>NW_024704747.1:9211529-9694795 GCF_018977255.1 Callorhinchus milii
TATTACACCATTACTATCATAATATGGGAACAGGAGTGGAACGAAAAACCAAATAGATTCATATTTGTATATTCGCCTTGTGCCTCTCAGACCAATCTCAAGGATACAGAAATTTATCAGCAGGTACGTGGAGGGCTCCGAGCAAACAAAATGGCCTTAAATCAAAACTAATTTAACACCTCACTCCAAAAGGCCACAACATAGGCACGAGTGTGCAATGAATAGGACACCATAGTGAATTTAAGTTATTTATTAACCAGAAAATAGAACTGTAGAGCTTGTTTTTACAACCTTGAATTTCTAAACGTTACTGAAGACACCCAATTATGATATAAATATTTCCTCGAAACCCTAGTTTGTTACAGAATGCCAGTTTTTCCCTTCCCAAATGGAACAGAAAGAGACAGATTTCAGTATTAAGCATCCACAGGATCAAAATCCATGCGTGGAAGAACAGGCACTGCAAAAACCTGCTACAGGAAGATCAAATGTTACCATCCTTATTTGTGCGATTCACAAACCTCTCGAGTTCTATAAAAACTGTCATATTGAGCTTGAAGCTGTCAGTAGGCAGATTATCTTTCAGAAGACTCTCCACATTTTCCTCCAATAGCTTGCCTTGTGGATCCATGAGACTAATGCTTATCAGTATACCTTCTATAAAGGGTTTGCATGAAAGAAATATTAGCCTAAACTCTGAAGCTGACAGGCCAACCTGGAGGAGGAGCACTTTGAATTGAAAATCAATATCAGCTAGTGTTGAGAGATAAAGGTTGTTTTTCTTTTGTCCAGGCTTTCTGAATTTCAGCATTTAACATTTTTCCAAGAGTGACATTAGACTCAACTTTAAATTCATGGGCAACCTCAACTATTGAAAATATCTTGCTTGCAAGTCAGTTTTGTGTTGTCATTGCAAACCTACCCTTTATTAGTCCCAAGCATAATAATCCCACCAAAACCAAAAACAATAATAAATTGGTCATTTTCAATCCACGACTGTTTGTGGGACATTGCTGTGCGCAATTGACTGCCGCATTTGCCCACAAATATACAGTCAATTCACTTTACAGTGTGTTCTGTGAAGCGCTTTGGGACGTCCTCCTGACGTGAAAAGCGCTATATCAAATGCAAGGATTATTATTATTATAAGCAAATCAGATTTGCATCACAAATGATTTGTTTAATTGATGTGATTCTGATGGTATTGGAAAATAGGTGTGTAATAAGGTTATTACAATAAATATGCCTAGTACTCTCTGATTAACTGCACATTCAGAAATGAAAGGAAAAAGTCAGTTAGCCTCATGCTTGAAGGTTAACAACATCTGACATTATTAAGGTCATTTTAAGTGGTGGTAATTTAAAGGTAGACAATCAGATATGTCCTGCGGATTTAGATTACAGTCA
Organism: Callorhinchus milii; assembly: GCF_018977255.1. Lineage (NCBI taxonomy): Eukaryota > Metazoa > Chordata > Chondrichthyes > Chimaeriformes > Callorhinchidae > Callorhinchus > Callorhinchus milii. The sequence goes on from NW_024704747.1 coordinate 9,212,937, forward strand.
TACCTAAAAATTAATTCATCAGAATATGCTGTTGTCCTATACTCAAAAAATCCTCTTTAATTAGGATAATAATTCATAGTTATGTTATACTTGATGCTTAATGTTTATAATGCAATATTTCCATTTCTCAATGTCTTCAATGACCGTGGAAATTTTCAACTTTGTTATTAAGCAGAATATACAATGAAACTGGCTTTTAATATTTTGAGATATTAGTAGTTTTATGCCAGTTTTACCCCTACTTTGCTTCATTTATTGGCAGAATCGAAGTCAAACAGCTGTGTTCACCACTGTATGAAATAATAATCTCAGGCTCTTAAAATGGGCTACATTCCTCATTTAAATATTTAATTTAAAATAATTTTAAAAAAAAAGAGGCAGTGTCTGTCACATTGGAAAAAAGAGCAGGTCTCATTGTTGTTGACTTTACATGATGTCCAATGATTCTGCCTTCGATGTGAGCAACATACGTTACTTGAAATTATCTTTTGGCTTTGATAAGATAACTGTGTTTAGAATAATTTGCTCTTTGAGATAAATGAGTATCTTATTTGATTTGTCCCTACTGATACAAAACTGGTAGTAAGTTGCAGAAGAGACTAATTGAGGCATTTTGGAGAAATAAATAGTTACAAGTATTTTATAAAATCTCTATTTATTATTGGCAACAAGAGATAGGGAATTGTGTGGAGTATAAACACCAGCAAGGACTACTTGTGCCAATGATATGTTTCCATGCTGTATCACTCATGTAACTCAGTGGAACATATTTTTCTATGCAGACAACCAATATGCCAATGCACTATACAAATTCACTGTCAATTGACTCTTAGAACTAAGTTATTCATCTCTATGTTGGAATTAACAAGAAGTGTCAAAGATACAATGGTAATACATTACTGCCATGTACAGTGGAGCCAATTTACATGTTTAAAATGAAGATTACCATCTTGTGGACTAGTTTGAATTATTAATAGGAAAGTTTATTTCCTGATTTGACACCAACTATTGGTATCAACGGTATAGGGAACAACCTAAACCTTCTCTGTGATATTTTCTAAGGCTCTCCTGAACAGTCCAAAGATTGGAGCCAATGTGTCAAATGTTTAAATGATGAAGATTTTGCTTTGCCCATGAGTCTGATTATACCGGCACCTCCCCTGCCCCACTCCACAGGAGATTTTATACAGCAGGTCAATCAGCATCTGAAAGATTGGTTAACATTTTGGGCATGAACCCATCACCATTCTTTCATTACATTCCTGACTTTACCTGTTTTCTGCTAGGATATAACTCGTTTCGTTCAGTTGCTGTCCATCCTTCCTTCGATTTCAAAAAGACATGTGACAATTCATGCCCTTATCATAAAAGAATCATGTTTTTCCCCTGGGAAATGTGCACTCACGTGAATGATTTTTCTTCTGTTCTGCACCTTTGATAGAATGGTATCTCTTCCAATTAAGATATTTTATTGGATTTGTGTTGACGCATGAATAGCTACATGAGTGCAGTTGATTATATCCTGTACCTTTGGGAAGGTAGCAATTTAGAAGAACTGTTATTGCCTTACAGCTTCTAGTTGTGTATATAGAAGCTGCCTTTGGTAATTATCCTACAGTTATAATACAGCATGACATAGCAAAGTGGCTGAGTTCTGAGACATCCCCTGTAGGTGTCTAGAAATTCCTAATGGCATAAACATTAAAAGCAGTGGTAACCTTCACTACCACTGCAAGTGTAACACTAATTGTGAGCTGTCCCTGTGAGTCTTCATGACCGAGTGGCACAGTGCAGTTAAAGGCTCCCTGATGAGCATAAGCTATCCTGAGCACTGCTCCTCTGTCACAATAGTTCTTGCTGTGTTCCTCCAATTGTCTGTACTTTCAGTCTCTTCTCTTTGTCACAAAATACCTGTGCTCTTCAGTGCGTGCAATTCTCTCCTAATTGTTGGAAAAAAAAATTGCGAACTATTTTTACATTGGATGTAAAGCAGCAGGAATTTCAGGAGTAGTGAGATTTACTCATATTTCACCTAGAAACAGTGGCGCAGAAGGAGGCCACTCAGCCAATCAAGTTTACACTATCTCACAGAGCAAAAAGATTGCTTCAATCCCACTGCCCTGCCTTATCTCCAAACCTCTTGAAGCCCCCCCCCCCCTCTTTCATATGCTTGTCTACTACCCTCTTGAAAGCTACAGTGAACTTTGCCTCCAGCACCCTACCCAGCAGGGTGTTCACATCCCAACTACTCTTGGTGAAAAAAATCCTCGTAAATTCTAATTTTGCTGTTCTTGTACCTATCGTGTAACAATGTTCCCTAGTTACCGACTTCTCTATCAATGGAAATAACTTCTCTCGACTTACCCTAACAAAACCCCTCATAATTTTATACATAAATCAGGTTCCCCCCTCAACCTGCTCTGCTCTAATGAAAACAGGCCCAGCTTTTCCAATCTCTCTGAATAACCCTTCATTCTTGAAATCATTCTTCTACACCTCATCTGCACCCCCTCCAAGGCCTTAACATCTTTCCTGAAGTGAGGTGCCCCAAATGGGCTGCAATTCTCCAGTTGCTGTTAAACCAATAATTAAATAAATCTAGCACTTTTATTTAACCCACGTCTAAAATTTCAGTGATATAAATAATAATCCTTCCATTTGATATAGTGCTTCTTCACGTCTTCGACATGTCTCAAAGCGCTTCACAGAATGTACTGTAAAGTGAATAGACTGTATATTTGTAGGCGAAACAAGGCAGTCAATTGCGCACAGCAGTGTCCCACAAATAGTCATGGATTGAGAGACCAAATTATTAATGCTTTGTTTTTTTTCTTGAGGGATTATTATCAGGCATGTGGAGTAAGGAAACTTGCCCAAGGTTTCGCCCTTTCGGGAATGGAACCCAGGTCTCTCGCTTGCGAGGCAAGTGCTCTAACCACTGAGCTACAAGACTGATGCAAATAAAGAAAGAAATGTTGGGCCTAAAGTGACATGATTGATTTAAATATTAAAAAGCTATATTGATGACTTGCAATCTGATTTATATTCTATTGAAGCAATTGCATTGTGACAGTTTAATACAATATTTAAAGGTCCCTGTTGTTCATTGTAATTCATAATGGAGTATTACAAGGCAAAGTGGCTGAGTTCTGAGATATCCCCTGTGGGTCTCTAGAAAGTCCTAATGGCAAGAACATAAAAAGAATGGTAACCTTCACTGCCACTGGTAGTGCAGTATTAGTTGTGAGCTGTCCCTGAGTTGAGATATACATCCTGTCTTACTAAAACTGGCATTTTATTGACTGAAATAACTGAATGGAGCCTTATCATTGCAAAGTTTATTATAAAAAAACATAATATTTCTTCATGGTCCCTGCAAGATTCAGGGAATATGTTCCAAACACCTGTTTATTAAAAATACTTGAATAGTATTTTGGAGTCAGGGTGGGGACAGAGGTGAGGAAAAAAAAGTCACAAAAACGTGCAGAGACAAATTGAAGACGGAATCAGTCACAAAGTATCACCATGTTAACTACCAACCGCTCAGCTTGTTCCTTTGGAGTCTGACCTTTGCTTTCCCTATTAGGGCAAGCCATTTTACTAGTTTTTAATAAGCAGGTCAACAATCTTGCATAGAGTTGACTTATGCGTTTTTATACTTATATAATTAATGTGATCAAAGAAAAACTACTTTAAAAAGTTAGATTCATTTATTTATGGAACAGTGAATTATATTGGAAATACTGTATTACGTAGGTAGCAGACCTCGCTTATCCATCCACACCTTCAAGAGTGAGGTTGATAGATTTTTGGTCGGTCAGGGTAATTTTGGTCGGTCAGGGTAATTTTGGTCGGTCAGGGTAATTTTGGTCGGTCAGGTTATTAAGGGATATGGGGAGAAAGCGGGAAATTGAAAGGATTAGTTGAGGTACAGATCAGGCACGATCAAATGAAATGGCGGAACAGGCTCGAAGGGCTGAAAGGCCTCCTCCAGTTCTTATGTTCCTTATATTTGTGTGTGGTTGTCTACTTCTGAAAACCCTATATCACCTTTCATTTGTCTTATCTCCTTTTGCGGATAGATTTTTAAAAAAGTCAGCTTTAGCGGTTAGTGCTGCTTGTGACAACAACATTTTGATGCTGCCGATACATTTATAAATGTATGGCCAAAGAATATTTATAAAGTTCACTTGCAACTATTATTCGCAGAAAATTATTGTGATTCTTAAATATCAAAAAAAAAAATTTTTGGCTTGTAAGTCAAAAACTTTAATTGTCAATGTAAAACCTTTCTACTTATAGGAAGACTATATAAAAAAAAACCCTATTACTACAGGAGGTGAGAATATTTTCCTGGCTTCTTAGCTACACTACCATATAGCTCTTTAAATCACTTGAAAGGCTACCAGCAAATTATATGTTCACTGAAGAATATAATAATTATTGAAAATAATACAGGTTCAAAGATGCCGAGGTATTTTATATAAAAAACAATTTAACAGCTGCTTTACTCAGGCTTTTTCCATTTGTTTAAACTGCTCTGTAAATTGCTAAAAATTCTATCTCTGCATCCTTGAAAGTGGATAAATTTCTAGTGCAATAATTGACATTCAATATTCCATGACACCAGTTTATGTGTAAATCTACTTAGAATTCACAATCTCAGGTCCACTGCGTGAGTATTGAGAGTTTTTCGAAGGAACATTCTTAGTGATGCATAATTTAATTCCAGACAGTTTGTTGTATTTAGAATGTATGAATATTTTGTTTAGGAAAGTAATATAAATTTGCAAATAAAATCCTTCTTAATGAGGTCATGCAAATGCTATTTTGTGCTCACTTTTGGGAGACAAAAAAATGTTTTGACAGGATTTAGTATTAATGTCACATTTTCCAAACCAGATTGCATCTGAACAATGTTGTTTAATATTTTATAACAAAGGTGTTTAATAATAATAGTATCTTTGCATTTGATATAACGCCTTATCGTGTCTTTGAGACATCTCAAAGTGTTTCACAGAATATACTGTAAAGTGAATAGTCTATATTTTGTGGGAGAAATGCGGCAGCTAATTGTGCACAATAGTGTCCCACTAACAGTCATGGATTGAGTGACTAATTTATTATTTTTTTTGATGGGATTATTACCCACAGAAAAGCGATCTGCCATTCGACTAACAACCGGATTCCTACTTATTGCTTTGTAAACAGAGGCATGTTGAATAAGGAAACTTGCCCAATGTTTTGCTCTGCCGGGAAACAAACCTAGGACTCTCGCTTGTGAGGCGAGTGCTCCAACCACTGAGCTACAGAACTTTAAGATTATGAAGAGTGTTAGGCTGTATCCAGTTGTTGGGGTGAGTCCAAAACAAGAGGGCATATGAGAGCATGATGCCCTCATGTATGCACTCTCTCCTCACATAAACGCTTCACCAGACTTGCCTGCACACATAGAGAAGAGGGAGAGGCAGAGAGCAGTTGCCATTGAGAGCGAGTGAGAGAGAAAGAATCTCACTTTGGAGTTATGTCAGGACAGGCATTTCTGGTGTTTTTTCCATCTTTATTGAATAAATGGCAATTTTGTTTGTATTAGGGGTGTTTTATCAAGGTTTATCAGTTAAACCTGAAAATCAAAAGCCTTAAGTAAAAACCTGCAGGGACTTAGTGGGTGGAATGACCATTTTGCATGAAATATCACTACGTAATTCTATGAATATTTTCATTTCAGTACATCCTAATTCATATGTGGCTCAGAACCATATCATGTTCTCACATAATAAGGGCCAACATCCTGTCTGGTCATTATGATGCTGCAGTATAAAGGAATCTCAAAGGCTGAGTAATATGGTTTACACAGTTTTGCCCAGATGAACTGAACCATGAAGTTTCAATGACATGGGGCTGTGTTTGTGGTTTCCAACAAAGCTTTGTTCCCAGATCATGATCAATAATTTTATGCAGATGACAATATTTTCCTGTTTAAACTTAATGCCAAATATGAATTTATTGTGTCTTGCTTTGAAAGACTTTTCAGATGGTAAATGGATATGCAATCATTATTTCATTATGTATTTTCTGTAAAGCACTCCTGTAATTGTAAATTATTAATTTCAATTGCTTCCAGTGCACTGTTGCTTCTGACATCTGACATATTGTACCAAAAATACAATATTTAGCCATTTTTTGTGGAACATTGCACAAAAACAGGAATGTCCACGACTCAAGACACCAGTCCATCTGGAGGATCCAGAAGTTTAAAAACAAGAAATTCATACACTACTTTCTCTCTCCAACCCATCAATTGATTTCTTCACCAAATGTTGATACAATTTCCTCTTGAATTTGCTGACCTTATCTGCCATTTAATGACTGTAAAATCTGCTTCATCCAAAGATATCTGTGCCTCTATTGAACACAATGGAACTGTATGTTTTTTATACACTTTGGTAGTAGTCAGTTGGACAGCAAAAGTCCTTTCTGACCCTGTACATTCTTGTGAACCTTCAATCTAGTATAAAGGCAGTTCCAAATCACAAACAGATAACTATTGAAGCTCATTGAACACAGCATTAGATTTATAGGTTCTTTATGCAACAGCATGATTTTTGTAAGCTTTTTGCCAATTCTCTGCAGTTCCTTACAGCACCCCACGATGAGCTGTGAGATGTAACAGCATGAGCTGAGCAGCTTCACTCTTCCAGATCAAAGTAATGATTCCTACGATGTACGCCTGTAGCAAATTGCATTGCTTGAATAATATTGATTTACAGACAAGAAACGGCCCGTTTTCAGAGGAAAACATTCTGCTTTCTTTAGTATAAATCTTATGAGAATTTGTATGAAAAATCATGATCTCACTAATGCATCCAAGAACGTTCACGAAAGTGGTCTTAAATGAGTTCCACTCCCTATAGTAAGGCAAACTTGGTCCATTTAATATAAAAATGCAGCATATTTTGCTGGTTTTGGGATGTGCTCAGGGAAATGGTTTCTACTTCAGATGCTGGAATTTGAATTCATTTTAAAGTCTCAGCAAAATTTAATTGATCCTGTGCTGCTTTTTTTTAATCATGTGACTGCCCACTCAAACATCTCCACAGGGTTGCACACGATTCTCACAAAACGTAACATATTCGCCCAAATCAATATGTTCGGGCTGTAATAAAGTTTACTCTAAAATCTTTAAACAATTGAACTAGTTCTTATTAGATTGACGAGCCTTTGTTACTCCAGTGCAAACACTAACTTGAGTAAAAAAGCAGGAATAGATTTCAATTACAAACAGATAGGAAAATTAAATCAATGGTTGAATAATAATTAGATTCTCATTTGTTGTACTTTTTTTAATTGAGAGGACTCCTGAGGATTTTTCAAAGGTATACAGAAGCTGTCATTCTACTAATTGTGGAGAAATTGGTGGATCGCTTTCCCAGGCAAAATATTTAGTCCTCCACAAAAATAATAATGATTTGGTCACTCATTCCATGACTGTTTGTGGGTCACTGCTGTGCGCAATTGGCTTCTGCGTTTCACCCCAAAAATATACAGTCAATTCACTTTCCAGTATATTCTTTGATGTGTCAAAGACATGAGAAGGCGCTATATCAAATGCAAGGATTATTATTAATTAAAATAATATAACATAAAGATTAAGTATTCAGCACCTTGGGATGTCCTTCCAATGTGAAAGACGCTATACAAATGTAGTTTTGTTGTTGTTTGATACGATTTAGCAAATCAACAAAATTACATGCTGCTTTTGTTAATTACTTTAATTAGAATACATAAGACTAAATTAAAAACCAGAAGGTTCAGCTTCTTGATTGGGACAGATCAAAATATACTAGAGGGCATCCTTGCCCCACCCCCTGATTAATATAGCTCATTTCAGCAAATTAGTTCTGATAAAATATATGTCTCCCTCCTTTTATAGCCAAATGCATATCAATTCACCACAAAATACACATGGGATTATTACAGGAAATATTCACTCAAATTTAACTAGTCCGTTTTACTGCAGCCTGAGGTGATTTATGAAGACCTGCAGAACCACAGCACCTTTGCCAGTATTATATATACTTATAAAATCTTATGAATTGCTCCACAGTTGAAGTAGCAGTGGTGGGTGACTATGAACATTCAGGGGAGTTCACAACCTGTTCCTGTGACTAATGAACCTGCATTGATGGTAGGAATCTACGATTTTGTCATTGCTGTGGACAATGTCTATTTGTACAGGTTGCAAAGAACTTGCTTGGCTCCACTGGTTCTCATCCCCCAGCAGATCTTTGTCTTCTTTCAAATGTGTTAATGGCCTTGCCCTCCATTGCACCTTGCCACCGTTGGCGGACAAGCCTTCAGCCATTCAGCTTCCATCCCGCTGGAACTCTATCCCGCAGTCCCTCCGCCTCGCCCCCTCCCTTGCTTCCTTCAGGACCCATCTCAACATCCTCCTCTTAGACTGTGCCTTCAGTCACCATCCTTTCCCTCTGCCCTCCACCCTCCCCGATCCTGACTCCCAGCTCGGATCCGAAACACTGATTGTCCAGAACCTTGGGACATCCTCCTGTCATGAAAGATGCTATACAAATGTAATTTTGTTGTTGTTGTTACCCATCCTTCCTTCTGTGACTTCCTGTGACCTTACTGCTTGCTTCAGTATCTTTTCAATATTAGGTGCTAACCTAATCATTGGCACAGTAAATGTTCAAATATACATGTGCCTTGGGATGTATTCAGTACTCTATTATTAGATGACATGGCTTATCAAATGCAAGGATTATTATACAATTATGTTAAAGAAAATAAAGAGACCAAATGAAGATTTGTAGTTAATGGACGAGGCATGAAGAGGACACTGGAATACAAAAGGGAGGTATGATACAGAGGGAAATCAGCAGCAATTATACAGTAGAATTGTGGAAGCCACTCGTAGCACTGTTATTGTATGAACAATGATCTAATGGCTTACTTTCATTAATGACAGTGCTGCTGAATGCACCTGGCTCAAATCTAATTTAATGGTCCATCGGTGGAAATGGATGGACCACATCAAACTTACTGCTCCACCCTCCTCCGCTAAACCATTCTTCTACTCCAACATAATCTTGGCGGCTAAAGACAACCCCACGCTCCTCCTCTCCACCACCAACCGGCTCCTTCACCCACTCTCTCATGCCAGATCCGAACAACTCGTTGTGTGAAAATATTTCTCACCTCCCCTCTGTTTCTTTTGACAACTCTTGTAAATCAGTGAACTTGGGTTACCGACCCACCCGGCAGTGGAAATAATTTCTCCTTGTGCACCCTATCGAATCCCCTCATAATTTTGAAAACTTCTATTAAGCATCCTTTTAACCTTCTCTGCTCCAAGGAGAATAATCCTATCTTCTCTCGCCTCTCCTGATAACTGAAGTCCCTCATTCCTGGGTCCATCCTGGTAAATCTCCTTTGCACCCTCTCCAAGGCCTTGACATCCTTCCTAAAGTGTGGTGCCCAGAACTGAACACAGTACTGAAGCTGAGGCCTAACCAATGTTTTATAAAGGTTTATCATAACTTCCTGACTTTTGTATTCTAAGCCCTTATTTATAAAGCCCAGTAAACCGTATGCGTTTTTTTAAAAACAGCTTTATCTACCTGTCCCGCCTCCTTCAAAAATTTACTTATATGAACCCCAGGTCTCTCTGTTCCTTCATCCCCTTTAAGATTGTACCATCAGCTTATATTGTCTCTCCTCATTCTTCCTCCCAAAATGCATCACTTTGCATTTCTCCACATTAAACTTCATCTGCCACCTGTCTGCCCGTTGTACCAGTCTGTTGATGTCCATTTGCAGTTTGCTGCTGTCCTCCTCACTGTTTGCTACTTTTCTTAGCTTAGTATCATCTGCAAACTTGAAAATTGTACTCTCTGTACCCAAGTCCAGGTCATTTATATAGATATGAAACACACCACCTGCTGCCTCAACCCCATTCCTACCTCTCTCCTTACCCTCCCAGCTCCACTTCCTTGCCCCTCTACTCATGGACATCATCAACCTCTCCTTGTCCACTGGCACTGTTCCCACCCTATTAAAAACAGCTATCATCATCCCTATCCTCAAAAACACCCTCCGTGGACTCATCCCTGCTCTCAAATTACCGCCTCATCTCCAACCTCCTTTTCCTTTCCAAGGTATTCCTTTCCATTGTATAAAAGGGACAGTGGCAGTATGGATCCAGAACTGGCTGGGAGACAGAAAGCAGAGAGTTGTGACGAATGGCTGCTTTTCTGACTGGAGGGAAGTGTACAGCGGCGTCCCCCAGGGATCGGTATTAGGACCACTGCTCTTCTTAATATACATAAATGATCTGGACTTGGGTATAGTAGCAAGCACCATTTCCAAGTTTGCGGACGACACAAAGTTAGGTAGGGTGGTAAACAGTGAGAAGGATAGTAGCCAACTGCAAGAAGACATAGACAGAATGGTAAAATGGGCAGACACATGGCTGATGAGTTTCAATGTGGAGAAATGCGAGATAATGCATTTTGGTAGAAAGAATGAGGGGAGGCAATATAGGCCGGTAATACAATCTTAAGGAGGGGTAAAAGAACAGAGAGACCTGGGGGTGCAGGTAAATGAATCCTTGAAGGTGGCAGGACAGGTAGATAAAGCTGTAAAAAGGGCATATGGGATACTAGGCTTTATAAATAGGGGCATAGAGTACAAGAGTCAGGAGGTTATGATTAACCTGTGTAAAACGCTGGTTAGGCCTCAGTTAGAATACTGCGCCCAGTTCTGGGCACCACACTATAGGAAGGATGTTAAGACATTGGAAAGGGTGCAGAGGAGATTTACGAGGATGGTACCAGGAATGAGGGACCTTGATTATGAGGAAAGGCTAGTGAGGCTGGGATTATTCTCTTTGGAGCAGAGAAAGTTACGAGGAGAACTAATAGAGGTCTTCAAAATCATGAGGGGATTTGATAGGTTAGAAAGGGAAAAACTGAGGTCACAGATTCAAAATAGTCTCTGAAAGAAGCAGATGGGAGGTGAGAAGAAATGTTTTCACGCAGCGAGTTGTTCGAATCTGGAATGCTTTGCCTGAAAGGGCGGTGGCGGCTGATTCGGTAACTACTTTTAAAAACGCAGTGTACGGATATTTGAGGAGGATGGGTTTGCAGGGTTATGGGGAAAGGGCTGGGGAGTGGGATTGACATTAATTGCTCTATTCAAAGAGCCGGCACAAACTCGATGTGCCGAATGGCCTCTTTTTGTGCTGTACGATTCTATGATTCTATGATACTGGAATGAATCATTGCTTCCCAACTTCGTACCTTACTCTTCCATTACTCCCTCTATGAACCCCCTCCCTCAAGCGGGTTTCCTTGCTGCCCACAGCACAAAAACAGCCTTGGTTGAAGTGACAAATTACATTCTGTCCATCTGTTACCAGGGCACCCTCTGTCTCCTTGTTTTTCTTGACCTCTCTGTTGCCTTCAATACCATTGACCATTCTATCCTTCTCCACCACTACCTATCATCTCAACTCAACTTTCATCGTTTTGTCCTTGATCTTACCTTTCACACTTTGCAAAGTCTCCAATTTGCCTCTATAAATGGCTTCTCCTCCAGCTCCTGCTTCATCTTGTGTGGCGTTATTCAGGGCTATGACTTGGTCCTCTTATCTTTATCTAATATCAATATCTAATTCAATATCTTGGTGAAATCATCTGCAGACATGGAGTTAACTTCTACATGTATGCAGATGACACCCAACTCTATCTCTCTGCCTCCACCCTCAACTCCAGGACCACTGCTGTCCTGATAGAATGTCTGTCAGACATCAAGACCTGGATTTAAGCTAACTTTCTCCAGTTAAACGTCAACAAAACCAAGGCCCTTCTGATTGCTCTTGTCAGAGCCTCCACACCTCAGGCACTAACAGCATTACCATCCAACAACAACAAAGTTACATTTGTATAGCTCCTTTCACATCAGGAGGATGTCCCAAGGCGCTGGACAATCAGTGTTTCGGACCTGAGCTGGGGGTCGGGATTGGGGAGGGTGGAGGGCAGAGGAGAGGAGGGTGATTGAAAGCACGGTAAAAAGGAGGGTCTTGAGATGGGCCTTGAAGGATCCAGGGATGCACACTCCACCTCACTGAGCCAGTTTGGAACCTTTGGCATTTTGTTTGACCCTCAACTGTTGTGTGTACCCCATATCCGTGCAATGATCTGTTCTGCCTTCCCCCACCTCCGCAACATCACTGGGCTCCACCACTACCTCTCCCCTCAGGCTCGACTATGCCAGCTCCCTGCTTGTCGGCCTTCCCAACTCTTCCCTGCACAAGCTGTAGATCTTCCAGAACTTTGCAGCCCGTGTCCTCTCCCACACCAGACTCTGTGACCCTATCACCACCATCCTCGCCTGGCTTCTCTGGCTCTCCATCGCCCAGAGGATAGAGTTCAAAATCCTCATTCTCACCTTCCACAGCCTTGCTCCTTCCTACTTCTGGACCTTCTAACCCCATATCAACCTGTCCTCTCAGCAGACTCCGACCAGCCACCATCGGTGGTCGGGCCTTCAGCTTCTCTGCCCCCAACTTCTGGATCTCCACCACCAGTCCGTTCGTCTTGCTCCCTCCCTTGCTTCCTTCAAAGCACATCTCAAGACCCTCCTCTTTGACCATGCATTCGGCCACCTTTCTATCCCTACGCTCCCTGCCCTCCACCCCTCCTGATCCCAACACTCTGCTCGGGTCCAAATCCCTGACTGTCCAGCACCTTGGGAAGTCCTCCCAACATGAAAGGCACTTTACAAATGTAACTTGTTGTTGTTGTCGACAGTCAATCCATGTTGGTGTACTTACAGATCAGTTCTGTTGAGATACACATGAATGGAAAGAATTGTAGTAACATTATGCCATCAGGTTACCTGGAGACACATTGTGCAGATCAATGGTGTCACTGTAGTACTATGTGTGTAAGAAGTCTGGGGACATAGGTTGTGCTAAATTTTTAAACCAACCTTTTCACCCACAAAACCCATAGTCAATCCACTTTACATATATCCTGGGAAGTGCATTGAGATGTCTCAACGACGTGATAAGACGTTATATCAAATGCAAGGATCAGGATCAACCTAAAAATGAAGTCACAAATTGACTGCTATATTTGCCTACAAATACATAGTCACTGCACATTACAGAAACTTCATGAATTGCTTTGTGATATCTTCACATTATAGGCACTATATTAAATGCACTGATGTTAGTATTTTTTTTCTAGTGGCCCTGTACTGTAGTTTTTGTGGAATTTTTACCTCTGTCTTTTTCTATTATTTAATTCTGCGGTCAGGATCTAGTTTGTACATGTTGCTATTGCCAGGGAGGTTAATTGGTTACTAATCTATTATTTGCTCATGAATCCTCTAAATGTGTGTTTAGGAAAACTGAGATAATATGGTTGCTGCTTCAGCTAGATTGTCTAATTAATGAGAGAATTTTCAATGACTTGCAAAATAATCGGGAAAATGTTAATTACAAAGATTTTTAATCAGAAATGAACGTGCAATTTGAGAACAAATCTGCATAGAAAGCAATCCATATTTCACCAACTTTCAAGAGTTTCTTCGGATTTGTTAATTCTTTGCATTTATCGTGACGTCAAGCATACTAATCTGATTGGTTCTTCTTGCTTCGATTAAAAGAAAACTGAAATCAACTGAAACAACATAAAACACATAAAATAATGTCCCATTTGCAACTAAGCAAATGCAAATTTTAGCTTGGAAAGACGCATTTAAGAGAGTTGAGATCAGAATAATTAAATATTCTCCCAAATTATAAATGACCTGAGCTTTAAATAGGCTTCAAAGTAGGGGGATACAATTAGCCTTGACGAAACATCTTTAAGTTCTTCATAGGATTTATTGTAGAGTGTAGCAATTGTGAAATTACAGGGAAAATATGCTGGTAAAGTCTGTTCTTTCAGTCTACTTTCTCTTTTTTGTTTGTTGAATGATCCTTTACAGTTACAACATCAGTACTCAGCCTTCACTTTAGTCATTTTCCTCCTAATGCTAGAATGGACTCGGTCCTCAAAGCAAATGTGGATAATATACTGTATTTGAAATATGAATATTTATTTCCACAAATTATAATTTTCAAAAAAAACAAAGCTACATATTCCAGGGCCACAGCCAATAGAGCCTTGAATCATATGCTCCTTCTCATCTTTTTGAAAAGTAGCTCCAATTTTCAGTAATGGTTAGAATCCCACATATACTCCTCAGAACGTGAACTTTTGCCTTGGGATGAATGAAAATAATCCATTATGAGCATGGATTCACCCATCGAAACATGATCTTTACCTAATGGCCTTGAGTGCATTAGACTTTGAAGATATGTCTGAATCACACAGTATGTGACAGGGGGAGTAGGGATGGGTTTTTGTTCATGAGGGACACATTTTGTTCATGAGGAAAACTGCTGAGACTTCATCGGGAATAAAAAACACAAGTCATGCTTATGTTTCATATATTACACTGTATTCTTCAGCAACATGCCCCTAGTTTGTGATCTGTCAAAAATCTTTCCATGGCGTCACCAGGCTAACTGCATCTGTCACAAAACATGGAATAAATGCATGACCATAAATTGAACAAATCAACCATAACAGATGGAATGTGTACGCGTGCAATTACGTCATTGGTAGATTTGGCTAACTTGTGAGAAGGAACTAATAATATGTCTGCCTCCACTGGCACCTCCAGGTTGTTGTCAGACGAGTATTCAAACTGACTGTGCAAAGCAGACTAAATGGAATCCTGTAGCTCAGTGTTTAGAGCACTCGCCTCACAAGCGAGAGACCTGGATTTGATTCCTGGCAGGATGAAATGTTGGGCAAGTTTCCTTACTCCACACGCCTCTGTGTACCTAGCAGTAAGTAGGAACCCGGTTGTTAGTCGATTGGCGGATCACTTTTCTGGGGGTAATAATTCCTTCAAAAAAAAATTGGACACTCAATCCAGTACTGTTTGTGGGACACTGCTGTGCGCAATTGGCCACCGCGTTTCATCCACAGAATATACGGTGAATTCACTTTACGGCATATTCCGTGAAGCACTTTGAGACGTCTAGAAGATGTGATAAGACGCTATATCAAATGCAAGGATCATTATTATTATTAAATTGCCCGTTTGCAATCAGGCATTTCTGTTGTAGAGCAGTAGTGCCAACACATTTCACTGTGGAACTGTAAATATGGCTTCATTCAGATGTGCCATAAGTATTGGTGCAACTTTAACTTCCCATTTCTGTGTTCATGCATGATGTCTATAATTAACAGTACTAAATTTGTTTCGTACTTAAAAATTAGGGTATTGCAAAAGTAATCATTACACTTTTATTGTAAAAGATACCAGATAGACATCTAACCTTTTCTACTGAATATTATTTTCAGAAAATAACCTTTTCAAAACCTAAAAGAAAGACAAAATCCCATTGGATTTTTGAAGGTTTAAAATGATACAAAGCTAAGGAATTGTTGTAACGAAGCCTTCTATCTGTACCACTTGTAAATATTGGCAATTACAAATTTAGTGACAATTATAATATGTGACTGCAGTAGATTGATGTCACAAATCTGGTTTGTCTGGATTCAATCAGCATGGAGAGACTGGCTTCTATTCAAACCCAAGGAGATTATTATCTATCTGGAAAACATAGCACAAACAAAGAAAACTTTCCAGTGGGATTTTGGGATATTACATTCAGGGAAATCAAACTTTCTGTCAAGCAGTGATAGATGTAGATAACTGTGAATTCCTTAAGTGCCTTAAATGATTAGACTATGACACATACAGGTGTTTCAGTTCATTTACATTAAGCAAAATTTGCTGTGAAATAATGATATGGGTACACTGTGTGATTATTTGAATTATGTTTTTTGACAACTTATTATTTAGACTATAAATGATTGCTGCAGTGATGCATAATACATGTACTATCTTCAGCGTGATAGGAATTCTGAAATTGTAAAAGGCAGGGTTTCTGAGATAGGTACAGCTCTCTAAGGACCGCAGTAGCATCTCGGCAATAATATAAAAGAAATTACATTGGAAAATGTATTTGAAAACGGTGAACAAAAGTTGCTTTTTTTTTATTACAGATGACACTTTTCAACGTGAATCACTCAAATTTACAGGTTACGTTCTGAAATATTATCTTAAGAAATGGAGTCTGAATTTTCTTCCTGATTCCTTAATAAGAAGAAATACAATTTGACCCCTTGCAGTAATGTCATGTTGATCTATGGGAATATTTTTGACCTAGAAATGTTTGATTTTTATAAAAGGCATAGTTGATAGACTGTGGTTATTTGAAGTAGATAGTGACTGCCCAGGGACCAAATGAATCCTGTATAAAATAAAATCTCAACAGGCCTTGATGAAAAGAAGAAGCAAATGTTAATCTTTGCCACTGGATGTCACTGGTTCACCTGGTAAATGATGCATTGTAGAGAAATTGTCATATTGTTTTGAATACATTTAATTACAAAAGTAACTCTACCCTTTTTTGTTAAATAAATGATGAATCAAACTGTTTATTCAAGCACTACCTTCTACCAGCTGTGTTGAACCATATGGTGTTGTTGAGAAATCAATTTGTAACATTGAATTTGTTTCTACAAATGCTATTCCTTTTGCTTATGTTGCATGTTGTATTACGTTATGTATATCACTTGTATATGTATACTACGTATACCAGCTTGTAGTTGGTTGTTAGATCACATTTGGACATAGAAATAAAATATTTTGTAGGGTAAGAAATAATTGATGAATATGTGGAGGCAACAAAAGATCTGACTTTGCATAAAGTTCTCCCAAATTCAGCATCACGCAAACCAGTTGTTTTTCACTACTCGCTCAAGAAGCAGACTTGTGTCTGAAGACAAAATCGCAACATAAAAAAAACATTACTGTCCACTATACAATATATGCAACTCTTTGATGTGTTGGCTCTTGCTTTGAAATTAATACTGTAAATTGGTTTTACAAACGATGCTAAACAATCATTGCATTCAAAATCCATTCACCTGGCTTTTACTTCATAAAATCTTGAAGATATTGTCCAATTGACTTATTAAAGTATAATGGCTAGTTTAATCTGGAAGTTAGTCATGTTATGCTCAATATTAGAATCCTGTTTGATAAGGGAGCTTTCACACCCCCGGTGCTCATTAAAATTATGACACTTAAGATCCTTTAAAATAGAATTACAAATACTAGTCAGAGAATCTCAATGGTTCAGTCATATTTTTGTAATAAAGTATTTTGAAATCAACACAAATTTCACAAGTTAATTTCTACCTCGAAAAGTCAGGCACATCAATCAGCATTTTAGAGAGAAAGATGGGTCAACTGAGACCAAATGCCAAATGATTAGAATTATTAAAGAGCTGGATTTCAACTATTAAAGCTTGTGGGTAAGGAACAAATGTAGGAAATTAAAATGCACTGATGATTTTGTTTTACTATTATACTATTTTACTATTATATTAATGTTATAACATTGTAATGTTATTAATGTTGAATCTCAGTTGGATTATTGAATTATACTTTAAACTGCAGGAATTGAATGTATATTTTGAAGATGTTGGAGTTGTTTACGATTATGAAAGGATTTGATTAATAAGGCCAATTATACTTGAAGGTGAGTCCAAAAAGAGGGGGCATAGATATAAGATAGCAATTAGCAGATCTAACAAAGAGTTAAGAGGAACATATTTATGCAGAGTATGGTGAGAATGTGAACTCATTGCCAGAAGCTGTGGTTCAAAGCAAAGTCTATCAACCCATTTTAAAAGAAAACTTGCTATGTTCGTGAGGGAGAAGGGAATAGGAGGATATAGGAGAAAGAATTAGGAGAGGTGGAGGCTCTTGTGGACTATAAACACTGGCATAGACTAATTGGACTGAATGGCCTAATTTTGTGCTATGTAATTATGTGAACTAACGTATTGTTAACCTAAATAAAATGTAACTATATTCTCATCTTGGCAGAATGGACCTTGAGTAACTCCACTATACTGGAAAGTACCAACAGCATTACAAATCTATCTATGAAACAATTAATAATTAGAATACAGTTGTTCAATTGCTTAGTCATCTTAGATGTAAAAAATTACAGCACCTTAACATTCATGTTCAACATTCTGCCGATTAAACCGACAAGTTTTTTTTCTGCAAACTGCTAAGATATACAGTAACATTCCATACAAGTAGACATTTGAGGCTGGCATATGCCTGTAAATCCAATATATTCAACTGTTACACAAAATTAGCCTAAAATACGTAGGTATTTGATTGTAACCAATTTTTAGATTGTTTACTGATATTGATGACTCTATAAGCATTCCCATCCCTTCCAAAAGAATAGTGTTTTTATAATGAATCTTGTTTAGAACTAAACCCTGAAATGTCAAAGCTAAGTTAATTGCTTAAAAAAAATCTTATTTTTAGATTTTTTTTCATTTTGAGAATGTTCAACAAGAAAATCAATAAGTAAACTAGCTCCTTGCCTCATTCAACTTGAATTTGCTGGAAACCAATTCAAATAAAACTATTGATTTCAGATAAATGAGACAAAAATAGACTTCTACCAAAGTATCAAATCTTTTAAAAATATAACCGAATATCTTAAAAAGCTTTGAACCTAAAGACAAATAACACAGAAAAAAATCTTTGTAGAGCATTTTAAATACTCTTGGCCTTGCCCTTGAACAAATTTTGAAGTTTGTTATTAAAATCTCACTATTTGAGTTTGTTATATTGTATTGACTAGAACAAAAGAAATGACAGAGAATATGTGCTATTCTCTGTCATTTATTTTGGTTTCATATGTAACGACTACATATCAAATAGTTTTTGTTCATTTTCAAATATGGCTCACGGCTTCCATTTCTAAAAGCATTTAAGATTGTCTGCACAAGTGTTAACGTGTTGAAAGTTAAAATAAAAACGGCTCCAGAAAATTATTTCCTTTAGGAAATCATGAAAGCTGTAAAGACATTTTATCATATTGTCAAATCTTAGATAAAATGGTCTCATGCTAGCACAAGACAACTGAGATGTATTACAATAATCTTTCAAAGAAAATTGTGAGCCTATCTAGACTATAACCTTGTTTATCTGCCAGCTATCATTAAATTTTCATTGTTTCTGCACACAAGCATATAAAAGGGATTTGTCTAATGTCAGCGTGTTTACTGCAAGAAATCAAACCCAAATTCAGTTTCAAGCTCTATTCATCTTACTTGTAGGTGATGTATATTGGTTCATTAACAGCTTTTAAATGTCAAATCCCTGATGAATGGATTTTCCCTTAATTGTCTTTAGTATGTTAGCATTTACTGTACTGCAATATTGAGAGCCTTTGTGTTCTTCATTAATGAAATCTGACTACATATTTCTCATTACAAATCAAAAAGAATAAGAATCTTAAGTGAGCAGAAATTAGTACTATCTTGAGCATTTGACAATTAAACGGCTCTACCCAATTTCTGTTGGAGCTCTGTGATAACCGTTAGCTTTACAGTGGGTGTTAGACTGAAAACGCATGACCCCCTAAGTGCGGAAACTGTCACATAAGACTGCAACACTGAAAGCATCCAAGACAACACAATATTTATTGTAAAATCTGCAAACTAATTGTTTAATTGCCAAATAATTATCTACTTCTCTCTTAAAAGTTGTTATGGAATTGCCTTCCACCACCCTTCAGGCAATGCATTCCAGATCCAAACAACTCGCTGTGTGAAAAAAATTCTCCTCAACTCCCCCTCTGTTTCGTTCAACAACTATTTTAAATTGGTGTCCTCGAGTTACCGACCCACCCCCAATGGAAATAGTTTCTCCTTGTTCACTCTATCGAATCCCCTCATAATTTTGAAAACTTCTATTAAGTCTCCTCTTAACCTTCTCAGCTCCAAGGAGAATAATCCTATTGAAAACACTATTGTTATAGTCAAAGTAGCAATCAGAGATGCTAAACATGGTTTTCTAGTTCATACATAAACATCAACTGCTGACAATCACTTATGAGAACATGGTGGACACCAACCAAGACCGAAACAAAGTTATTGTGAACAGTCATACTGGTGAAGAGATAGGGATTTAGCGAGATTTTGAAAAACAAGACTGCAGTCTCTGTTTTTCAAAGTGCTGGTTTCAGAGGCCTTTTTGGCAAGAAGGGTGGTTGAGGCTAAGACATATTTAAGCTTGTGTGATGGGAGTATGGTAGAGTGGGCATTCTGGAAAGATGAGATCAGATGGGCTGAAGGGTCTTCTTCATCCAAACCAATCTTGTGATATTGGTATGTCCAAGAGGACAGATGGCTGAAAGCTTGGCCCTCAAAAGTGGAGCTGAGTGAACAAAACAGGAGGAGTAAAACAGAGTCAAAAGAGCAGAGAACAAGGATTAGTTCAAAGTTCTGGAAATGATTGGACACAATGGGTAGATCTGGAGGGATTTGAAACAGAGATCAGAATCTTGAAATGAACCTTGTGAAGGACAATTCATCAAACCTAGTCATGTTGGTCAGTATAAAGTTCTACCGCTATTTGTGCCTGGGAAATTCAACAAATCATAAATATAGAAAGTGTACTAAACCTTAACGACAGAACATACATTTTCCTTAATAATATAACAAACAATATACACAAACAGCACTATCTTTTGCACACTGATATTTTATATAACTTGAAACCTAAAATTCTTTGCAACATTTTATTCTACAACAAATGAGTTGAAACACACAAAACTTTGGGTTTCAAACCGCTCTTGCAATTAACTATGGGACTCTAGAAAGTGCAAACGTTATTATATTTTAAACTTGTTAATCCCATCACGCAGTAACATAATATTAAATATGTGTAAGCACTTTAATTATGATTTACTTGTTTTAGCCCCACATATAGACGTATGGATAAGAATCTCAAATGGTAAGCACAACATGAAAATAGATTGTTTTTGTAGGGAATATTGTTTTTATGACATTTGCAAGGCCAGTTGATTTTTCTTACAGGATAATACAGAAATGGAGATCAGCCTTTAGCTAGCACATTGTTTGAATTGAACAGATGGCTGATTAAATATTCATTGAATTGAAAGAAAATATGACTTTGAATTCCCATGAAGTAAATCTAAGATTTTCGTGAAATGCGCATCTCACCCTGCAGATCTCTCCTCACTTACAGCAGAACAGAAACAATTGGAAATGAAGTTAAAATTGGACCAGGGATCTGAATGTTACCAATTTGATTGTGCTGCACAAAAACTTAGCTGTGCTTGGCTGAAACTTAAATTGCTTGTAAGGTAGAAGGAGTTTCTAATATGTAAGAAATCCAAGTCTAAAATGAACCAAACAAAACATGCAGTTCAACTGAATCAATACTGCTAATATTCATTATAATTTTATAGCCTAATCTCTATATCCTGCTGGATTTAGTCCCACAAGAGAATGGGGCTGATTGGGTAGTTCTTCCAAAGAGTCGGCACAGGCACGATGGGCCAAATGGACTCCTTCTGTGTTGCAATATTCTATGATTCTGTGTGTGTTTTGCTCACAAACTAGGCAGTCCATTCCCTTTACGGTATATTCTGTGAAGAGCTTTGAGATGTCTCGAAGACATGATAAAGTGCTATATCAAATGCAAGGATTATTATTATTCTATCATTCACGTCAGGTTGATTGCATTTAAATAGGTGAATTCAATTCTTAAATAGATTAAGTTCATTGTTAAAAATATAGTCAAACTATATTTAATTAAAAACATCTGAAATGTTGAATCATTGATCACAAAAGAAAAAAACTTGTAGACAAGGAAAATCTACAGTACAGGTTTGCCAATATATAACTGGTAATATAGAGCTAAAATCTCTTTGCTGGGCCAAATAGTCACGTATAACTGATGTTGATTTCAGGTAAATGAGCACTATCCTTATTATAAAGACAAAGTCTCTGTATAGCCAGAAAAATGAAATAATGGGTTTAAGTTGAAGGACCACACAAGGTAATTTTACTTGAAAATGCAGAATTAAGCAAGTAAGCATGTCAAATATTTCATGTCAATCATTCTTGTGGAAATTTGACTCAGTTTGTAGTTCTGAAAATAATTTATTCAGCACTAGTCTGCTGAGCCTGAAGAGCCTTAGGCGTTACCTTTTAGTTAAAGGCAAGTAATTGATGTGATTTGATACATTTTGGTACTTGCTCCTCATTTTCCTTTTCTACCTCAGGTCATGCTCATCTCCTTGCGGGTGTACAGGTTGTAAGATTGATCTGTGCAGAATATGCTTCTGTGGGAATTAATATAGTGCCCCAGTAGCAATCAGTTCAGCTTGGACTAAATATCAAGAGGTCATTGCTTGAATTTGACATAAAATATTCAAAATGTTCTGTTGTTCTCCCCATTCCGATGGACTCTTAACCACTACAGTAATCATCAGTGCACACAGTGTGTACTTCTAAATGGTGGGATATATTGGGTCCATACTCAAATAAATTGTAGGGAAAATATGCTAAATAATGGATTTAAGTACAAAAAGTGTTTTTTTTAAAGTACTTTAAACTGCTGTCTACCGTTTGCCCAACCTCAAATCCATCTCGAAAAGAAGTGGATACTATTGGCGCTTGATGTTTTGGGGAAGAAACAGTTAACTTTATATTTCCATTTTAAAGATATCAGTGGGAGGATAAGGCTACTTGGCTGGTAAGTTGTGTACACATATCATCACCCAAATGATAATGCACAATTTAAT
Organism: Callorhinchus milii; assembly: GCF_018977255.1. Taxonomy (NCBI): domain Eukaryota; kingdom Metazoa; phylum Chordata; class Chondrichthyes; order Chimaeriformes; family Callorhinchidae; genus Callorhinchus; species Callorhinchus milii. Next base: position 9,235,744 of record NW_024704747.1, read on the forward strand.
GCATTCACTAATGTACATTGTCCACCAATGGAATGTTAACTGTAGCAATGCAAATGAAATATGTTAAAGTGACACTGAATCATTTTGCAATAATGTTAATTCAATCAAAATGGACTAAAGTGGACTAACCCTCACCAAAGTGAACATCCCATTAATTTACTGAGTGCCATGCCTGACTGTAACTGTCTGGGTGCTGCTGGTCATTGGAGCGGCAAATACATTTGTATCAAAATCCCTCTTTATTTGGTTTTGAATCAAATCAGTATTTGAATCCCAATGTGGTTCATTGAAGTCCATTTCCCTCTCGTGTATTGCTCAGTGAGTCATTTCTCTCTATTGAGACATCTCGAAGACGTAATAAGACACTATATCAAATGCAAGGATTATTATTATCAAAATTATTTTTCTGTGAAGCACTTTGAGATGTCTTGAACACATGATAAGGCGCTATATCAAATATCAAATGCAAGGATTATTATCATCATCATTATCAAAATGATTTTTCTGAATCTAGATCCTGGCTTAGGATGAGTTCTTTCTGTGAGATTCAGTGGTGAAGGATTTGAAGAAGCAATTAGTTCATTATGGACTAAGTATCTCATGTGCTTGCAAGCATGCCTACGTTGATCTCATGTTGAACTGATTTGTGTTACAGTGTCCGTTCTTGTCGTGTTCTACTGGTTAACTGTTTGGGCCTAAGGTTTTTCACTTATACGTAGCGTTTGGTTAATTCCTCCAAGAAGACAAGAGTCCAAGCTGCCTCTTTCCACCTTGCTCAATTGGGTGAGTGGCACAAAGTGACGCCAGTTGTAGGTCAAGAGTTATTCCTTCTCCTTCCCTCACCTGATATGTTGAGGCAAGAAACAGGATTCTATATTGCACTGCCTAAGTAGAGATCTTCTAACGTGCAACATATTGATATGATACCTGTGATGTAAAAGAATCCCTCCAGGAATTTTCCACAGAAATCCTTCTGAATCAATCTGTTGAATGGTCCTCAAAACATATCAATTTAAATATGGTCTGGAGTATAAATAACCTTTAGGGGCTTTTAAAGGTGAACATTGTTATCCACAATATTAGAGCTAAGGTCAAACATAACTATGCATTCACAGATTCCCAAAGTAGTCAAGCTTAAAAAATCTTTTGTTTGCATAATAATGGAGATTTGTCAAAGACACATAATGGCCCATTTGCTTTCATTACATAGCAGAGGTTTGATCAAAGCTATAAACATCAAAGGTAATGGAGATACAGCATCTTCCAACACGATTATTGATTCAAGTGTTTCTAACAGGGGCTTTTACTTGTTTGAAAAGAAAAAAATACTTTTTGTGCAGTTTCCTCTGTGAACTGACACAAAACACGGAAAACGGAGCTTAAAATGCCGCTTGGTAATTCAATAAAAGGCTAATACTGAGTTACTGAATGACAACCTGAGCTGCACAAAACAGCATCAAAGCATATAGTTTTAAATGGGTGGATTTATAATTATTTCACTAAATGTATTCTAATAATAATAAACATTACATTTGATACCTTATCCCATCTTCAAGATGTCTCAAAGTGCTTCACAGACTATACTGTAAATTGAATTGATTGTGTATTTTGTGGACAATTGCGCACAGCAGTGTCCCACAAACAGTCATGGATTGAGTGACCAAATTATAATTTTTTTTGAAGGGATTATTACACCCGGAAAAGTGATTTGTCACTTGACTGACAACTGGGTTCCTACTTACTGCTAGGTAAACAGAGGCGTGTGGAGTAAGGAAACTTGCCCAACATTTCGTCCTGCCCGGGAAACGAACCCAGGTCTCTCGAGCAAGGCGAGTGCTCTAACCAATACCTTAAAACTCCACTAAACTGTCGAACTCCTGATGAAAATCTGCCATGGATTAAAGTCTTTAAACCTTTCTGAGCGTGAAACTAACACAAGAAGACAGAAGTGCATGTGATCATGTGATCAAACTATTGAAAAATTTCTTCTCACTGAACATGTTTTATTTAATTGGATTCAAGGAGTCTTTGTTCCAGAATGGTACGACAATGTCTCAATGACTCAAAGTTTCCTAAATAAAGCAATAGAATATTCTATGTTTAATACTGGGCCAAACTGTTTTGTTTTAATCGGGATTCCCACTTGCTGCCTTGAGCTTGTTAGAAAGAAGACGCTGTGGGGTTCGCAAGTAATTAAAATCTACCCTAGAATCATCATGTGCTTCTGGTGACTGCTGGAATCTTCAGATCTTATGCCTGTTTCTGAAAATATAACTGGCTGTGGATTCCACTTCATATATCTAGGGCTTTTTTTCTTTGGAGCTCAGACAGCTGAGTGGGGATATGAGAGAGATGCTTCAGAAAAAAACTGGATACGTGATCAAGGGAGAATAAAGTTGAAGGATATGGGGAAAGGACTGAAATATGGGATTATGGATATGATCTAGGCTTGGCACTCATGTTTAATATCAGCACCAATCGAACTGGATACGATACAATACAAAATTACATTTGTATAACGCCTTTCACGTCGGAAGGACATTCCAAGGAGCTGGATAGGCCGAATGACTGGTTTGTGGGCTTTACTTTCTATGAATCTATAAATAATCTAGGCATCAAGATTCGTCTATTTGTTAATCTTGACAAAAGTATAGATGTAAGTAAACAGCGGAATTTGGGGCTCATGGATCAATGGATGAAAATAATTAGCAATAGATTGGTTATTTCATTTCTTCTCAAAAACGGGTGTAAAAAAAACTCCTGTGAAAAGGAAGGGGGGAATAGAACAATTTAATATAAGGCTTTGTTAAATGCCATTGGAAAAGCACTCTTGATAAGGACATTGAAAAGAGAATATTTAACTTCAGATCAGATCTGCAGATGAGCCTATCCAAGTTGATGAGCTGTGAGAGAGAGATGATCACTGTGAAGAGTACAGAATTTTCCAATAAAGAACATGGGAGTAGCAGTTTTTTCTGGCAGTATTGCTTTTTTGCACAGAATATTTATAATTTTAATTTTTCCTCAGTGTGCATGTATATACTGTGGTAACACATCAATATTAATCCTGCCATGTCCTCAAATTAATGACACAGCATTGACTCTTGTCATACATTACCATGAACCTGTTGCCTTAACATTTTGGGAGCAACTTTCATTATCCAAAATATGCTCCAGCCCAGTGTACACAATGACTTGCAGGGCCTCATCCATAAATCAGCCTTTATGCTGTAGTCACTGAGCCACTTTCATTTACAATTATATGCACTGTAGTTGGATTTATGAGGTGAATAACTCCAGATTAATCGGTCATTTAGCTCATGGCTATTTGCTATTCCCTGTGCCTGGCTATTCCAATCGCTCAGCCAACACCAGCCTCTTCATATCCCCTACTATATCTGCCCCACTATTAGTGGGTGAGCTATCAGCCATTCTGCCTCTGCTCTCCGGATCTCCATTGTGGGAGTCCATTCAGCTCCTTACAACGTCCTTTCGATGTGCAAGGTGCTATACAAGTGTAATTTGTTGTTGTTGATGTCCCACTGAATCTCTTTGAAAGTTTTCCTCAAGACTTACCTCTTTGACCACAGTTTTGGTTATCTTCTTCCCTCCACCCCTTGCCTCGGGTGCCCAGAAAGTCGGTAAAGTACTTTGAGATATTCTTGCGTTGTGGAAGGTGCTATATAACTGTAAATTGTATTGTAATGTGCACAAAATACTTGTCATGTTTCACCATAAAATAAAATCAGTGTTCATGACTGTAATTACTTCTTGTCTACCATCAACGTCTTCACTTCTGCAGATCTGAACACCTCAACCGCCCTGGGCTCGACATCACACTCACCGAACCAGTGCGAAATCTAGGTTCAACCCCCAGCTGTTCTTCCTCCTCCACATCCTGTCCTTGGCCATTCTTGGAAGAGGAAAACCTTCCTCCCCCCCAGCTCGGAGTCAGGCTCACCCACTTTCAAGCACTCTGAGATTCTATCCTGGTGGAGGGCGCTATATAAGTGCAATCTGTTGTTGTAATTACTGTGAAGTTCTATGAGTCCTTTTAATATTATACTTGCAACTTATTTCCTTCATAGGGTAAAGCAGCTCATTAACTGCTCAAGGAGCAGAAAAAGTAAATTATTACAGGTGAGTCATTAACTTTGTGTTACTGTGACTGTATTTGACAATTAGGAATATCAGGCACTCATGTAATTTTCATTCATGTTTAGTTATAGGCAAATTTTCTTATTCCACACACCTCTGTTACCTAGCAGTAAATAGGAATCCGGTTGTTAGTTGATTGGTGGATCGCTTTTCTGGGGGTAATAATTCCTTCAAGAAAATAATGAAAAATTAGTCACTCAATCCATGACTGTTTGTGGGACACTGCTGTGTGCTATTGGCTGCCACGTTTCGACCACAAAAGATACAGTCAATTCACTTTACAGTATATTCTGTGAAGTCCTTTGAGACGTCTCAAAGATGTGATAAGGCATAATATCAAATACAAGGATTATTATTATTGTTATTATTAATTCTGCCACAGGAAAGGTTTTCTAACTTTTTTTTAAACTGGAAAAAGAAATGTTAACCTTTTTTTTGGGTCAGGCCAAGCGTCTGACACAAGTGAAATCCCATCAACAACAACAACTCACATTTATATAGCGCCCATCACACAAGGTAGCATCTCAGAGTGCTTTGCTTAAGAGTCACCATCTTGAAGAGTAATCAAACCAAACTGAGAGTTCCATGTGTCCCACCTAAAGATGGAAATTCTGGAGATATTTATTGGAAAGTGTACTCTCCCTGGAAGGAAAAACAAAACAATAATAAATTGGTCATTTTCAATCCACGACTGTTTGTGGGACACTGGTGTGTGCAATTGGCTGCTGCATTTCGCCCACAAATATACAGTCAATTTACAGCATATTGTGTGAAACGGTTTGAGACGTCTAGAAGACGTGAAAAGTGCTATATCAAATGCAAGGATTATTATTATAAGGATGCATCCTGTTCACTTAATTCTGGAGAGTATCAGACGCAGGTTGGCAAGAGTCAAGGCTTGGAGACCACAGAGTGCTTTGTGTACTGCACACCTTGTCACTGAAAGCAGTGTCCGGCAAGCTTTCCCGCTGCTTGTCCAGGGAGGACCACCTACCAGTTACGGCTGTGTGGGATGACTCCCTGGCCTTCCAAGTTTTGCCGATGAGCCAGGCTGATTTTGCAGTCATCAGCAGTGCCCTGGAATACTGCGGACCCGCATGGCTCATGAACTGGACTACCATGACTGCCACAGAGGGTTGGCTTGATTCTGACATTCTGTTGCCAAACATATCACCTTGGAGTCGGTTCATCTTCAAGGAGACAGCCCTGTTGTTCAAGATCAAACAGTATGTATCTATTCTAAATTTACCAAACCTTGAATGTAGGTTTGTACTCTGAATGAATGAATCTTCAAACATCATACAGTAGCTTCATGTTCTCCTGACATGAAAGGCGCTACATAAATACAATTTGTTGTTGTAGTTCGAGGTGGTCTTGTAAAAATAATACGTTACTAAAACTTCCAGCTTCAATTTTAGCAGTGCCGGAGCACTGGGGTTCTCTTACCTCTAGAGATGAGACATTTATTGCAATGGATGAATTTAAAGACTATTCTCCCCTATGATTTTCTGCGTTATTCACCTTTGTTGTCACAGACACCAAGTCTTTCAAAGAGAATTGTAAACTATTTTAGGAACTTCAGTCTCATTGACACATAACCACATATCATTTGGAGTGCCTCACAACTTTGAAATTGTCCTGCTAACCACCTTCTTTTAGGGAAATCCTATAATATCTCATCAGACAACCTATCAGTCTACATAGGAAAACTGGTACAAGGCCTGTTCAAATCCATATGTGGTCTATAGAGTCTCACCTCATTTTGAGCAATTGTAGCTACAGTTCTTACAGTATTTGCGTGACCCATTGATTGCAGGGCCTGGAACTTTCATACTATTGCATTGACTACATCTAGCTTTTTAGGAATTGGAAGATTTTATGCTTCTCTTTCTCATCTAGCAATGATCTATGAGCACATCCTGTGACAGAGCACCTGTCCCTTTACCCAGTTGTTCATAGTAATGGAAATCAATTCAAAGTAACAGTATTGATTTCAATTGACATCAGCTTGTCTTGTAAGTGCTCAAGAGCTAAGTTCATTAAACCATCTCGAACAGCACATTTACATTGAATAATAGTATGGTGGAAAATATGGTCACCAAGCAAGATAACATTTGCCTGTGAAATATTAATAGTAGGAGCTTATGTATATTATATTTAAAGTGTTGCACTGGCTTCACCATTTAAATAAAAAACCCTATTTTATAATAGTTCCTAAAAGTTACATATTGGTCAACTGCATTCAAATGGAAAATTGTTTTCTTAAAGTACTTACATCTGTCAATTCAATGCAACACTGTTTAAATAATATGCCTACGAAGAAACATATATCGAAACAATTCATCATCTATTGGAAGTTATGGGAATGGAGAGGAGCTTAAACAAATGTTCTAACAGAAGTTCCAGGAAAATGGGAATAATTAACTACAGTAAAACTCATATGTGTCTGATTTGCATACATCGTATAATCGCCTCAGTGGTACGCTTGCACAAGTCCTATTGAATTTCCTATTAAATCCACTTAAATGTATCTGCACTAGTCATATTAACAATCGGGAAACTCGTAACACCGCTACCACATGTGCCGCTACCACACGTACCAGCTGGCGGGTCAAAACCTTGTTTCCAGTGCCAACCTCGAACAGAACACGGCACATACGCACCGCGATGCTCTCCGCACTCTCCCTCCAGGGGATAACATCAACATCATCAAGCATGGCAGCGGGGAACATTGGCCATTCATGTCCTGACTGGAGCCTCATGGCGACAAGAGCAGTGCTATAGCAGGGGATCCATGTGAGTTGTTGTGTTTGAGGTAGCCGCGGGAAACAAAGTTTTGACTCGGCAGTTGGTAAATTTGGTAGCGGCAAGTGTGGTTCGGTTTCCTCCAACTGACAGCTGTGTAAAGTATAAGGCTGCACATATCTCCCTTTATAACTGAGACAATTAAGTGGACTCTTAACATCGCCCCTCAACTCTTAAATAATTCACACATTATATCATCTTCCACTGCAAAAAAATAAACAATAAAATCAGGTTAGCCAACAGGAACATTCAAATAAAACATTTATGGATAATAAAACAGGTTGAAAAGAATATGAAAATGGTTGTTCTGAAAAATTATGGGTCTGAAAATTTCCATTTTGAAACCTTGCCTTAATGTCAACATATTCAGTACTTGTGTATTTGTTCTGTGTTAGTCATATAAAATCCACCTTATACATAACTTTACATAACTTTACATATACAATATGATTTATACAAGTTTGACATGACTAATATGACTTATGAGGTTTACACGTATTAACATGTTTTAAGGCTACTTCATGAAGGGGTAGAGAATTGAAAGTTCCATAACAGATGAGATTCATGCCAAAACCTGTCTACAGAATCAGTTGAACTCTAACCTACCTATTTGCAAAAGAGGTATCTATTTTAAACAGAGTACTGACTTTAATCATCTTGAAAAGGTAAAAAGCCTAAGTGGTTCTATTAGAATTCAAACCTGGAACAAGATCCTGTTCCTCACTTTCAAAGGCCTCCATGGTCTTGCTCCCCCCTATCTCTGCGACATCCTAACGCCCTACCAACCTGCCTGCTCGCTCCACTCAGTGGGCTCCGGCCTGCTTCACGTCCCCCACCTCGCCTGCCCCACAATTGGCAGGTGGGGCTGTACCCACTCTGTCCTCACCCTCTGGAACTCCATCGCACAGTTCCTCCACCTCGCCCCCTCCCTTGCCACCTTCAGGACTCATCTCAAGATCGTCCTCTTTGACCGTGCCTTTGGTCACCCTCCTTCCCCCCTGCCCTCCACCCTCCCCGATCCCGACCCCCAGCTCGGGTCCAAAACATTGATTGTCCAGCACCTTGGGATGTCCTCCCGACGTGAAAGGCGCTATATCAATGTAATTTGGTTGCTGTTGTTGGAACCTGCTTAGGTCAGGTACTTAACCTGCTGAGTTCTCCAGGAAGTGAGCAATTTATTTCACAGCAAATTTCATTCAAATTATTTAATCAGAATTCTGGATTCAAAAACTATATGAGGAGTGTGGTCTATCTATTGCATTGACTTAATGAATAACACATAATACAATTCACCAATCATAAAATCCTATGCTAAGTCATTGATACAAGGTCGAACCTTCAAAGACATTCGCTCTTGCAAAGATTATTGTAGCAAAAGAGTCAATAACCAGCACACCAAGATACATTGATTTCCATGGTGGTTGACAACTAAATTCTACTTCATAGTTTCAAATTAAGTTGAAATTCTTTAAGAATGATGCTTTGATTTGACTGTAGAGTAATATGTAGCCCATACATGATCCACATAGCTTAATAATAGCCAATAGAGATGGCATGTACAGTTTTACATATTACATTTGATACCAAATGTTAGTTTGGAACACGTAAGGTAGTGTTAAAAATATTTCAGTGATATCGTTGAGTCCTGTAGCTGATTAGAGCACTTGCTTCGTAAGCGAGAGACCTGTGTTCGATTCTGGGCAGGGCGAAATGTTGGGCAAGTTTCCTTACTCCACACGCCTCTGTTTACGTAGCAGTAAATAGGAAAGCAGTTGTTAATCGATTGGCGGATTGCTTTTCCGAGGGTAATTATTCTTTTAAAAAAATAATAATTTGGTCACTCAATCCACGACTGTTTGTGCGACACTGCTGTGAGCAGTTGGCTGCCGCATTTCGCCCACAAATATACAGTCAATTCACTCTACAGTATATTCTCCGAAGCCCTTTGAGACACCTAGAAGATGTGAAAAGCACTATATCAAAAGGATTATTATTAGGTTTAATTAGATTTTTTCACACTAAGCATTATATCCGAAAAGCAAACTGTCATTTGCATTATATTTTGCAACATTTGTAATAATTTATGGTTCGTTGATACATTTTGCTTAAATAATATGATAGTCATGATTAGTTATTGCTGGAGGCTACTGAAGTGTTCACTGTGCCATCAAACCAAAGAAAAACAGCACATAAAACTGCCCCTGTGGACCATGAATGTGTAGAATTTAGCCTATTTTCGCCCACAAAAAATATACAGTCAATTCATTTTGCAGTATATTCCTTGAAGCGTTTTGAGACGTCTAGAAGACGTGAAAGCACTATATCAAAAATGCAAGGATTATTATGGGTACTGAGCTAAGTGGCATGACACACATCACAAACCCTTCATTTATAAGTGAGCAGATGTTTGTGCAATAATAAAAATAACATTAATAAAACCTGTTGTTTTCACAAATTAGAAAAATTAGGGGCAAATTAGAAAAAATTGAGGCAATTAGAAAAAAATTGTATCTTTCTGAAGTTGAGGCAGAGGCAAATAACACATTTGCAATGCAGTTGTTTTTGTTGCAAAACTGTAAATTAAATTAATCTTAAGTCCTTAAATGCTGAATGTCTTTGCAGCTTTCACAATCTTTAGTGTTATATGATATCTGCAAAAGTTTGCTGTATAAATTATAGACTTGCTAATATTTATCCAAGTTTTCTTTACTGTGCGCGCATGAAATTATAGTCTAGACCCTTTGTCCTGTGCTGCTAGTACATCACAACATTTCTAAAGTATTTTTTTGGTACACCTCAAAATTAAAAGAAAGGAATACTTCTCACCCCAACAGTAGAGCTAAGATACAAATAGAAACCAGCCTTACTGTTGCAGACATCCATTATCCCAATTATTCCCTACTTTATACAAACCACAATTGACTCCACCAATCATGGCTTTTTTTGAAACTGAGCATCCAAAGCATCTATTTTTTATTTTTCTGTCCACACATTCCACAATATGTACATATATATATGTATATCAAATCTAAACATAAGGTTCAAATATGCAAAATTGCCATACTGTTTTGTACAACATAATAAATGTATTCACTGAAAAAAAGCTACAGAGAGAAAGAGGAACTTGAAATAGTCATACTCTGGAGACATCATCCAAGTGGAGAGTGGAGTGCATTTATTATCTAAGACATATTCCTGTGCAGCAGATCTCTTTCCAAATCAATCAGGAGAATTATTTTTATTCCCCTTCGGCTACTTTTTTTAAAAAATGGAAATGTTTAGGTAGTATCTAGGAGTCCTCACATCCCAGTTTACAAAGTATGTGGATATCTTGATCCCTATATGGTCAGTTCCCAAACTCCACTCTAAATTTTGGAGGTTCAGATTCTAGACAGGCCAGTAATTTACACAAGATCACAAAAGAGTTTCAGATGAAGAAGGCTCTTCGACCCATTTGATCTTATCTTTCTAGAATACCTACCCTACCATCCTTCCATCACAGCTGTGTTTTTTTCAGATGATTCCAGCATTCTGGTAACCTGTTGCAGTCATTAATTACCCTGTAAGTAAAGAAATACCCCCAACTGATTGGAGAATGGTATTAGTTACGGAACACAGTAACTTTAATTAGAACATTGTTCTTTCATCTCTGAAACCAGTTGAAATTCAACGCAGGCTAATGGATGTCTATGAAAGTACAAATGGGAATTACGGTAGTTTAAATATTCTCAATCTGAATTCTAGTGGATGTAAGTGCACAACACAAAAATGTTCTATAACTCACAATAACTCAAAAATTATCAATACTAAATTGTCAATCTAACTAATGTTATTGAAGAATAAAAGGAAGAAGAATTACTTGAATAGCTAAAACCATATAAAATTCCTTGTGAAATACAACCAGATTATAAATATGAAGTGCCTATGGGTTGAAGTTGGCTGAGGACATGTTTGAGCATGGTTGTCAAGCCATAGAGAATAAAACAATCTGTTGATATATAGGCTGTATGAGGTGTAATCTACGCAACCTTACACCAAAATGAATTGCCTTCTGGTGAGGAGAGGAAGGAAAAAAAAAGTCAAAAATAAAATCAGAGAATGAAGGAAAAATCAAGTTATGTAAGTATGATATTATAGTACGTATAATCATATTCTAGCACCATTACCTATTAATTTAATAGATTAAGACTGTGTTTTTGACACTTCAGAGGGAACACAGTATTGTGTTGCATAATTGATGACAATTTTCCAACTGAAACTTTATTACGCTATTTACTATTTGATTGCATTCTGCTCGGGCATATGCTATTGAAGAATAAAAGGACAAAGAATTACTTGAATGCTAATACATTTGTGACAGATTTGGAATGTGATGATGGTGATTCATGCAATTCATTGATGAAATATATACTGTTCCCATCACTCTTTATTCTGCACTACTGATCCAAACATATTGGATTGAGACACACAGTTCAAAGACATGAAACTATAATGCTCGTTGAAACATAACATGTAGGAGCAGGAGTAGCCATTCGGCCCTTTGAGCCTGCCCCACCATTCAATCATGGCTGATCTTCTAATTTAACTCCAGCTAATAACCTGACCCTGCCTTATCCCCATATCCCTTAATCCCTTTCGCAATAAGAAATCTATCTATTTCAGTCTTGAATATGTTCAAGGACTGAGTGTCAACAGCCCTTTGGTGTAGTGAGTTCCATACATTCACCACCCTTTGAGTGAAGAAGTTCTTCCTCAACCCAGTGCGAAAGGGCTGGCCTCTGATTTTAAGGTTGTGACCCCCGGTTTTAGTTTCTCCAACCAGGGGAAACAATCTCCCACTATCTACTCTATCATGCCCTTTGATGATCTTATAGGTTTCTCCAAGGTAAGTACATCCTTCCTTAAATAAGGAGACTAAAACTGCACACAGTATTCCAGGTGTGGTCTCACCAGGGCCCTATACAGTTGTAGCAAGACTTCCCTACTCTTATACTCTAATCCTTTCATAATGAATGCTAACATACCGTTCGCCTTCCTAATTGTTTGCTGCACCTGCAGACTAACTTTCTGTGATTGGTGTACAAGGACACCCAAGTCCCTCTGGACGCTAACACATTCCAATCTCTCCACTTCTAAAAAATAACCCAGACTACTGTTTTTGCTACCTAGGTGGATGACTTCGCACTTCCCTACATTATATTTCAATATAAATTAAAAGATTTGAGAGGAGCTAAATTAACTTGCCTTTACATAACAGGAAATTAAATTAGAGATTGGTAATTGTAATGGATTATAACAGCTGACTCAATTTCTTACTCATACACTTTAATGTATAATATGATCACATATTTGGCATATTCCCTCTGTCTCCAAGCCTACCTGCTCCCCCAGTACAACAGTCACTTCCGTTTCCTCAAAATCCCAAACCCAGTTGCTCAGCGCAGATGGCACAAAACTGGCCTCACGGTTCACCCCCAACTGTGGCTTGGGTTAGGGTTAGGGTTACCTACCGCCACTCCCTCTCGCAAGCTCAAATCACGTTCTATTCACAGGTCATTCTCGAGACCAAAAACAACCGCAAAATTCTGTTCTCCACTACCCAGCACCAACTCCACACTCCATCTCCAGCAGACTCGATCCTCACTTCAGATGCCAATTGTGAAGAGGTTCTAGACTTCTGGCTGCCTCCTCCTACCCTTTCCACGTTGCCTACCATCACCCCATGCCTCCTTCATCACCCTCTCCTCCTACTACGGCTCCACCACAGCTCCCACCCTACACTCCTTTGCTCCCATCTCTTCCTCCTCCCTTTCCCCCACCATCACCCAAACGAAGCCCATTGGGTTGGTCACTGAACTCCCCCTCCTCTGCTCACTGCTGGCTGACACAATCAACCAGTCCCTCTCCTCAGGCTCTGTCCCACTCCCCCTCAAAACCGTTGTTATGACTCCTCTCCTTAAAAAAACCCACCCTTGATCCCTCCCACCTCACAAACCTCAGACCCATCTCAAACCTGCCCTTCCTGCCCAAAGTTTTGGAATGTGTCGATGCAAATCAACTTCGCTCACACCCCTCCCTCCACTCCCTAATCGAACCCCTCCAATCCGATTTTCTCCCAGCCCACAATACAGAGACAGTGCTCATCAAAGTAACAAATTACATTCTCTCTCTCTCTCTCTGACCAGGACTCCCTCTACCTAGTGGGATCCTACTCGAATGATTCGAGTCCTACATAACAAACTGCGAATAATACATCTCGGAAAATCTTTTTTTTTACTCGCCCCCTGCCTGGTCGGGGCTGGGCCCGGTAACTGTCGGCTGGGCCGGGGGTCTCGTGGACCCTGAGGTGGGGCAGCTGTCATGGGGATCGAGTGGCAGCCATCACCTGGTCAGGGGGAGCCACCATTTTGGACGTCCAGATTTTCCCCACCATTCTGCGTGACGTCACTTCAGCCCTCCAGGTTTGAATCCCTGGCAGCAGCTATAGCACAGGATAACCTGTACCAGTGCCTCCCTCCCTCCCTCCCACCCTCTGCCGCCTGCCTGCCTGCCTGCCCGCCCGTCCGTCCGCCCACCCGCCCGTCTGTCCTGTCCTTCCCTGTCCTTCCCCTACAGGCTGCTCATTGCTATCCATAATGAGTGCCCTCTCCCCTCTGCGCATCTCTGGCCCCACAGCCTCCTGCAGGCTGACAATGTCCTACTAAACCTGCTGCCTCTTGTCCCAGCGTGCGCATCTTGGCTGCCGCCTCCGACCCGAGCTGGCTCTCCCTCAAAATGCCTCCCTCCCTACCACTCTCCCGCTCTGTCCTGCTCTCTCTCCACCCTCCACGTCTTCTATCTCTGCTTGATCCCTACCCCACACCGCCTCCCTCTGCTCCAGCCTTGGAATCCTCCGCCGGGCTAATCGTGGCACTCGGCGCTGGCTGTCCAGCAGCAGCCACACCGACTGCCCCATTCCCCACTACCGCCGCAAGCCATCCCGGACCCTGACCCCGGGGGCTAACCTCTCCTCCCTCATCCGCATCCACATCCTCCCTCCCAACCAACCCACTACCCCGTCCCATCCCATCCCTGCCAACTGTCCGCTCTGCATTGGACACCTCTCGCAACAACCCACTCGCTACACTCACTCTTCTCCACAGCACCCTCTCCACCACACTTGACGTCCTTGCCCCCCTCACCGCCCGAACTGCCTATTCCTATTTCCGATCCTCACCCTGGTTCACCAGCCACCTCTGTTTGCTTAAGGGCCAGGTGCCACCTTATGGAGCCTGGTGCATGAGAATACACGAGCTGCAGAGTTTTGGATGATCTGCAGCTTGTGAAGGGAAGAGTTGGGAAGGCCGATGAGGAGGGAGTTCCCGTAATCAAGCCTTGAGGTGACGAATGTGTGGGTGAGGGTTTTGGCAGCCTGAGGGGTGAGGCAGTGGCGGAGTCTGGCAATGTTGTGGAGGTGGTGGTTGGCAGTGCCAGTCATGGAGCGGATGTGGGGGAGAAAGGACAGTTTAGGGTCAACAAGACACCCTGGTTCCTGACTGGCTTAGTGAGGTTGAGTGTGCAGCCGTGGATGCTGATGCTGCCAGCGCCTGAGGTGCGGAGCCACTGGCGCGAGCCAATTAGGAGGGCCTTGCTGACGTTGAGTTGGAGAAAGTTGGCCTTCGTCCAGGACTTGATGTTGGACAGGCAGTCGGTCAGGATGTCAGTAGTCCTGGAGTTCAGGGTAGAGGCAAAGAGGTAGAGTTGAGTGTCATCTGCATACATGTGGATATTTACCAACGTCTGCAGAAGACACACCAAGGGGGAGCATGTAGAGGGTGAAGAGGAGGGGACCAAGGACAGAGACCTGAGGAACACTGCACTGAGGAACAGTGCGGGGGCTGGAGGAGAAGCCGTTTGCTGCGACGAAGTGGAGGCGGTGTGAAAGGTAGGACCTGAACCAGTCAAGGACAGAACCTTGAAGGTTGAGGTGGGAGGAGAGGCGGTGGAGGAGGATTGAGTGGTCCACGGTGTCAAAGGAGAGGATAAGGAGGCAGAGGGAGCTCTGGTCACCCATGGTCAGGATGTCGTTTGTGACCTTGAACAGAGCAGTTTCCGTGCTGTGGGCAACACGAAAACCCGATTGGAGGGGTTCATGGAGGGAGTGAGAGGAGAGGAAAGAGCGAACCTGGGAGGCAACGGCTCTCTCAAGGACCTTGGATAGGAAAGGGAGGTTTGAGATGGGCCAGTAGCTGGATACCTGTGATTGGTCGAGGGTAGATTTCTTCAAGGTGGGGGTGATAGTGGCTGTTTTGAGGGGGGAAGGAACAGTGCCAGATGACAGGGAGAAGTTAATGATGTCGGCGAATAGTGGGCCAAGGAGGTGGAGCTGGGATTTAAGGAGAGGGGTAGGGATGGGGTCGAGGGAGCAGGTGGTGAATTTCATGGAGGTTACTGTGTTGAAGACAGAGGAAGGGGTGACAGGTTCAAAGGTGTGGAAGGAGGGATGGGTAATTGTCAGATGGATAATTGCGTGGGGTGGGGGTTGGAAGGGGATGGAAGTTGGGAGGGCAGTGGCAGCTGAGCAGATTCGCTCGATTTTGGACTCGAGGAAGTCCAGCATTTTCTCGCAGTGAGAGTCAGAGGAAAGTATCTGTGAGGCATGTCAGGGAGGATGGAGGAGCCGGTTGGTGGTGGAGAACAGGAGCCTGTGGTTGCCTTTCGCCTCCAGGATTAACCTGGAATAGAAGAATGGTTTGGTTTAGGCGAGAACGGAGCGATAGTTCTTGATGAGGTTTAGCCAGATGTGGCGGTGGACCGTTAGGCTGGATTTGAGCCAAGTGCATTCGGCAGACCGCAACTGGCCCTTAAGCAAGAGGAGGTGGCTGGTGAACCAGGGTGAGGACTGGGAATAGGAGGCAGTTTGGGAAGTGAGGGGGGCAAGGATGTCAAGTGTGGTGGAGAGGGTGCTGTTGCTGTGGAGAAGATTGAGTGCAGCGAGTGGGTTGTTGCGAGAGACGGGCCGGGGGGGGTGGGGGGTGGGGAAGAGATCAGAGGACTCCAGGGCAGCAGAGAGGGATTGCAGGGAGATCTTCTTCCATAGGTGGTAGAAGATAGTGGTAGGTTTGGAGGCAGCGGGGAGAGGGATATGGGAGTTGAGGGTGATGAAATGTTGATCAGAGATTGCCTTGTCAGTGATGGTGACATCCGAGATGCTGAAGCCGTAGGTGATCACCAAGTCAGGCGGGTGGTCATGAGTGCGGGTAGCGGAGTGGATGTGGAGGGAGAGGTTGAGAGAGGAGAGGAGAGAGGAGAAGTCTGAGGAGATGGAGCAGGAGGGGGTGAAGTGGAGGTTGAAGTCGCCTAGGATGATGAGGCGGTCGGACCAGAGGCAGAAGCAAAGAGGGTGGAGATGTCAGAGATGAAGGTGGGAGAGGATTTTGGGGGGCGGTAAAGTAAGAGAATTTTCAGAGAGAGGTGGTAGGGATGGCAGAGGGTAAGGTGTTTGAAAGAGGGGAACGAGCCGGTGGAGTAGGGGAATAGGGCAAGTGACGCCCTGGATATGAAGGCCACACCACCGCCATCTGACGGTTGGGGCGTGGGGCATGGTGGTAGGTGTAGCTGGGTGGTGTGGCCTCAGTGAGGGGGAAGGTGTCGCCTGGGGTGATTCAGGTTTCTGTGATTGTCATGATGTCAATGTTCTCATCGAGGGTGAGTGCGTTGATGGCCAGGGTCTTGTTGGAGATGGAGAGGACATTTTGAAGTCCAATGGACTTGAATAAAAAATGACATACAATACGGATTATGTATTTGAGGCCTCCTTTAAATCTCATTCCTTCGTAGTATTCTCCTACAATAATAATATTCCTTACAATTGACATTTTCATGTCGGAAGGACGTCTCAAATGTCTCAAGATGTATCGTAAAATGTTGTGACTGTATTTTGTAGGCAATCAGGACAACCAATTTGCTATAAAATAATATATAATAGGTAAAATTAGCATGCTGAACCTTGAGTTGCTAAGTATTTCAGAGCATGTTAATTAAAGACCTTAATAAAAAGGGAATCCAAATGGAGAGCAGTTTAATAACACTGGTATGTACTTTATACAGGTGCTTGTTTAAATTGTACACACTAGATATCTAATTCCTATGATGAACATAGCCTGAAACTATGACACTAAAGAAAAACACTTTTAGATTTAAATTATTTTCTCTTAGGTTTCTGTGGTGTAATTATCAAAATACCCTGCTATTACAAACTACCACTATTATAAAGATGCATACATGAGAGAGAATAGGGAGATAGAAGAAGGGATTAGGAGAGATGAAGCCTCTTGTAAATTTGTACTAAATAGCCCACATCCATGCTATAGCATTCTATGTAATATTATTTAAAAGGATTGCAATCATAGAAAGTTTACAGCACAGAAGGAGGCCATTCAGCCTTTTACATCTTCACTTAAATAATAATAATAATCCTTGCATTTGATTTAGCGCTTTTCACGTCTTCTCAACATCTCAAAGCGCTTCACAGAATAGACTGTAAAGTGAATTGATCGTATATTTGTGGGAAAACGTGGCAGCCAATTGCGCACAGCAGTGTCGCACAAACAGTCGTGGATTGAAAATGACCAATTTATTATTGTTTTGTTTTGGAGGGATTATTATTTTTCACAGCCATCTACTCTAATCCCATTCTCCTATTCCCAGATGCTAAAGAAATGCAATTTGTTGTTGTTGTCTCCTGAAACCCTTTAATATTGTCCTTATTGCGTGTAATTCATTGAAAATAATCTACTGTTATTTTAATTTAAATGCATGTAAATCAGTTACAACAATGTGTACCAAATAATTATGTAAAAAAAACATATTTGAAAATGAATTTGTGCAAACAAAATCACTTGTGGAATAATTTTTCGTGTGAACAACACTTTCCTCTTTTTTTCAGAAATGTGGAAGCATACATGCAAGTTGAGATAGGGTTGGTATTTTGGAAGGATGAGATCAAATGGGCTGAAGGGCTTTCTTTATCTGAACCCACGATTTCAGTGGAAAAAAAACTGGCCTCAGACAAGGTTTTGTATATCCCTGAGGGAGACGGAGGGAACAATCCCACAACTGTGCAGCAGCTGCACTTGTTTCACTAGCCAGTTAACATGCTGACAGTTCCCTTAGGCTGCAGTACAGGGTCTCCTCTAAGGTTATAGGGAGGGGTCCATCTGTTTTGCTGTGGCTCTCATCTGGCTCATAAAAGATTTCAAATACCTCAGGGTAGATTCCAACTGATTCAGGCCAGAATATGTAAGTTGGAACTGATCCATCCATGCAGCATGAACAGTGATCTGATTCTCTTCACATTAATTGTGAGGGAGTAGGGGGAGGATAAACAAATGATTTAACTCAAGTATCTCCTTATATTATACTTATATATTTAAATAAGAGCTTTTTAAACTATTGCATCTTGTGGTTTTGTATTGACACATTTTGGATGGCGTTGAGTTGCAGAGCATCTTTAAAATGTCAGAATATGTATAAAATAGCAACAATATTTAATATTGTTCATCACTGCACCACTAGTGGGTCTGGGACATTGAAATTGCTGGTGCAAAACACATATTCAAAGGGAATGCGAAATTAGCCTATTTCTTTCTTGGGTCTGTTTGTGGGTTAGATTACCAACGACAGCGAATTGAACTTGTTTAAAAAGCAGCTGGTTGCTGTGATGGGAGTTATGCAAGTATGATATTATAGTAAGTATAATAGTATTCTAGCATCAATACCTATTAATTTAATAGTTTAAGATTGTGTTTTTGATACTTCAGAGGGAACACAGCCTTGTAGAGATGGTAGAGTGGGTAAGATCAGATGTGCTGGTCTTATGTGCAAGCCATTGGGTTGGATAAACTAGGTCCAAACACATACAGATACCCTTAATTCTGAAATTAGCAAACAATATTAACAACTATGATTCTGTATAAATAATTAAAGGTTAACCTGGAATACCTTTCAGTGGTTGTTGACTACACAAATCAAATGGACCGTGTAATTCCCTCCGAACAACAACAACAACAAAATTACATTTGTATGGCGCCTTTCATGTCGGGAATGTCCCAAGCCACTGGACAATAGTATTTCGGATCCGAGCTGGGGGTAGGGATCAGGAAGGGTGCAGGGTAGGGGGTGAAGGAGAGTGATTGAAGGCACTGCCGAAGAGGAGGGTCTTAAGATGGGTTTTGAAGGAGGCAAGGGAGGGAGCGAGGCAGAAGGACTGCGAGATGAAGTTCCAGAGGGTTGGGACAGAATGGCTGAAGGCCCGCCTACCAATGGTGGGGTGAGCGAGGCTGGGGACATGAAGCAGGCCGGAGCCCATTGAGCAGAGGGAGCAGGCAGTTTGTTAGTGGTTTAGGAGGTTGCAGAGGTAGACCATGGCCATGGAGGCTTTGATATATGATATTTGCAAAGTATTAAGTGAATGCAGCATCATTTAAGAGGAATTACTTAGTTGCATAAGCAGATTACATATAATATAGATCAAAACTCATAAGTGGCAACTTCCAAAATAGTTTGTGTTTCCCGTGGATAAGTGTCAAAATTAACATTAAGTCTGACAGTGCTATTGGGACTTTCCATTACTTGCACTTTCTGCACCAGACAGCCATTCTCTATCCTGTCACTACCATTTACGGAAAAATCCATTATCTAAGGAACTAACAAACACGTCTCATTTTCATCTCGCAGAGACAATCAGTCGAAAGTCAGTGTCAGAGTTCTTCTGGATGAAAACAAATTGGATTTAATACCAGGTGAAATCTACGACCCTAGCACAGAAGGTGGTTCTGACAAATTCTTTCCATCTGATTAACTGAGAAGTGGGCATTTATAGAGCATGAATTCCTAAAGCATGTACAATGTGAATGTGAATGTGATGCGACTGCTAATTCTTTTGGAAACTGATATGAAGTTTTTAAAATTCTATGTCCTCGGGAGGATCTAATAGAGATGTATACAATTCTAAATGGGATTGAAAATAAACCTAGAAGAATACTTTAGGATGTTCTAAGACAGTAGAAGAGGATATATAGATTTAGAATTGCTAAGGGCAATTTCAGGAGAGATACCAGGAAGCTTTTCTTTACCTAGAGGGTAATTAACAATTGGAACAGATTGTCAGGAAAGGTTGTAGAGATCAGGACACTGAATACATTAAAAAAAATAGCCTGATTCTATGACGTGAGGTCAGTAGGGTGGGTGATCTTGTTGTCTTTACTTGCTTTGAAACAAACTAAAGGTCAGACAAGAGGAAAGTATTTGTATCAGATTTAATGTTGAAAATAATGAGATCCTAATATTCCTATTTTGTACGTGAATGCCATGAAACATTTTAAAATTTGGAATCCACTTATTTATGCTGTGTAAGGTCCAAAGCAAATGAAGTATGATTAACATACTTCTAATCTGTTTTGCGCCAATGCAAATGGCTGATTTATTTTGTTTAAAAACAGGATCTTAAACAAATATAAGGCAAGTAAATGGGTCCTGTTAACTTGAATTGTCACTTAAAGGGAACATTCATTCAAGCATTGATTAATATCCCACATATTCGCCAGGGTTAATGGATAAAGGGAACACTTCGCTTAAACATAGACTGGTTATCATTAAGATACTTTGGCATATGGCGTTTTCGATATATGATATAAGTGTTAATACCATCAATACATTTATGAGTTCCAAAAATATTAGACCAGTTCCTGAGAAGGACTGAAGGATAACAAATATTATCCTGATATTCATAAAACAAGAGAGACTTGAATGAAGAATTAAACACGTTAGTATATAATATAATAATAATCCAATGTGTGATTGTTCTCCTTAGAGCAGAGAAGGTTAAGGGGAGATTTAATAGAGGTATTCAAAATTGTGAGGGGTTTTGATAGAGTAGATGGGGAAAAACTGCTTCCACTGTATTGTAATATTCTATGATTCTATGATATAGTGCCTCATCACATCATTGAGAAATCTCAAAGTGCTTTGCAGGTTTTTCCTGTAAATAATTCAAAGCTCCCCCGCCAGATACTCACCCACACAAAACTCTGTACCCCCATCACATCAGTCCGAGCCAGGCTCCATTGGCTCCCAATTACTGAAACGCTCGATTTCAAGATCGTCTCACTCGTTTTCAAATCCCTTCATGCCCTCGCACCTCCTTACTGATCCGATCTGCTTAACTCCCTACTTCACCATCCGCTGCCTCCGCTCGGCTGGTTCTGTCCTTCTGTTTGTCTCTCGTTCCCTCCGCTCGACCATCAGTGGCTGTGCCTGCAGTCACTACACCCTGAAGCTCTGGAATTCTCTCCCTCATTCCCTCCGACTTGCCTCTCCTTCTCTACTTTTAGATCACTCCTGAAAACCTCCCTCTTCGGCTGTGCTTACAGTCACCTCCCTCTCCCCCTGGCTCGGTTTCAGACTCCGCCACTGTCAAACACTCCGAGATGCTACCCCGCGTGAAGGGTGCTGTATAAATCAAGTTGTTGTTGTAGAGTGCAGTGACTGTGTATTTTAGGTAAACATGGCAGCCAACTACAGGAATCTGACATGTGTAGTTGGGAAAATGCTCAAGAGTATTGTAATACATCTTATTGATACTGAATTAAACGGCACAGGGGCTACAAGCAGTCAGCATGGATTAAGTGACTGTATTTTGTGAACTAACATTTGAAGTAGCTCCAAATTTGCAACAAATTTCCAATATTGTGTGCAATTAAATAAAATAGAGCTCTAGAATAGGGTTGTCATATAGGATATTTGAACAGTAAAACAGCTTAAGTGAATTGTTCTGTTTTCATGTGTGTTTTCAATATTTTCACCCCAGAATCTGAGAGCTAACTGGAGTGAAAATAAAATAAATACGCTTGCAATAAGTGTGACGGTAGGGTTGGCATTTTGGAAGAATAAAATGCCTGCCACTCTTGCGCTACTGTAATGGTTAAGATATAAAGCACAGATGAATATTACACTTAATTTCCTTCCAGTTTTTTATGCAGAAGTTTCCCTCAAGAGATTAAATGAGTGCTGAATAAAGTAGATGTACGTGATCTGTGGGAAAAGTAGACACGATGGGTTGAATGTCTTCATTCCACGCCTTTTGTGTTCTTAATCCTGATATGATTATAGTATGGTGGTAACAAGGAAAAATAATACTTTGTTTAGTCGTGATGAAATAAAGGTGAGGTTATAAATCCATTATCTTATTCAAAAAAACAACTTTGTGTCAGCTTGTTAAAATTATGATAAAGCATCAGCGATGAAATGAGCTTATTTGATGTGGGAACTTTAAGGTTGATTTCCTTCCTGAGTTTAGGCAGAGATTTCACTTGGGAATCTAACACACCTCCACAGGAATCTGATTTCTTTGAAACTGTGAAAAGGGATCACTATGGATTTGAGACAATGATGTAATGGAGAAAGAAATGCAGATGCATTTAATGCAGTCTTTGATTCACCCCAAAAAAATCCTCTAGCCAGAGCAAATATATTACTGCTACCGCATTGTTCATTAGAAAAAATGATAGCACTTACATATTTACAGAATTTTACCATGTTAGAACATCACAAAGAGCTTCACAGGTAATTACTGTCAAGTATCCTTCTGTGATTATCTTTGAAAAAGTGGAAAGAATTTTAAAAACTTGTTGATACAATAGTAAGTGAAACACTTTAAATGTCCTACCTGTTTGAGAGACTATTTATTCCATTGTTAGGAGGACTTCATAGAGCTTGCCTAACTTGAAACACTTTGTATTCATTTTCATTTTGGAGTTTTTCTTAAATCTAGTCAGCACTCACTTAATTTACAAATAAGATGAAGATTTTTTTGTCAAATATTCAGCCCATGGTATCTGTGCCACTGCTATTTGTTTTTTCTAAGGTGTCCTTTTTCCCTAATTCCATTTCCATCGCTTTCCCCAAATTAAATTTGCACAAACACCTGACATTCTACACTATGTTATGTAAGGAATATTTTGCTCACTGCCACAAAATCAAAATCATCTGAAATAGACAGATCGTAGATGGTGTCTTTAGACTTGCTGATTATTTTGAGTATATGCAATCCAACTTGTTTGTTGTGTTGGGTCATCATAATCCTGGGTGAATGCCCCAGTTTCAGATTTGAAGGCATAAACTGAGTAAGCAGCAAACAAATCCAATTCTAAGTTCAAGCGAACCTCAACCACACATTTGTAAGGATAAAATGGGGTGTAAAATACAATATTAACAAACTGGATTTGTTACATTCTTTGCAATTTCGAGGTTACTGATATGAGATTACAAAATTCGAAATCAGTCTCACAAAAGGTAAACCCCGAATCCCAAGCTAGTAAAGTTTATAAAAAGGCCAGCCTCAACACAATCCAATCTGGATTGCATATACTTTATCACACTTTTGACCCCTAATATGTTTCTTCTGCCTTTTTCCAATTTACTTCTCTGCCCTCCTGATGGCTTACACTCACATGTGGTTCATTTATCAGCTCTTTCCAGCACATTGCCCAAATGGCCCTGTGTGAGTGAGCACAGACAATAAATATCGACAGGTTATTTAACCATTTGGACATTATGGTTGAACCTGATCTCATCCTCACCTAACATCTATCTCTGTTCATTTTTCAACAAGGGTCGCTTGACAACAATCGGGACTGGGAACTCAAACTGAATTTTTTTCGCCTTCATCGCCCAGGTGCATTGAAGCTAATTGTAACATTCCTACTGTTGCACATGCTGAGATCAGACAGATGTACACAGACTGGGAATCAAACCTTCCTATTGTGTACATGTCAGTTTCAACCTGAACAGCGGGCTGAACTCATTCTTAAGAAATAGCTGCACTTGAAAGTATTGAAAAAGCATTTCAATTAAATAAAAATAACAGTCAAACAGAAAATTGTGTTCAACTGTAAAGCAAGAGGAGCAGCTGGGAGAAACATCCTGTTGTTTAAAAGCTAACACCTTCTGAAGTGTTTTACTTTCAGGTGTGCAGAAGTCAATTCAAATTCAGGGTACTAAAGAGCAGTTTCAGGCCAGATAACAGGAGATATTGCTTTATTCAGAAGGTTATTAATTACTGGAATAAGTTACTAAGAAGCGTCATTAAGTCAATGGATGCTGAATTCATTTCTGAACAGCTCAATCTTGTTACGGTGATGTTATGGTGGATATTCTGGAAGGAGGTGATCAAATGGAACAGAGCACTTTCCTCATCAAAACCTCTCTTGTGATCTTGTGATTCAGTTTCTGTCCTTGGAAAGCCTAGTGATCAAAATTGAAGTGGAGATACTCCTTGAGGATTTGTTATGTGTCATACAGGTCAAACGCAAATACTTTATGTAAAGTTGTAAACTATAAATTTAAATACTGTATTAAATTGTCATCCTATGTCATGGATTGTGTGACAATCAATAAAGATTACTATAGTATTTGCGATAATGTGATTCATATTGCATTTTAAACTGTTGGGAGTGAAGCTGCTTTGATTATAGTAGTATAGATACATGGAGTCAGAAGCTCGGTTGATATTTCCTGCTCAACATCAAATTGTATTTTTTTGTGTATGTGTGCGCATATTTTAAAATATAAAATAATATCTCATTTATGACTTCTGCAATCTTGTAGGAGAAACAAATGCAGCTACATGCATATTATATTTTAGGAAAGGAAATTAATTTGTATTAAAGACTGTAATTTGTTTTGCTGTCTCACTAACACTAACATTTAGGATGTCAAAATAACTATTATTTAAAGGTTTAGAATAGGAACAGGAGTAGACCATTTCAGCCCCTCAAGCCATTCTATTAGATCATGACTGATCTGTACCTCATCCCCAATTATTCTTCTTTGCCTCATATCTCTTGATACCTGTACATAACAAAACATCTATACACCTCAGTCTTGAAAATTTGAATGGATCCAGCATTGACAGCCTTTCTGGGGGGGAGAGTTTCAGATTTCCACCACCTTTTGCGTGAAAAAATGCTTCATGATTTTACCCCTAAATGACCTTGCACTAATTTTAAGCCTATGCCACCTTGTTCTGGATTGCCCCACCAGAGGAAATAGTTTCCCTGTAGCTACTCTGTCAAATCCCTTTATCATTTTAAACACTTCAATCAGATCACCCCTCAACCTTCTAAACTCGAGGGAATACAGACCAGGTTTATGCAACCTGTCCTCGTAATTTAATCCTTTATGCCCTGGTATCATTTTGGTGAAAGTCCTTTAGCATTGAAGGTGTTAAAATTAGGAGGCTCTTATTGTTGTTTACGACAACTGTATTATAAAGTCATACTTAAATTATAGTAGCCTATTTCAATATATAAAAATAAATTACCTTATAAGTTGAACTGTTGAAATCTGCAGTTAGAAAACATAATTTAACAGTCAGAAACAGGAACGTCTGATCTAACTTGAAGCCCTATAGTTATTTTAATTGAATTAAGATATATCCAGTTAATAATTGATTTGATAAACCAAGTATTCTCCACAATGGGACATTGTTATATTGGTTGCTATTCTGGCCCAGAGGTGTAATGTACTGGTAGGTGAAGCTTGACTTTAACAACGAAACATAGTCTTGCATTATCCATTCTTAGTTTAAACCAGCCATAGCGTAACTTTAAGTGGCGCAATCCTGACGGTTGTTTAGGTGGTTCCCTGGATCAAGTGTCCCTGAATAAAAGGAGTTGGTTGTTAGGTCAGTAGATCATCTTTTCCACATATACAATATTTTATTTTCACTTGTTCAAAATCCCTGTTTCCCTCCTACCTGTTATGCATAACCATGAAAGCATGCCTTGCTTACATCATCAGTAGTATCCATTGTATT
This sequence comes from Callorhinchus milii, assembly GCF_018977255.1. Taxonomy (NCBI): domain Eukaryota; kingdom Metazoa; phylum Chordata; class Chondrichthyes; order Chimaeriformes; family Callorhinchidae; genus Callorhinchus; species Callorhinchus milii. The sequence goes on from NW_024704747.1 coordinate 9,261,563, forward strand.
CCTCCAATATAATGCATCTTAGAAGAAGTTAAACTGTAGACATACAATTTTCTTTTTATGAAAACATGTCATGTATTTAACTAGTTTTCTCATTCTGTTACTAAAACTCCTTTATAAAACAAATAGCTGTACTGTCTCATATGGACTATTATCTTTATGAATTACTCTCCAAATTATTTTACCATAAAGAAACCAGAATAAATATTGGAAGAGCTCCTGTGAAAGCTATTCAAAACGCAGGGTCAACAAATTAAATGACTCACAGGAATATGTTAATACTTTGTATTGTGAATGATCGGGGACAAGCTAAAACATAAGCACATTCTGCCCACCTGAATTGGAAAGACAAATTATGTTCAGGAGACGAAATATGAAAAAAAAAGTTAATTTAATCCATTTTAAGGCAGGTTATTAATGAGTGAATGGGTGCGGTCAAACCTTACCTTAGCCTCTTTCTGTGCAGATACAACTAATTTGATCATGTTCCTTTTATAACCTGTTATGGTACCACTTTATTAAGCTTAATTAATAATAATAATAATAAAAATAATCCTTGCATTTGATATAGCGCTTTTCACGTCGGGAGGACGTCCCAAAGCGCTTCACAGAACACACTGTAAAATGAACTGACTGTATATTTGTGGGCGAACGCGGCAGCCAATTGCGCACAGCAATGTCCCACAAACAGTCATACGGATTGAAAATGACCAATTTATTATTGTTTTTGTTTTTTTGGAGGGATTATTATTAGGCTCTGTGTGGAGTAAGGAAACTTGCCCAAGGTTTCGCCCTGCCTGGAATTGAACTCAGGTCTCTCACTTGCAAAGCGAGTGCTCTAACCACTGAGCTACAGGACTCCACTAATTAATTACTTATATGCCTTAACACTCTGACACCCTCAGGCCATGTTTCTTCTCTCTAATCCTATTGTGTTGCTATTCCCACATCGTGATACATCAAATCAAATTAAGTCTTTTCTTAGGAAAATTTAAATATGCCTGATTTTCTCTCCATAGAGGTTTATCAGATTCACTTATAAAAATATAACCTTATCCAGCACCTTATATTACATTATACCATTCTAAAATAATATATACATGACTACCTGCAGAAGAAAACATGAAAAAAAATTGTTCAGACTTGACTTTTTCCTTCAGTACATACAAATAGAATACATTTATGAACATTATGGCTTTGCTTTGCTATTGCATCCATCAGATTGTATATTCATGCACTTTTATAATGTGAGTGACAATAATTCACACTGAATTTCAAGCTGTTCAGCACAAAAAATTATACTTTTTGTGAGCCTTGATTTGAATATTGTATTTCTGAATATGATTGTGATTTCTTACTAAAAGCCTCATAACATTTGCTGTTCTGCCTGAACGCATATGATCTTGTTCTACCAGTTCAGCCACGTGGCAAACCAAAAAATCCATTAATTTAAAACTACTGAATATTAAAGGGACCCTCTCAAATCCACAGTAATACATAACTCTCCTTATTGCTGAGTGTGCAAATGACAATTTTCTTCAATTGAACGAATACTTAGCTGCCATTAAAAAAGGACCTTGGGTGATTAGTATTTCACTTTTCTAAAGTGCTTCTAAAGTAAAATTGTCCATGACTCCTACTCTGGCATGGATTGTCAGACGTAGTAGTTCAAAAAACATGACATTTTTCGAACAATTCCCTATGTATTTGTGGACACAGTGATGAAGTGAGAACACTATTATTGCAGTTAATATTTTTAATGTTTGTATCTAAGAATATTAAGATTTCAACAGAAGTTAATGTTTTTTAACCCACAAAAGTTTAATCATCACACGGGGCGAGCAATCAGGACAGAGCGGAGGAGGAGCCTGGGCCTAACGATCAGCATAAAAGGAGCGGCGAAGGTAAGCTGTCTGAACTGTCGGAGCGCCAAAAAAAGAAAAGGTGACGTAGGTGTGATGTCATTTATCAACAGTAGAACCAGGGACAAACATTGACAAACTGTCAGAAACTACAACACTGACGGCAAATTAAAACAAAAACAAAAATAAAAAATATAGAAAACACTGTGTGAGAAGATGATGTGGCAAGTGAAATGCGAGGACTGTGACATGTGGGAGTTAATGGAGGGTGCCTTGAGCCCAGGCAACTTCATCTGCAGCAAGTGTCTGCAATTCAGGAAGCTCCAGCTGAGAGTAGCTGAGCTGGAAGCCAAGGTGCAGACACTGCGCTCCATCAGGGACAGTGAGAGGTTCCTGGACAGTATAATGGAGGAAACCCTGGAGGCTCGGGAGATGCTTGCATCCAGTTAATGCTCAGGGACAGGATGGTTTCATCAGTCCTGCAGATAATGGGACCCCTGAGAAAGGGGTGATGGAGCCTTGGGCTTCAAACTTGTTCAACGGATGTGAGTATTTGATGGACCAGACACCTCAAGAGATGGTCACCCCACCCCACACACCGAGGGTTCAGATGGAAAATGACTGGGTGACTGTCCGGCATGGTAGGAAGGGTGGACGGGCTGGGCAGAATGCCCCCAATAGTGTAACTCTCTCAAACCGGTACTCTGTATGAACATTGAGAGTGTGGATATCTCCAGGGAGGACAGAATAAACCGATTGGTTGAACAGGGGGACATAGGTAACAGGAGCAATGCTGTTGTCATGGGGGATACAAGAGTGAGAGGTATAGACCAACGTTTCTGTAACAGAAGATGGGAGTCAAGGATGGTATGTTGCCTCCCTGGTGCAACAGTCTTAGACATCGCAGAAAGGGTGGATAACATTTTTCAGTGGGAAGGAGAACACCCAAAAGTGGCAGTCCAGGTTGGGATCCATGATATTGGTTTAAAAAAAAGGGCTGAGACTCTACAGGGTCAATATCAAAAGCTGGGGAACATACTAAAGAATCGAACATCCAAGGTGGCGATCTTTGGATTACTCCCTGTGCCATGGGCAAATAAGTACCATAATGGCAGGATCAAGCATATGAATGCTTGGCTGGAGAAATGGTCCAGAAAAAGAGGGCTTCAGGTTTCTGGATCATTGGGACCAGTTCTGGGGCAGGTGGGACCTGTATCATATGGATGCGTTGCACCTAAATAGGGCTGGGGCGGATGGGCTTGCAGACAGGCTATCTAATGCTGTTGGGGTGGGTTTAAACTAGTTTTGAGGGGGAAGGGAATGCAAAAAATGAAGAGCTAGAAAATGGAGAAATAAAACGGGGGGNAAGTGCAGAACAGGTCAAGTCAGTCTTGGAGTGCATGTGCCTAAATGCACAGAGTTTAGCAAACACGATTGGTGAGCTGCAGGCTCAAGTGGTTATAGGGGGATACGATGTAGTAGCAGTAACAGAGACTTGGCTCAAGCAAGGACGGAGCTGAATATTCCAGGCTACAATGTATTCAGGAGGGATAGGGAAGGAAAAAAAGGGCTTCCAAACCTCCCTGGATGACAAAGGTAATTGTATCTAGAATGAAGCAGAAAAAGAAGGCGTATGACAAATGTCAAACCTAAGATACAGAAGACAATCAATTAGAATATAGGAAGTGCAGGAGAGGTTTGAAAAAGGAAATAAGAGGGGCAAAAAGATCATACGATAAAAGGTTAGTGGGTAACATTAAAGGGAATTCTAAAATATTTTACAAACATATCAAGAAAAAAGGCTAGTCAAAGGTAGGGTGGGACCAATTAAGGACTAAGGGGAAAATCTTATGGTGGAGGCAGAAGGCATGGCTGATGTACTGAATGAGTACTTTGCATCTGTCTTCACAAAAGAAGCGGATGCACCAAATGCCGCAGTATCAGAGGAGAAGGTAGAGGAAATGGATAGGATAAGTATAAACAGAGAGGAAGTACTGAAAAGGTTGACTGCGCTGAAGGTAAATAAGTCGCCCGGTCCGGATGGGATGCAACCAAGCTTACTATGGGAGGCACGGGTACAAATAGCGGAGACTTTGGCTACAATTTTTCAATCTTCGTTGGACACAGGAGTGGTGCCAGAGGACTGGAGAGTGGCCAACGTGACTCCCTGTACAAAAAGGGACAGAATGACAAACCTGGGAACCACAGGCCAGTCAGCCTAACATCAGTAGTGGGGAAACTCCTGGAGACTATAATCCGGGACAGAATAAATCTTCACTTAGAAGAATATGGGTTAATTAGGGACAGCCAGCACGGATTTTTTAAAGGCAAATCTTGTCTAACAAATCTAATAGAATTTTTCGATGAGGTAACGGAGAGGGTGGATAAAGGTAGTGCAGTTGATGTGGTTTATATGGACTTTCAAAAGACATTAGACAAAGTGCCACATCAAAGACTTGTAAGAATGATAGAAGCCCATGGTATAAAAGGAACAGTGGCCGCATAGATCCAGAACTGACTGGAAGACAGAGAGCAGAGAGTTGTGGTGAACGGCTGCTTTTCTGACTGGAGGGAAGTGTACAGTGGCGTCCCCCAGGAATCAGTATTAGGACCACTGCTCTTCTTAATATACATAAATGATCTGGACTTGGGTATAGTAGCAAGCACCATTTCCGAGTTTGCGGACGACACAAAGTTAGGTAGGGTGGTAAACAGTGAGAAGGATAGGAGCCAACTGCAGGAAGACATAGACAGAATGGTAAAATGGGCAGACACATGGCTGATGAGTTTCAATGTGGAGAAATGCGAGATAATGCATTTTGGTAGAATGAATGAGGGGAGGCAATATAGGCCGTTAATACAATTTTAAGGTGGGTAAAAGAACAGAGAGACATGGGGGTGCAGGTAAATGAATACTTGAAGCTGGTAGGACAGGTAGATAAAGCTGTAAAAAGGGCATATGGGATACTTGGCTTTGTAAATAGGGGCATCGAGTTCAAGAGTCAGGAGGTTATGATTAACCTATGTAAAACACTGGTTAGGCCTCAGTTAGAATACTGCACCCAGTTCTGGGCACCACACTATAAGGAAGGATGTTGAGGTATTGGAAAGGGTGCAGAGGAGATTTACGAGGATGGTACCAGGAATGAGGGACCTTGATTATGAGGAAAGGCTAGTGAGGCTGGGATTATTCTCATTGGAGCAGAGAAAGTTACGAGGAGACCTAATAGAGGTCTTCAAAATCATGAAGGGATTTGATAGGTTAGAAAGGGAAAAACTGTTTCCACTGGTGGGTGTGTCGGTGACTCGAGGTCACAGATTCATAATAGTCTCTAAAAGAAGCAGAGGGGAGGTGAGAAGAAATTTTTTCACACAGCGAGTCGTTCGAATCTGGAACGCATTGCCTGAAAGGGTGGTCGAGGCCAATTCGATAGCTACTTTTAAAAACACGGTGGACAGGTATTTGAGGAGAACGGGTTTGTAGTGTTATGGGGAAAGGGCTAGGGAGTGGGATTGACATTAATTACTCTATTCAAAGAGCCGGCACAAACTCGATGGGCCGAATGGCCTCTTTTTGTACTGTACGATTCTATGATTCTACATTAACTTTTTCTAACTTTTTTTATGGTGATATTAAACAATAATATAATAATAATCCTTGCATTTGATATTTTAATAGATTTAGTTATATATTTGGCTCCTTTAGTTCTTTCACTCAGGGTAACGTCTTGGAACACTTAACAGTGGCAGACACCGGGCTGGGTAGAGGGTGATATGACCATAAGCACAGTCAAATAGGAAGATCTTCAGGAGTGATCTAAGAATGGGGAAGAAGGGGGCAAGGCAAAGGGAATGAGGGAGATAGTTACAGAGTTTCAAGGTATAGTGGCTGAAAGCACAGTTGCCAAAGGTAGAATGGAGGGGACAAGGGACGAGCAGGAGGCCAGAGCCAACCGAACAGAGGCGATGGATGGTGGTGTGGGGAATAAGCAGGTCAGAGAGGTAGGGAGGTGCCAGGATGTGAAGGGATTTGTAGATGAGTGTGAAGATCTTGAAGTTGATCTGTTTCAAGTTTGCCAAATCTGGACTTCAACCTTTCCGAATCCAATGACCTTAACTCCACCCCTGAAAGTATGTCCTTTTTTTAAAAATCCATATTATGCGTAAAATAACAAAGTTGCCTCATAATATAATAATTACTGTCACATATTGACTAATTTAGTAGGCCAATACAGCAGCAGTTTGGCATACAGCAAAGATCCACAAACAGCCATGAGGTGAATGATCAATTTATCTGGAATATTGTTGGCCAAGAAACCTTCTTCTCTTTTCGATTAGTGTCTTGGAATCTTTAACATAATGGTGGCAACACACTGGGCCTGGAATAGCTCATCAATCACACCTAGATATGCTATTTATGCACCTATTGTACAGTTATTAATCAGCTGAAATGGGATGACACTGTTTCATCCTCCAAGAAACGCAAGGTGCCCTTTCAAAGACTAATTGAGTCACTCAGAGTTAATTAGCTATCCAAAGACATGCCACTTAATTCATAATCCACTGTTTGTTTGTTGTGGACAATAAGCTTATCTCCCTTGTAAATGCAGTTGTCCTGGGGCCGAGTCATAGCTGCAACAAACAAAAATGACTGATAACGTGTTTGTATCTCTGAAATGCTGCAGCTTTTATTTACCTTCACAAAAAAATCTGACAATTGGCACTCAACCAAATCATCATTTTTGATGCAGGAATTGTTTTTTAGAAATGCTAATTGTGCACTTTCTAAAGATCAAAAGCCTGTGAAGCCATTAAGCTGATGCCATTCAGCAATGTCAGTGTTCTGTTTTGAGATAAAGTGCTACAGTTCACCATGTATTGCCTGTAAATAATTGTTATTTTCTTTTAAGTCATTGACAAGACATTCACAACACGCTACTTGGGATTATGGTTTTAATAATAGGAATACTTGCATTTGATATAGGCCTTTCATGTATGAAGGGTGTCTCAAAATGCTTCATAGGATTCACTGTAAAGTGTAGTAACTCTGTATTTTGCTGGTGAAAATGATGATTTCAATACACATTTACGTTTTATAATTTGATATGGAAAATAATGTCACAGATGTCCTGCTAAATTTTAACCTTTCCCTGCATATAGTTAATATGAAGTCCAGCCTGAATCATATAATTTCATAGTAAAGTATAATTGCAGTAAATTGAAAGGCCTTACATAGGACGTTATTGTCTTATCACTCTTCCAAAGACTGGCATTTTTGTTTCTTTAAAATATTACAGAATTATGTTTGAGTTATGCTGATCTACCTAGATTTAAGTACAACAATGTTAAAAAAGGTTGATGTATTTGTTCAATAACTTTGAGATTATTGCCTCCCTGATCTTTCCCTGTCCACCTGGAATTTTGTATTGGACACAAAGCCATTCATGTTCCAAAGTGTCACTCTCCCAACCTGGTAAATCCCCTTCAATTTAGGCCTGGCACAGGAGAGGCCTGTAAAATAGATACAATGTAGATGCCTTCATATATTTGGTAGTGACACTTGGATTATCTTTGTTGATATTTATGCACTATTTGCAATTCCAATAAATGCTTGCTGTGCCTTTTAATGTATGTGAGATATTCATGCTGGGTCCCTGTCTAGTCTAACTTATACGGTCAATGGTACCTTGCAGCCTGGGTCTCGTGGAAGATTATTCCTTATATGTTCAATTGCCTCTGCTAAATGCAGAAAGCATTGATGGATTTGGAAGATGTGGCAAAGAGATCCTCTATCATCTTCTCAATGCAGTGGCACACAAACTTTTGGCTGATGCCTAAAATGTCACCTGCAGGTTCCTGAAATAGATTTGTGGCAAAAAATGTAAAACGAAGGTGACTGTAGCCACTGGCAATAGCACCTATACAGCTATCTCTTGGATCGAGTCTTCGACAATCAGGATTTGAACTTATAGCCTTCTGACTCAGGCAAGAATGCCTCTCTAGCCGCACACCACTATAATAATGCAACTGTACAAGATGGGAGAAGCACTGATCACTAGTGATGGCATTGATCTATTTTCAAAAAGTGAAGCAAAGCACAATGAAAGGCATTCAAAAACTCCAGCAATGTAAAAAGCTCCCTCAGGCACACCACAACTTGCTTCAGTTTACACGAGCAAAGAACACATATTTTACGATGTGCCTAATTTGCACCATAATAATAATAATAATAATCCTTGCATTTGATATAGCGCTTTTCACGTCGGGAGGACGTCCCAAAGCGCTTCACAGAACACACTGTAAAGTGAATTGACTGTATATTTGTGGGCGAACGTGGCAGCCAATTGCGCACAGCAATGTCCCCACAAACAGTCGTAGATTGATAATGACCAATTTAATTATTGTTTTTGGTTTTTGGAGGGATTATTATTAGGCGTGTGGAGTAAGGAAACTTACCCAAGATTTCGCCCTGCCTGGAATGTGAGGAATGAAAAATAAGCCACTGACCACCAACAATGTTTACCAAGAGATTATTGTTCTTAATAATAATAGAATCCCATTGGTAGTATCCCATGATGTTGAGACATTGCAAAGGACATCATAAGTAATTAATGTCATATGTAATAAGTGCGGTTGTAAGCAAACAAATTGCCTGCAATTCCATTTGGGAGCGTGAGAGCAAGGAATATTTTATATTTCATTTTTCATATTTAACCTTGCTCCCAATTTTCTACTCCACTTTGTGCTCCATGCCAACGTATGTCAATTCTCTTCTTGTCTAAAGATCAGTTATATGGATTTTGACTAACGAATATCAAAATAAGAAAGGGACTACTTAATCAATCAGCTCAGCATGTTCTGTTTGTATAAAAATGTATGTGATATGGGTCTTCTACGGCAGTAACTGACTGTAGAAATGATGTTCATTCCCATAACACCGCAGGATATTTGGGCAGGCTCAATGGAAATGAGGAATACTTGCTGCTCTACATTATTCTACATTCTCCATTTTTCAATTACTTTTTGTAGTTGCTGGAATTTATAATAATAATCCTTGCATTTGATATAGCACCTTATCACGTCTTCGATACATCTCAAAGCGCTTCACAGAATCTACTGTCAAGTGATTTGACTGTAAATTTTTTGTGGGCGAAATGCGGCAGCCAATTAATAATAATAATAATAATCCTTGCATTTGATATAGCGCTTTTCACGTCGGGAGGACGTCCCAAAGCGCTTCACAGAATATACTGTAAAGTGAATTGACTGTATATTTGTGGGCGAACGCAGCAGCCAATTGCGCACAGCAATGTCCCACAAACAGTCGTAGATTGAAAATGACCAATTTATTATTGTTTGGGGTTTTGGAGGGATTATTATTAGGCGTGTGGAGTGAGGAAACTTGTCCAAGGTTTCGCCCTGCCTGGAATTGAACTCAGGTCTCTCGCTTGCAAAACGACTGCTCTAACCACTGAGCTACAGGACTCCACTGCACATTGCACACAACAGTGCCCCAAAAACAGTTGTGGATTGAGTGACCAACTGATTATTATTTTTTTGAAAGAATTATTACCCCCGGAAAAGCGACCTGCCAATCGATTAACAACCAGGTTTTTATTTACTGCTAGGTAAAAAGAGGCGTGTGGAGTAAGGAAACTTGCCCAACATTTCGCTCTGCTCGGGAATCGAACATAGGTCTCCCTCTTTCGAGATAAGTTCGCTTACCACTGAGCTAAAGGACTTCAATTTACGTGCGGTTCGCAAAATAATTACTGAGTTTGGAAAAATTTATCAAATCATGGTTGCCCCAGAATTTTGATGTTGTTCTCGAATCACTGTTAACAAATAGTGAAAACATTTTAACTTTCCACATAGATGCTCTATTATATCTAGAAAGAAAATCAAAGATCATTTGTGATAGTGCTTTGTTTGCTCTTTCTAAAACTGCTCTTCCATAACCATGTAATCCCTTTTCGAGAAATGCCAGAAGAGATTTAGATTGCACACTCTCTGCCTTGTTTTAAAACACAATGAGTTTGTTTCAATCCTGATATGCAATACAGTGATGTCATGATTGATAGATTCATCAGCAAGTAGCACAGAAGCTAAAAAGGCAACACTTACAGCTAACTTTCAACAAACTTTCTATTTTATTCATTCAATATCAAAAAAACAAGTTGATATTTTGCTAGCAGTAATTAATTTGGGGGATGAGGGGAACAGGAATCTGAACCTTCAACAACATAAGGCCATAGATTTTACACATAGTAAATCACAAAAGACTGCAAAACGTAATTTATTCCTGCTATACATCTATTCTTTCAATAGACATTATGCCTATTTTGTTTTTCATGCCGCTTGATTATGCTGCAGAGCTTCTCAATGAACTAATTTGTTTTCTGTCACTTTCACAGAAGAAAATGTTGCAGGTGTATTCAAGCTGTGCCTTGCAATAATGTGATTTTGTTCAGTTGAGGCAGCTCACTGATGTGATTTGGTACTGTAAGAAAATTGTTCTACACATTTCCAAACTGAATGTTGTCCAATAGGTAAAAAAAAAACGTTTACCTGAAGATGTTCAGGATATAAGATATAGGTAATGAATATATGTCTGAGGTATGTCTAATATAAGTGGGCATATATCCACTATACCCATCCTTTTTGGATGCTGGAAATACTTGATACCAAAATGTTATCAAATGGCTTAGGGAGATCCTTTGAATATCTAACAGTTGAGATTAATTTAGTGATTTATTTAGTGCCAACAGTGGCTCAAAACTGATTTACATAATATTCCCAGTTCAGATTTAATATTTCACTGATCAATTAAGTAGTTTTCACAATGACAATGGAATCTCCTTTAGGGGCCGTCGGTTAACCCTGGACTTTGGGTAAATCAAACAAAACATCCAACCCCAAATCATTTGTATTCTTACCTGTTTTAAATACGTTAGTTTATTTGGACCAAAATCCAGTTAATCTGGGCAAATGCCACGCTGGTCGCCACTGATTGTACTCACTCTACCCTTCTGTGTGTTGAGTGTCGAGTGGCTCCATTTAGCCATGATGGGCTTCAGGATGGGGATGGGGGGGGAGTCAAAGATTGATTGACAGTGGACTCCAGCCATTCACAAGCGGCTGGAATTGGGCTGTCAACCAGTGATGGGGACAGATTTACGAGAGAACAGACAGAAAAACAGTGGGAATAAGTGCATGTCAAATAACACAAATGAACATATGACATTCAGTTCAATTATTATATTAAAAAAATGTGAATACTACCGCTTTAGGATATTCTAAAATCTGGAGATTCCCCGCAAACTTTGTTTCTGTGCTTTTTACACTGTTCTAGCATGTGGGCGACACTTGGCATTTTGCCAGCATTTATTGCCTCTCCCCACTGTTCTAAGCAGGTCATTGAGGGGTTTTTTAAAGCACTGATAGAAATAACACTCATATCATCAACCACTGCTGAAGCAAAAAATGGTGTTTATGCCATTAAGAAGTGCTCAGCATGTATCTGAGAGTCAATTCTGTCCTTGGTGTAAACTTCATGATGTTGATGTTGAATTTCAAAGAAATTTATAAACAATAATAATCCTTGTATTTACATTTTCTGATTAGAAGATTACATTTAAACAACAATTTTAGAAATTAAAAAGTACTGTATTTTTACACCACTTTGTTAAATTACTCTTTGGTATTAATAATAATATAATAATAATCCTTACATTTGATATAGCGCTGTTCACGTCTTCTAGATGTCTCAAAGTGCTTCACAGATTATACTGTAAAGAGAATTGACTGTACATTTTATGGGCAAAAATATTTCCCCTAGAACCTTTAAACTATTGTTTGTCCCAATATTAAGCGGCTGATTAATCTGGTTAAGATTTTACAATGTTCTATTTAATATATTAAGTTTATTTACTGAATTAGTGAGATGATAGTCTTGCAGTGAAATAGTTGTCAGTAGAAGGTAGTAAAACTTAATAATCCAATATTTTCTTACATTTGGCAGCTTTCATGTCAAGAGGCCATTCTTGAAGGCCTTCACAGAATATACTGGAAAGTGTATTATCAATGTGTTTAATAGGCAAACGCAGCAGCCAATTGTGCATACAATGTCTCACAATGTCTGAAGTGAAAGGCCAATCTTATTTGGGGGATTGTTGGCTACAACACTGGGATATCAGTGCCATGGGATTTTTAATGTCCAACTAAATAGGCAGGTGGGACCTTGGTTTAGCATCTCATCCAAAGGATGGTATCTCCAACAATACATCACACCCCCAGCACTGCATTGGAGTGTCAGCCTAGATATGGCACTTGAACCTATGATCTTCTGACTAAAAGTCGAGAGTGCTACCAACTGAGCCAAAACTTCTCTGAATGTGCTGTATTCTTTGTATTATTTACGAACGTTATAACCAGAACTGCACTATAGGAATTTGAGAATGCTTCTCGCACATTATAGACTTTACAAGCCTGCAAGGGAGCAATTGATTCTTGGTTGGTTCTTCCACTGCAGCTCCTGTTAACCCTGCAGGTTACAGCCCTAATGGATAGGGTGGTCCTAGCTGGAAAACAGCAGGAAGTTGTCAGACAATATTTTCAATGACAAACTTTGTCATTGTATTCCATTCCAACAATCTATCGCTGGGATTTCCATGTGTAGGTGGGATGCGTGGAAATCTCTTAAGTGTGGTGATGGATTTTCACGTGTCAGACACCCGGCTGAAAAAATCAATTTAGCTGCTTAAACGCTTGTGAAGTAAAATCTTGTGAAGCACTTTTGGGATGCCTTGACGATGTCATAAGTTGCTATACCAAATGCAAGGTAATCCATAGTATTATCAAACTATGGTATAAAAAAGTAATAACTATTGATTTTAGAAGTAGTTCAATGCTCGTACTATGAGGAAACAGACTTTCCTCATTCAACTATTTAAAAACAACGTTAAGGATTAATTTCACAAGACTTTTTTCATCAGTACAACAAATAGTGACTGAAAATATACCATCAGAAAACTGCAGCTTCTTTTGAACTTCTAAGTGCATTTTCACAGTCAGTACACAGAAAGACAGATTACAGTTGACAAGCGGAGAAGAATACAAAGCCTAATGGAGGCTTAGCTAAGATATTGAACAGTGGGTCATTAGCTAGATATTATCAACACCATGTCAGAAAGACAGACAGCTGTACGCCCAAAGTGTGTGTCGGATGTGAAAAGATGTCCAAAATTACTCTGCTAAATCAGACCAAGTGATACATTTTGCTGACCTTTCTTTCAAATTGTTCTCAATGTCTGGAACTAATTTTCACACTCTTAAATTTAATTTCCTAAATCCTAATTGCGCACAATTCTAACTGCTTGAGGTGGCGTTTACAAAAAGATAGCTCTCATACTATGCACACTCTTTCCCTGGAGGGATGCATCCTGCTTACCTAATTCCGGAAAGTATTAGGCGCAGATTGGCAAGGGCCAAGCTTGGGGACCCCAGAGTGTGTGTTGGGGTACTTTTGGAATCTAACTAGCTAAAATCGCTTGCCATTGCTATTTCCTGAAGTGATAGGAATAGTAGCAACAAAAGGAAGGAGAAATAGGGAGACAAACCTTGGAAATTACTTTTTGGAGAAAATTTCTCTAAATATTGGAAAATATTACTGAAAACTAGAAAGAGGACCCAACACATGACAGGTAGGATTAGTGACAATGTTATGGTACTTTTTTCTCAACTATATTGTTTAGATCTCAATGCATCCTGAATTGGGCAGGGCACAGTAACTACCTGGATTGTACCTGCTGGGGCTGGAGTGGGGAAGATAGTTGATGAGCTGATGAGTAGGTAGGTAGCGGGGCTGGCCGGGGGTTGATTGGAAGTCGAGCCGACACGGGGCAGTAGCATTAGACAGGAAAATAACTTTATTAAATTGTAAGGACAGTTCAAAAGAGTAGTTAGTTATCATGTACCAACTTTGTACCAATATGATTTTGACAGCTAATTATTAACATTCTAGTATTAATTTATTATCTTGTGCCTATGGAAATGAAAGAATAATGATAAGGTATCCAGTTCAGCTTCCCCAAGCCCTGACTCTTGTCAACCTGTGCTTAATTCTCTCCGCCAATTGACTAACAAGCAAGTTCCTACTTATTGCTAGGTAAACAGAAGTGTGTGGAGTAAGGAAACTTGCCTAAGGTTTTGCCCTGAAATTGAACCCAAGTCCTTTCGCTTGTGAGGCAAGTGCTCTAATGCTCCCAATGTTAATGTAGATATCACACAAACTCTGGGTGCTGTATGCCTAATGAGTAAGACTTTAATAGTATTAATGATCTTTTGTGTAACTGATCACTTTCTGTGTCCTCCCATAATATGCGGGATTGGTGATATATGTAGTTGATTGCTTTCTGCCTCCTGGCTATTTGGTTATTTGGGAGAATCTGTTCTTTCCTTTGAAGTTCAGTATCAATTTTTGGATCAGTTTTCTGTCTCCCTCCTGGTGTGTGATATTGTTAATATGTCATCATGAGTGACAGAGGATTGTCAGTGTTCTCCTGGTGACTGGAGTTTTCAGTGTACGACTTCAAGAGTTGTACCTTGATTTGCTGAATTTGTGTTCCTTTCCAGCATATTCAGTTATGTTTTAATGAAGCCATGTTTGTAAGTTGTTTAATTTAAAGAAATTGTGATTTTGGAGCCTGTCTTAATGAAGGATGTCACTACTAGATAGCAGAATCCGGTCCTTCCAGGGACAGATTGAGTATTTCATTCCAGACACAGGGACGTTACTATGTGTAGCCGGTATAAATATGTAGAACTCTCTGTCTGGTTTAGACACTCTTAAGCATAGTGATAGGTTTCCACATATAATTTAGTCACTCAATCCATGATTGTGGAGTCCTGTAGCTCAGTGGTTAGAGCATTCTCTTTGCAAGCGAGAGATCTGAGTTCAATTCCAGGCAGGGCGAAACCTTGGGCAAGTTTCCTTACTCCACACGCCTAATAATAATCCCTCCAAAAAAAACAAAAAACAATAATAAATTGGTCATTTTCAATCTACGACTGTTTGTGGGACATTGCTGTGCGCAATTGGCTGCCACGTTCGCCCACAAATATACAGTCAATTCACTTTACAGTGTGTTCTGTGAAGCGCTTTGGGACATCCTCCTGACTTGAAAAGCGCTATATCAAATGCAAGGATTATATTTATTGTGCACAATAGGCTGCTGCATTTTACAACAACAACAACAAGATTCCATTTATGGAGCGCCTTTCACGTCGGGAGGACGTCCCAAGGCGCTGTACAGTTGGGTCAGGACCCGAGCAGGGGGGAAATGGTCAGGGTGAGGGGAGGGAAGGGAGGGAGCGAGCAGGGGGGAAATGGTCAGGGTGAGGGGAGGGAAGGGAGGGAGTGAGGAGGGGGTAGAGAGTCGAGAGGGGAGCTGAAGGCACGGTCAAAGAGAAAGGTCTTGAGACCGGCCTTGAAGGAGGAAAGGGAGGAAGCGGCGAAGGCACTGGGGGATAGAGTTCCAGAGCCTCGGGGCTGAGAGGCTGAAGGTCCGGCCACCGATGGTAGGGCGGTTGGGGCGGGGGACGTGGAGCAGACCGGAGCCAGAACGGAGAGTACGGGCAGGTAGGTAGGGGGATAGTAGGTCAGAGAGGTAGGAGGGAGCGAGGCCGTGAATGGCCTTGTAGGTGAGGATGAGGATTTTACCCACAAAATATACAATCAATTCACTTTACAGTATATTCTGTGAAGCGCTTTGAGATCTCTAGAAGACATGAAAAACGCTATATCAGATGCAAGGATTATTGTTGTTTATTATATTAGATATAACAGACATCTGGCTGACCAAATAAAAGAGAACTGTTTAACAATAAAGGAAAAAAAAATGTGCTATTATCATCAACGATAATGCTTGAATGCTGAAATGGTACCTGTTAGGGGTGTGCAAAGTTATGAGCCATTTGACAGGGTCGATAAAGATAAGCTATGGAGATATTGCTAGAGAAGTCAGTGAATAGTGGACATAGATGTAAGAGAGTCACATTAAGAGTTAAAGGAGAGGTAAGAATCTTTTTTTCTTCACGTTGGAAGGTGGAATTCACAGCTAAGTAAGGTGGTAGAAGCAGAGTCCATTGTTGCGTTTCAAGAGGGAAGTGGATCGGTATATTACAACAATAACAAGAAGCACAAAATTACATTTGAATTGTGCCTTTCAAGTCAGGAGGATGACCCAAGGTGCTGGACAGTCAGTGTTTCGGACCCAAGCTGGGGGTGGGGATTGGGGAAGGTGGAGGGCACGGGGGGAAGGAGAGTGAATGAAAGCACGGTAGAAGAGGAGGGTCTTGAGATGGGTCTTGAAGGAGGGCATGGGAGGGGAGGTGGGGGACGTGAAGCAGGCCAGAACCCGCTGAGCGGGCAGGATGGTAGGGGGTTAGGAGGTCGCAGAGGTAGGGGGAAGCGGCCATGGAGGGCTTTGAAGGTGAGGACCAGGATCTTGAACTGTATCCTCTGTGTGATGGGAAGCAGTGGAGTCGGGTGAGGATGGGGGTGATAGCGTCATGGAGCCTGTTGTGGGAGAGGACATGGGCTGCAGAGTTCTGGATGATCTGCAGCCCATGAAGGGCAGGAGCTGGGGAGGCCGACAAGCAAGGATTTTTCAGTCTTGTTGACATTCAACTGAAGAAAGTTAGCTCTCATCCAGGACTTGATGTCTGACCTGGAGTCAAGGGTGGAAGCAGAGAGGTACAATTGGGTGTCATATGCATACATGTGGAATTTGACCCCATTTCCACAGTTGATGTCACCAAATGGGAGCATTATAGATATTGAAGAGGAGGGGACCAAGAACAGAGCCCTGAGGAACGCCGCACCAGATGGCGTGGGGGCTGGAAGAGAAACTGTTTGTGGAAAACAAAACAATGAAGGCGTATTGGGATAGGGCAGGGCAGTGGGATTGAATGGGGCTTGCTCCGAGAGCTGGTGCAGACAAGGTGGGCTGATTGACCTCCTTGTGTGCTGTAAATGTCTATGACTCTATGATAAGCCTTAAGGATCCAAACATTTAGGTATCAACCAGTTATATAGCTTGAGCATGGATTCCTTGTTCATTGTGAAATTCCAAGGGGAAACCTGCATCTCGTGCACTACAGTGTAGCAGGCACTTTTGTGTGGAGATCATGGCTGCCTTTAGGTTAAACACCACGCATGAATGCCTGTATGAAAATAAATTGATGCAAAATTCTCCTAACTGCAGTAAATCGATGGCACAGGAATTTTGTTTATAATCAAAGCGCTTCACAGAATATACTGTAAAATGAATTGATTGTATAGCTTTTGGGAGAAATGCGGCAGTCAATTGTGCACAGTACTGTCTCACAAATAGTCGTGGATTGAGTAACCAATTTATTTTTTATTTATTTCGGAGGAATTATTACACCCAGAAAAGCAATCTAACAATCGGATTCCTACTTACTGCTTGGTAAACAGAGGTGTGTGGAATAAGGAAACTTGCCCAACGTTTCGCCCTGTCAGGAATCAAACCCAGCTCCTCTCGCTTGCGAGGCAAGTGCTCTAACCACTGAACTACAGGACTCCGCTATTTAAACTTTAGACATGAATAAATTGGAAGAAAATAGGAGAAAATAGCAAGATTGTGTCACAGTCTGCTAGGTATGTTCTTGCAGTTGACAAGGAATCCATGAAGCCAGAAAATGGTCAGATCTAAGTTTCCATTATTACCAAAAGCATTGACCCAAATGTCCTAAGGTGTCAAAGCTTTTTCTTACAGATCTTTTCTCTCACCGACTGCATGATTGAAAGTCTTAGGGTTTCCATGGGAACTATACAGACTAAATCAACTTTTTGTTATTCCCAAGATCCAATAATTGGTTGAAATAGTTTAAACCTTGGACTGCCAATAGCTCCAGGGAAACATGCATATCTCATAGGCACCTCTCCCTTTGCTTACCCCCCATCCCATTACCTGCCTCCTCACTCAGCTAGCTCTCCTTTCCTGCTTACCCCACGTCCACTCCACTCCACCATCGTAGGCTAATTGTTTTGGATAGGTTATGAACTGTTATACTGAATCTAACACTGTTTCTGATTTTGTTGTTCTTAATTCAAATGTAAAGAATAACTTTATTGTTATAAATTACTATAAACGTATTACTTAAACTATTGAAATAGACACCTAAACATAATCTTAATTAGAAATGCTTTAATGCTGTTTTCTATTTATTTCTGGCTATTCCATCTTCTATTTACCCTGTTTTTGTTGTAACTTAATTTTTTCTTTTATCTACCTAGTAGAAGCTAAAAGATTGAGCTAAAGATTTATGTCTCCTCACTCTAGTTGTTGCTGTACTGCCTTCCTATCAAAGAATGGATCAATTTCAATATCCTCACTCTCATCTATAAATTGCTTCATGTCTTGGCACCTCCTTCCCTCTCTGACCTGCTTACACCAACTCCACTAACTGCCACCTTTGATCTGGCCTCCTGGCCTCCAGTTCTGACGAAGGGTCGTGGACCCAAAACGTTGACTCACTCTTCTTTCTCCATAGATGCTGCCTGACCTGTTGAGTTTTCCCAGCTCTCTCTGTTTTTGTTTCAGATTCCAGCATCTGCAGTATTTTGTGCTTTGTTCCTGTTATCCTGCGTTGCGTCCACTCCACCATCAGCGGCCATGCATTCAGACTCTATACCCCAAACTATGGAATTCTCTACCTTAATCACTCCGCATTGACCCCTCCTAAACTGAGTTCAAATCACACCTGAAGACCCTCCCTCTTTCTCAGGCTTGGAGCCAAGTTCACTGTTAACCCTATCCTGCGTGAAGCATGCTATATAAATGCAAGTTGTTGTTGTCCTCGTGTTTAATTTTCTCCTTGGTTTCACCCAGTTTTAACTATGCATTCTTTTCTCGTCCATACACTTTGTTTTTCTGACTCAGATTTGTTATGTGTTCTCTTTTATTATTATTATGTTGCTTATTCTGTTTGCTCCACCATCACTGGAAAACCTCAGGCACCATGACCTCTAGAACTCTGTGTCAAAACCACTTTGCTTCACTACGTCTTTACCTAGCTTCCAAAAGCTCCTAAAACCCATCTCTTTACCGTGATGTCAGTAAACTTATTTAAAGCTTTCATTTCCTGCTCAGTGTCCACAACTACAACTGTCAATTGATTTGTTACATTCTCTTATCTGAAAGGTGCTATATAAATGCAAACTGATGCCTAACAATACTACCCTTACTGCAGTATGTAAATCTATTTTACCTTTATGTTGATATTCCATCAGGAATTATGATATAGTGTGAGGCATTGTTATAGTACTGTAATATAAACCTTATCAGACAATATATATACATATAAACATAAGAAATGATACATGTAACACAAGAGTTATACAGTATTTTTGAGAAAAATAATGAATTTCCTTAACCATACAATTTACATGCTGATGATGTGCAGTTTTAGAGGCTGTGGCTGTTTCTGAGTGTGTGTGCATGCGTGCTGCATGCCTTTTGGGCAGGTAAACTTTCCATAAAATTTTCTGTTTGCAGACAATGATTATCAGCCTATTAATTGATTGCTCCTGAGTTCAGATCCTGTCTTACGTGGATCAAGGTTAAATCTGCTGAAAATCAAATTTAAATGATATTTAACCTTTGCTTAAGTCTGTCTGACACCCATCTCTAAACACTGTAGTATCTAGTAAATAACGTGTGTGCTTGAAAACATAAACTAGTTCACTATTGCTTTAAATCGGAATGTGACACCCTCCTATGGTTTTCTTTTATGCACTGCATTTTATTTAATAAATACTAATATTTATTTCCTGGGAGGAAGGGATTTTACCCTAATTAGAATAAACTGGTTGTGCAAAAATTTGTATTACAGATTAGAGATATATGCACAAAGGATCCATAACCAGATCCATATTGATCCATATTACAACATTGCCCCTAAATATAAACTTACTTGCTATTGAATAGTGTTACTGGAAACATATGAATATTAAATCTATGTTTCAGCAGATCTGATTTCCAAAGCACTGAACACTGATTTATCAAGTGTTTAGGGAAAAGCACCTTTTAGTGAACATTGTAGCTGTGAATGTGGATATGATACATTTTCTTCCACTATTTTATCTTTTACAGAAGATTTAAACAATAGAGGCCCTAAATTTGTCAAATAAGAAGTCGACAGATCTAATTTTGTATTGTTCAGAAATTGAATCCCAAAGGACAGGTTCAGAATTGTCTTAATTTGCAATTAAAATGGTTGTTCAGCACTTCCTATTTCAAACTGTGATACACAATACATTTCTTAATCAATAGCAAGTGGTTTAAATGTTGCCATGGTTCGTATAGTATAAAATTAGTACACTGCTTAGAATAGTTCTGTAATTTCATTAATTCATGCCAGCATTTACTCTGAGTACTTTAATCACTGATTTTTTCAAAATTTCCTTGAGATGTTCTGAGAAATGAATAAAGAATGTTTATGAACATCATTGGTTAAATATGCCATGTAGTAATTCAAATTAGTTCAGTGAGAATATTGATTCTGACGGTTAAATATTTGTATTTTGTCTGAGGAAAAGCATTTACTCACTCTGTCAGAGATGGAGCATGAATTATGCACCATAATTGTTAAAGGAACAAAGTTTAATTTGTTTGGGAAGAAAGTCTTCTGAATAGAAAGGTTTAGGGTTTCAGATTCCCACCATTCTCACACATCATCTTGTTCATTATTTGTGAAATTTCCATTTTACCTGCCATGTTGGCTCTACCACCACATTAATTCTCTGGATTTAGTGATTCCTTGTTGACTATTCATAAAGTAAAACAAAGACTTAATATTATCTGACAGCAGCCAGCTGCCCTCGGCAACCAAAGATTAAATGTGCACTGCTTTGCATTTAAATGAGTTTGTCCTAATGTGGTTAATATTAAAGAATCATATATATTCATGCGTATGCAAGTAAATTCAATAAACAATCCTCTTCTTCTAGCTATTTTCATCTGCCAATCAGCAATGTGTAAAATAATCAAATGTGCTAAATAAATGTGAAGCAATCCCATGTAAAGCTGGTGGAAATTATGTTGCATTTGCGCTTTTTAAATGCATGTTCACTAACTGTCCATAACAATTATGGTACCATCAAGTTATTATCATCAAGGGCTTAAAGCGTTAAATTATGAAGACAGGTTGTAAAACTTGGTCTGTATTCCCTTGAATTTAGAAGATTGAGGTGAGATGTAATTGAGGTTTTTAAAATAATAAAAGGTTTCGACAGGGCAACTACAGAGAAACTATTTTCTCTGATTGGGCCATAATCTTAAAATTAGGGCTAAGCCATTTAGGAGTGAAATCGGGGGCAGTTTTTTTCACACAGAGATTAGTGGAAATCTGGAATTCTCTCCCCCAAAAGGCTGTGGATGCTAGATCCATTCACAATTTTCAAGACGGAAGTGGATAGATTTTTGTTAGCTAAGGGTATCAAGGGATATGGGGCAAGGGCGGGTAATTCGAGTTGAGGTACAGATCAGCCATGATCTAGTAGAATGGCAGAACTGGCTTGAGGGGCTGAATAGCCTACGCCTGTTCCTATGTCCTAATCCAACTCTCCCATAATGTGCTAGTTCTGGATATTTTGGATATGTAGTTTTGTTCTAAATTTACGGTTACCAGACTAGTTCTTGAACAAGTGCAATATATATGAATCTGTCTATTCAGCTGTGTAATTTATCATCTCAAGGCTGGACTATGGGAACTCTCTTCTCGCCGGCCTTCCCGGCACCTCCCTCCAGAAGCTGCAGGTCATTCAGAACTCTGCAGCTTGTGTACTGTCCCGCACCAGGCTTCGGGACCACATCACTCCCACCCTCGCTCGCCTCCACTGGCTCCCCATCCCCCAGAGGATCGATTTCAAGATCCTCATCCTCACCTACAAGGCCATTAATGGCCTTGCTCCCTCCTACCTCTCCGACCTACTTTCCCCCTACTTACCTGCCCGTACCCTCCGTTCCTCTGGCTCTGGTCTGCTCCACATCCCCGCCCCAACCGCCCTACCATCGGTGGCCGGGCCTTCAGCCTCTCAGCCCCGAGGCTCTGGAACTCCATCCCCCAGTGCCTTTGCCTTGTTTCCTCCATTTCCTCCTTCAAGGCCGGTCTCAAGAGCTTTCTCTTTGACCGTGCCTTCAGCTCCCCTCTCGACTCTCTACCCCCTCCTCGCTCCCTCCCTTCCCTCCCCTCACCCTGACCATTTCCCCCCTCCTCACTCCCTCCCTTCCCTCCCCTCACCCTGACCATTTCCCCCCTGCTCGGGTCCCGACCCAACTGCCCAGCGCCTTGGGAAGTCCTCCCGACGTGAAAGGCGCTCTCTAAATGCAATCTTGTTGTTGTTGTTATTGTTGTAATGATGAAAAATTAGGGATTCTTGAATAATTGTCTAAAATTCACATTGATTTTAACATGTGATAAATTGCTGCTTTACAGTTACGGTTCAGAATATTGAATCAAAATTAAAAATAATATCTGATTTGTAACTACCTCTATCAGTTTTACATTTAAATAATTCAGACAATAAATATTAAGTAAATGTAGTCAAAACAACAACAACAAAATTACATTTGTATAGTGCCTTTCACGACAGGAGGACATCCCAAGGCGCTAGACAGGAATGACAGGTGATTTTAATGCAGATAAGAGTTCATGATGAATGGATGCCCATTAACAATGGTGAGAAATAAGCTGATATGGTGTAATTACTGAAAGGTTCTGGTCAATAAGTGGTGAATAAGACTAATAGTGCCCTTCAAAGTAGTGACCATGTAAAGCATATTCCCAATGAAAACTGACTGGACAGGACAAGGAAGAGTAAAGTACCACTGTAATATTCCCTTTGATGTGATTTAAATTAAAAACACAGAAAATCAATTCATATTCAGTTGCAATTATCATCCTTTCTTATTGTATAACCAGATTATAGATATGTTTCTCTGAATCACCAAGCTCTCTCCTGCAAAAACAAAGATACAACACTTTGAAGATGTCTTGTCAACTTGTCATTCTTTTCTGATTTACCAACTTAAAGCAGAAAAGTTTAATGACGTTTCATTTTCACTAGTTGAATTTTACACAAGAAACATCAGAATGCACAGCGTAGAAAAGGCTTTTTAAGTCTATTCCTTCCCTAAACCTTGGGAAATGTGTCTTATTATACTACTGCCACACTTATTTAGTTATCTGCAGCAATGTTTTTCAAAATACCCCAAATAACAGCAATAGTTACCAACAATTACAGTGTTGAAATCAGGCCAGTTGATTTCCATAACTGATATTCTCATTGTTCCAGCAGCATAACAGCTATCATGTTCCATGGAGCATTTTGATCATAATTACAGAAATTTACAACACAGAGGCTTGTTTGGCCCATCAAGTCTCCCCTACCTCTCACAGCAAAATGTTCATTCATTCAGTGCCCTGGCTTATCCCTTAAAAAAATTGATAAATAAGCATATGATTTTGATGTCCTGCCAATGCATCAGAGGGCAAATGCTCATAATACCTTATTTTCAGAACAATTGCAGTGATATAACTGGAAATCTAAATGCAGCGCAATCCAGTTAAAACAACTTTTTGAAACTTTCTCCCCTCTGTTTATATGCTGACTTGCTCGTGAAAAAGCCTTCAGGAGGCAAAAAATAGAAACATTAATGAGATTACTGACCCCTATCATTGGCCTCCGTTAGAATCAATTCACACCTGACAGCTTTTGTTTGTGAAATTTGTACATATTAGGACATTGCTCCACTCTTATAATCCCTGCAATGTCTCAGAGGAAGATATTGAAAGTTGAGGGTGTCTACTGGAGGTGATTTTTTGAGATGGGCATATGTATATTGAAGAGAAAGAAAATGTTGATGGTGCACAATGTTGGATATGCTATATTTTAATTTATTAGGAGGTAAACAACAACTACAACAACAACAAGATTACATTTGTATAGCGCCTTTCACGTCGGGAGGGAACGGGTGGGTTGGTAGGGGTTGGTAGGAGGTCGCAGAGGTAGGGTGGGGCGAGGCCATGGAGGGCTTTGTAGGTGAGGACCAGGTTCTTGAGCTGGATCCTCTGAAGGATAGGGAGTCGGGCGAGAATGGGGGAGATGGGGTCACGGAGTTTGGTGCGGGAGAGGTACGGGCTGCAGCCTGTGGAGGGAAGAGATGGGAAGGCTGACAAGCAGGGCATTTGCATAGTCGAGCCTGGAGGTGATGAAGGCATGAACAAGAAAAAAAGGATTGGAGCTGGGACACAACGACTTGTTCCAGGACCTTGGAGAGGAATGGGAGGTTGGAGATGGGGCTGTAGCTGGAGAGGAGGGATGGATCCCGGGAAGTTTTTTTCAGGATGTGGGTGATGACGGCTGTATTTAGTGGGGTGGGAACTGAACTGGTGAACAGGGAGAGGTTGATGACGTCGGACAGGAGAGAGGGCCAGAAGTTAGTTTGTAAAGTTAATTTGTGTATCATAGAACAGATTATTACTATGAACACAATTGTATACATTGTTTACATTGTTTATATCAAATTTCCAGAAAGGTTACGATATGAACATTTTTGAATATTTTTGAAGTTTATAGTTAATTTAAATTCTATTTAAAACTGCAACTGAATTATTATTTGACACCGCTACAGTAAACAGCAGTAACCTCACAGTATTCAAATAGGAAATTAATTGGCATAATAATAATAATAATCCTTGCATTTGATATAGAGCTTTTCACGTCTTCTAAATGTTTCAAAGCGCTTCACAGAATATGCTGTAAGTGAATTGACTGTATATTTGTGGGCGAAATGCGGCAGCCAATTGTGCACAGCAGTGTCCCACAAACAGTCGTGTATTGAAAATGAGCAATTTATTATTGTTTTTTGTTTTGGAGGGATTATTATCAGAAGTGTGGAGTAAGGAAACTTGCCCAAGGTTTCGCCCTGACCTGCCTGGAATTGAACCCAGGTGTCTCGCTTGCAAAGCGAGTGCTCTAACCACTGAGCTACAGGACTCCACAATGCTGTATCTCTGAAATGGCATTAGAACCTGGCCCTAGGTTTCACTTTATATTCATATTTTACAGCATTTATTTAAAGTCCAGGAAATATTCTACTTGTGAAATTTAGTCCATTTTGTTTTTCACATTGCTTAATTTTAGAACTTTTTTTTTAAGTGGTCCTCAAGCACCGTTTCAATATTAATAATTTGCAAAAACAAAAATCCTTTTATGGTCAAGTTGAAAAAATATAAAGCAGGTAAAGCTGTTAAATTTAGGTTGTCAGAAGAGATCTTGACTGAGTAGTTTTCACAAACAGAAATACAAATTATTTTGAAATGACAGGAAAGATGCTGTTTATGAGGTATTCCAGGTTCAGATTACCTATCACATTTCCTTACACATGAGGTACAAAACTATTATTGATTTCAACCTTGGTCACTCTTATGACCTTATGGACACAATTCTGATTTTCCAAGATAATCAAGCAAAAAATACAGAATATTTATTAATCCGCATTTCCATTATTCAAACCAGGTATCCATCCTGTTATCATCATTCCCCCAATAACGCAGCAGAGAATTTGTTGTGTCCCATGATATTTTTCTTCTCTTAAGATTTTTTCTATTCTACAATACTGCTCACAAGTAGAACTTATGCAGGTTTTTTTTCTCCCTGAGAGATATAATGAATGCAGAATCAATTTTTTGGGGGGGAGTTTGGCCCACAACGTTACCACTCTGGAGAAAAACAATTCTAATCCTTTTAAAATCCATGCCTTGCAGGACTTTTCCCAAGTTCTACAACAACAACAAGATTCCATTTATAAAGCGCCTTTCACGTCAGGAGGACGTCCCAAGGCGCTGCACAGTTGGGTCATGACCCGAGCAGGGGGGAAATGGTCAGGGTGAGGGGAGGGGAGGGAGCGAGGAGGGGGGAAATGGTCAGGGTGAGGGGAGGGATGGGAGGGAGCGAGAAGGGGGAAGAGAGTCGAGAGGGGAGCTGAAGGCTCGGTCAAAGAGAAAGGTTTTGAGACCGGCCTTGAAGGAGGAAAGGGAGGAAGCGGCGAAGGCACTGGGGGATAGAGTTCCAGAGCCTCGGGGCTGAGAGGCTGAAGGCCCGACCACCGATGGTAGGGCGATTGGGGCGGGGGATGTGGAGCAGACCGGAGCCGGAGGAACGGAGGGTACGGGCAGGTAGGTAGGGGGATAGTAGGTTGGAGAGGTAGGAGGGAGCAAGGCCGTGAATGGCCTTGTAGGTGAGGATGAGGATCTTGAAATCAATCCTCTGGGGGATGGGGAGCCAGTGGAGGCGAGCGAGGGTGGGAGTGATGTGGTCGCGAAGCCTGGTGCGGGACAGTACACGAGCTGCAGAGTTCTGAATGACCTGCAGCTTGTGGAGGGAGGTGGCGGGAAGGCCGGCGAGGAGAGAGTTCCCATAGTCCAGCCTTGAGGTGACAAAGGCGTGGACCAGGGTTTCAGCAGCGTGAGGGGTGAGGTAGTGCCGTAGTCTGGCGATGTTCCGGAGGTGATGGAAGGCGGTGCCAGTTGTGGTGCGGATGTGAGGGAGAAAGGACAGCTCAGGGTCGAACAAAACGCCGAGGTTCCTGACTGGCTTTGAGAGGTGGAGAGTGCAGCCTTGGATGCTGATGGTGTCGGCGCCTGAGGTGCGGAGGCGCTGACGTGAGCCAATCAGGAGGGCCTCGGTTTTTCGCACGTTGAGCTGAAGAAAGTTGTCTCTCGTCCAGGACTCGATGTCGGACAGGCAGCTGTCAGGACATCGGTGGTCGTGGAGTTGAGAGTAGAGGAGGAAAGGTAGAGTTGGGTGTCATCCGCATACATGTGGAAGTTAACTCCATGTCTGCGGATGATGTCACCAAGGGGGAGCATATAGAGGGTGAAGAGGAGGGGACCGAGGACAGAGCCCTGAGGGACACCACATGAGACAGTACGGGGGGTGGAGGAGAAGCCATTCGTCGAGACAAAGTGAAGACGGTGAGAAAGGTACGACCTAAACCACTCAAGGACAGTGCCTTGAAGGTTGAGGTGGGAGGACAAGCGGTGGAGTAGGATAGCGTGGTCGACCGTATCGAATGCTGCCGATAGGTCGAGGAGGACGAGGAGGCAGAGGGAGCCCTGGTCACAGATGGTCAGGATATCATTGGTGACCTTGACCAGGGCAGTTTCTGTGCTATGGGCAGCACGGAAACCTGACTGAAGGGGTTCGAAAAGAGAATGGGTGGAAAGGAAAGAGCGCAGTTGGGAGGCGACAACTCTTTCCAGGACCTTGGAGAGAAAGGGGAGGTTGGAGATGGGCCGGTAGCTTGATAGCTGCGACGCATCAAGGGAGGGTTTTTTCAGGGTGGGCGTGATGGTGGCAGTTTTTAAGGGAATGGGGACAGAGCCAGAGGAGAGGGACAGGTTGATGATGTCGGTGATATGTGGGGCAAGAAAGTGGAGCTGGGAGATAAGGAGTGGAGTGGGGATGGGGTCAAGGGAGCAGGTGGTTGGTTTTAGGGATAGGATGAGTTTCGTGACAGAGGGTGGGGAAACGGGTACAAAAGTGAGTAGGGGAGGATGGGTAGCAGTCGGAGTGTGGGAGTGAGGGGGTGGGGGGTTGGTGGATGTTGGAGGGGAAGTGACCGCGGAGCGAATTCCCTTGATCTTGGATTCAAGGAAATCCAGCATCTCCTCGCAGTGAAGGTTGGAGGAGATGACCTGCGCGGGGTGGCGGGGGGGACGGAGGAGTCGGGTTGTGGTGGAAAACAGTAGCCTGGGGTTGTTCTTCGCCTCCAGGATTATCCTGGAGTAGAAGGACGACTTGGCCGAGGCTAGAGTGGAGCGGTAAATTTTGAGGAGGTCCAGCCAGATTTGTCGGTGGACCGTTAGGCCAGATTTGGCACAGGTGCGTTCAGCAGCCCGCACCTGGCTTTTCAGTGAGCGGAGGTGGGTGGTGTACCAGGGGGAGGAGCGGGAGTAGGAGACAGTGCGGGAAGTGATGGGGGCAAGAGTATCGAGTGTGGAGGAGAGGGTATTGTGGAGGAGGGAGAGAGGAGAAGAGGGGTCGGTGAGGGTTGAATGCCAGAGGGAGAGGAGTTCTAAGTCAAATACCCTCTTAAGTTTACATCATTTACGTCTTTTTTCATTTCTGATTATGTCTTATCTCAGTTCTCAACTCCAAGCACATAAATTCCTCGCCTTTGAGATTGGTGAACACCTTTGGCGGCAGTAGTATTATATTGGTTTGATTTGTTTATGGTTGGCTGATGTTATCCCAAGTTTATGACTGCAAAAGAAGGAATGGAATGCAAATAAACTAATAGAAGATTGATTTCATTGTACATTTTATGATTAGTATTCTGGAAAATAATTTGCAATGATTCTTGTTTGATCTATGCTGCAGCCATCTTCTGCAGCCTGCCAATTTCAGAACTGTGCCTGACCCTGTTCCATCTTTTCTTCAATCCCCCACAGCACACTGAGGCATCTAACAAGATCTGCTACTTCAGTATCCAGTATCTCTTCAAAGTTCACAGCTTACATACAGTAACTAATATCTGTAGCTCTGTGCATTCCAGGGTCAATGCCCTTAATGAGCTTAATAAGCTCTTTGCTTCTAACAATAATGCTGTTTTACAATATACGGGGCAACTAAGTGTGATATATTAGCAGTCTGAACAATACACCTGATTGTTCTGTTCATTTAGACAGTAAACTTAAAACCAAGGCAGGAATAAATCGATAAACTACAAGAATGTTAAACACAATACGAAATGGTATATATCGTGGCGAGTGAGATAGCAACTGTGATACACTCTCAGAGTAAACTGTTTGAGATCTATTCTCATGGTTGTTCTCTGAATCTTCAATCTTTCCAGCTCTCCCAGTCTTCATTTAGTCTCCACAGACTTGACACTCAGAATAATAAATACATCTCTAGACTTAATATAGGTTTCCAATCAATGTCACTCCTCATTATGAACGCCACTCCCCAGCATCG
The DNA here is from genome assembly GCF_018977255.1 of Callorhinchus milii. Taxonomy (NCBI): domain Eukaryota; kingdom Metazoa; phylum Chordata; class Chondrichthyes; order Chimaeriformes; family Callorhinchidae; genus Callorhinchus; species Callorhinchus milii. The sequence goes on from NW_024704747.1 coordinate 9,290,492, forward strand.
ATAGCTAGGTCTCTATATATTCCGACAGATTTTGCTAAATATGCTGACTGCACTTCTTGTAAGTATAACAATCTATAGTTTCTGGAATGTGTTCATGATTCTTTTATCAGATGTCCTTCCAGTTTATTTTTCTTTAAAAAATTCAACAGCTGCAGTCAGAAGAACCTTAACCTGGAAAAATCAATCAATAATTGCATAATTATCACAATGCAATACTGTTTAAATGTTTGATTGTTTAACTTTTTACATTTTGAGCAATAGTTGTTAACTGTAACCAATAATATTCTATTCTAATTCATTTTTAATTAATTTCAGGGATTATAGTATACACTAATTAAGTCACTTTGTTAGGTTACCATATGCAAAGCTTGATATTAGCAATCTGGATCAATGTCCTAAATAGGTTGTTTTAATGTATAACAGTCCCCTATAATTGGTTCCTAGAAAATATTCGCTAGTATTGTTTGAACTCTACAGGGAAAGCATGTTTCAAATGTGAATGTCTCCTACTTTTTGCAGTGACCAATGATTACTGTGAATTTGTGTCATGCTGTTTTCTCCTGCAAATATGCATAAAATGGCAAAGCTGGGCTTTGGAGAAAAGAATGTCTATGCTTAACCACTCATAAAAACAACAGATGTTTTCATGAAATAAAAAGAACTTGTATGATGGCACCCACAGGATTTTATGAATTTTTAATCAGTTCTTCAAAAATGAACGGTTGCTTCCAGAATGTAGAAAGTATTAATTATAATAATCCTTGCATTTGATCTAGCGCTTTTCACGTATTTGAGACGTCTCAAAGCGCTTCACAGAATATACTGCAAAGTTAACTGACTGTATATTTTGTGGGCAAAATGCAGCAGCCAATTGCATTCATTGTAAAGCTCATTTTCTGTGTTGCTAAAATTATGAAAAACAACAGGACCTAAATATTGGAGAGCAATCATAAATTATAAATTGATTGGTGCTTTCAAGTTTTCATGCTCTTACTCTTCATGATAATAATAATTCTTATGTCCAAAGGAAGAACATTGACTGTATATTTTGTGGGCAAAACACGGCAGCAATTGCGCACAGTAATTATAATAATTTGGTCACAATCCACACAAACAGTTGAATTAAAAAATCTTGCAAAATCCTGCACATCTTAAATGTTAAGACAATTAACTTAAGCTAAGCGCAGGTGAATGTTTAGACCCCTGATATTTGACAGTCAAATGTAAACTGAATCTACTCACAGTCAAATGTAAACTGAATTTGCCTACAAGTACACTGGGACAGAATTCTCTGTTAAGCTCTTTGAGATGTTTCAGCGTTTCAAATGCTCCATCAACTGCAAGGATTATTTGATTATGTTTTAAAAATCACTGCCATAATGTTGCAACTCATGGCAATTATTAGGTAGTTAAATGACTGAGCAGAGAAATACATAAGTACATAAATAGTGCATTACAATATGAGCTACTGCAGCTCGGCTTTGTTTCACTATTTTTTAAGTTTTGTGGATCATACGTCACTAAAATACCAGATGTCATACTGGATTTTTATGGTTTGGGACAATGCATAAGAAATTAATACCTGGATGTGGGTAGAAAGGTGATTTTTGTAGATTTTAGATATTCTTAGTGAAAAACAAGAAATTAGTTTGCTTTTTTTAACATAACCAATCTAAACCTTCAGTCCTTACTGATTTAATATTCCTTCAATCCTGTACACATGATGATATTATTCTCTGGTGCTAGTGTTTAAATATCACTGCATTTCCCCAGAAACAGCCTAGTGGATATTTTGTTTAATGTATCTGTAAAAGGGAAGATTTTAAAGTGCAGTTAGAGAAATCAACAGTGTAAAACACAGCTACAAATGGAGGACATCTTGAATTGCAAGATTTATGTGTGCTGAATAATCTTACTGTTTAAATAACAATTTTCAGGTAATTAAGAATTCCTGCTCAGACTGAGTTAATGATGGCACACGGTGAGATCATTTTATGGACTAGATCCTAGATCAAGCAGTTTTCAAATGATGCACTCCCACAAGTGGCATTTTATATAGAGCAAAGTTCTCCTTTGAACTTGAGTCAGATATTCTAAGCTGTGATATTCTTTAAAATCATTAGTCAAATTCAAATGGCTAAAATACTGCCTAATGTGGTTCTATGTCTGTCTAATGTAAAAAAAAACCACAACTGTGTTGTTTGTTCTTTATGCTCAGTGTAGAATTATGTATCAGAGGAAGTTTGGCTATTTGTTTTCAGTGATTAAAATCAGGAAGGTATCCTGAATACCTTTACACGCATTCTTGCTTTGTGTAGTCTGATTTTATACCCTCAGAGTGAGCCAGACTGCTAATAACTTTGGGCACAATTCTCCTCTTTTGCTGAAAGAAATTCTACCTCCTCGGTTTCCTATACATCGGTCTCCTTAAATTCATAGGAGTTTTTATCATTGCTGTTTAGTGGAGTATAAAAGTAATTTCAAAGCCATTACAATAAGTCATTTAGCAGCAAGTGAGGATGATCTGATCATGTTATGTGCGGTCCTGGGAAAAAATGAGCAACTTATATATCTTGTAAGAGCCCATAACTTGAGACAGTGAAGAATTATGGAGCCTTAAATTTGTGTTCAAGGTATGCAGGATACTTTCTATAATTACCTGATAGTGATACACTCCAGAACACCACATATAATATTACCAATTTCTTATCAGCATCTTCACCATTGATCTGAAGAGTACTCACTTATGATATGGTATCAAGCCTCATTGATGTGAAATGAGCTCTATGATATATTCTCAGCTGTCTAAATTTGTACCTAGTGTTCTGAGATATCACATGAATTGATCATTCAAACAAGAAGCATTTGAGTCATTTATTCTAACTTTGTATCCCAGTTTGTGCTTTCATGATAATGGACAGCTGATGACAACTCATTCAATCATCACTGAGATATTGGACAGTTTCAGGTTACAAAGGGGTATTTTGCCTCATTGCCATCGAGCAGTGATGTTAATCTGATACTTGTCAGTATGGAACCATACACTAGCATTTCTATGTGCAAATTGGCTACTATATTCGCCTGCAAAATACATAGTCGCTACACTTGGCAGTAAATCCTGCAAAACGCTTTGAGACGACCGTGGAAGGTCCTGTATTAAATGCAAGGATTATTATTAGTTTAATTTTGTGCATTTCCTAATGTATTAGTATGAGTGGCTTCTTGTACAGAAGTAAGAGCTTGGTCATTACTTTGAGAAGTCAATCAGATACTCGCTGGGATGAGTGAATGCCTGAATACTTTGGCTGATTAATACCAATATCCCTTTTAACACTGTTATAATGTTACACGCTTAGTCTATTTGCTATTTATGATCCCAAGATGTTCCTTTCATATGGACTAATTTCTCAGAATGCAGTTTATTTTTGCTCCAGGACAATTATGAACACAGTGAAAAATTACGGTATCAAATAATTACGAACTAATGAGATGGCAATTTGCTCTAACAAGATACCATTAAGTGCTATTGTATTAGTGATTAGAACTTATCTGCTGCAAGAATATGCTTGTATCCTACACAGTGGATTTGCCAGCTAAACTTTTATCTTTTGACTTACCAGGATACATTTTACAAATGCTTTTTTTATTATATCAATAGAATGTATTCCCTACATATCTCAAGCTACTTCTATCATGCAAATTGTCTTGTCTTGCAGTGGAAAACTTGACATTGAGGCGTTCCTCGGATGCTGTTTCGCAGAATAGAGTGGATACCCATGAATAACCCTTTCAAAATCGTTCTATGTTTCATTGTAGATAATGCTGGGAAAGCAAATGGGAATTAACTGCATGGGAACAAATTTATTTTTCCTTGGAAACAAAAACAGAAGTCGCTGGGCACACTCAGCAAGTCAGGCAACATCTATGGAGAAAGGAAAGTGAGTCAATATTTCGGGTCCACGACCCTTCCGAAATATAGTCACTGGCATACTACTAATAATAATTTGATATCTTTGTGTTTCATCATGTCGAAACATCTCAAAGTGCATCACAGTAATTACTGTTAGATGTAGTGACTGTACTTGTATATTTCAGCTAATTTGTATACAGGAATGTTCTGCAAATACCAGGAGAGGAATGATCAAGTTAACTGGAGAAGTTTTGGTCAGAACACTGGGGAAATTCCCTCCTCTTTTGATTAAGTGACTCATAAGAGGCTTATTAAAATAAAGACATGAGTACATAAAAATAAAGGAGAGGTGACAGAATGGATGGAAAGTTGGTTAAAAAATAGAAAACAAAGTGTGGGAGTGCATAATAATAATAATCCTTGCATTTGATATAGCGTCTGATCACGTCTTCGAGACATCACAGTCACAAAGCGCTTCACAGAATATACTGCAAAGTGAATTGACTGTATATTTTGTGGGCAAAACACAGTCAGCAGTGTCCTAGTTCTTTAAAAAAGAATTATTTTTACATTTTTTTTTAAGGAATTATTACCTCCAGAAAAGTAATCCACCAATGGACTAACAGCCGGGTCCTACTTTCCTCTAGATAACCAGAGGCGTTTGGAGTAAGGAAACTTGCCCAGGTCCTCTTACTTGCGAGGTAAATGCTCTAACCAATACATGCTTACGATTCTTAATGGAGAGATGTAAATAATGGTGTACCTCAGAGATCTGTATTAGGATCATTGCTTTTCTCCATAAATAATCTGGATTTTGCTATTAGGGGCATGATTTCCGTTTGCTGATGACACACAAATAGGGAGTATAAATAACTGAAGAAAATTGTAAGCAATTTCAGGCAGACATAGACAGATTAACAAATTGAGCAGAAAGATAGTAGATGAAATTTAATGCAGAGAAGTGTGAAGTTATACATTTTGGGAGGAAGAATATGGTGAGGAAGTATATGATAAACAGTAACATTTTTACAATTTAACAGAAACGCTTAGGGGTTATTTACATTTTTTTTAAAAAAGGTAGGAAGTTCAGGTGGACAAAACTTGAAGAAAACTACTGGGATGCTACATTTATCAATATTTTATGTTGTTATATAAATAGGTGATGCATGCCTTGGGCTAGAGTAGGCTCATCCCCCACTTCACCCAATATTTCTTCACCTCTTTAAGGGAAGCTGGGACGGGACAGTCCTGAGGAGGACCACATCCAGTCCCCTGAGCAACCTCAACCCATGGTGTTCATGGCCTCCTCCTGCCCCTCTCTCAGCTCCTCATCAGTGCACACCCACTCCCTGTCTAGCAGACTGATTGTCAGGGCTTCCTCACCTCTGATTGGCCAATGGCCCTGTCAGTCAAGGCAACTTAAAGAAGGGATAAAACCCTTTGAGTTTTACACAGGTCCCCCCACCCCCCAAAAATAATACTTTCCCCCATTGCCTATGGGCATTAGGTAGAAAACCAAAGAAGTGATGCTTCACGTTTCAATTGTATTAAGACTATAGTTTGTAAACTTGCCCAACATTTCTTTTACAAAGCGATTTAGTGATGTGGAATGCTTGTCAGGTATGGTGATTGAGGCATGATCCATACTAGTTCTAAAAAAGAAACAAGATAGACAAGTAAAAAGGAGTAATTTGAAGGGTCTGGGGAGAAAGCAGGTAAATGGGCCTGGATGGATTGCTCTTCCAGCACAGACCCAGTGGGACAAGTGGTCTTCATCTGGTCTCACATTTTTAACATTCTATAATTCTGTGGGGTTATTTATCAACCACTTGACAAAGCAAGCACAATCTCACTTTAATGTACTATGTGAAGAATGGCACCGCTAACAAAACAGTATCTCCCCCAACACTGTACAACACCCTTGAACTCACAACCTTCTGACCCAGAGATAAGAGTGCTACCAATTTGCATGGGACAGAATGGCAAACATGTTTCTTTGTACAGCCATTTATTGAACTTCCCATTTCCTCTCTCTGTGTTTCCCTTTGGCACACACCATCTCAGCTGGAAATTCCCATGCTGTTGCCAATGCCTCTCTATAATCAGCCACTAGATGGGAGTGTAAGAGCATCATTGGTTGGTCCCTCCGATTTGCCTGTCCTCCCTCTGGAGAATAACCTGGCCTCCCTGTTGAGCGCACACTGTTCCACAACTGCATGGCACAGATTGGGAACACATCATAAGGTGTGCACAGGGCTTCAGAATCTTGACAACAATCTGTAGGGGGATGCTGAAAGAGATCTAGGGATATCGTGGAGTCATGTAGCGAAGTGGTTAGAGCACTCGCCTCGCAAGTGAGATACTTGGGTTCTATTCCCGGCATGGTGAAATGTTGGGCAACTTTCTTTAATCTACACACCTCTGTTCACCGAGCAGTAAGTAGGAACCCAGTTGTCAGTCAATTGGCAGATTGCTTTCCGGGGGTAATAATTCCTTCAAAAAAAACAATAATAATTTGGTCACTCAATCCATGACTGTTCATGGGACACTGCTGTGTGCAATTGGCTGTCAAGTTTTGCCCACAAATATACAGTCAATTCACTTTACAGTATATTCTGTGAAGCGCTTTGAGACATCTTGAAGATCATGAAGGGTGTGACAATTGATTGCTGAGTTAGCTTACAAAAATACACACTCATTACTTTACAATGAATCTTGTGAAGTGCTTTGAGATTTCCTCCCAACATGAAAATTGCTATATGAAATACAAGAATTATTATTATCATTATTATTTCCAAGCCCTCCACCATCTTTTTCTGCACCTGGAAAAAGCTTCCCCCTAAGTTACTCACAAATGCCCTCTCTTCCTTGGACCTCCACACCCTCTAGTCTTCCACCTGCAGTGATCCTGATGCAGCCATTAAACGGCTGAATGACTGTTTCTCCACAACCTTTAATTCCCTGGCTCCCCTGAAATCCAGGTCTGTATCCAAATCCATCTGCTCCCTTTGGTGCAACAGTGATTTCCATTCACGTAAAACCCAAATCCAGATGCTCAAGCCACAGATGGCAGAAATCCAGCCTCACGATTCACCGCCATCTGTGGCTCGAGCATCTCCACGCCTACTGCCTCTCCCTTTCACAGGTCAAAATTGACTTTAACTCCAAAGTCATCCTGGAGACACAAAACAACCCAAATACACTGTTCTGTACCGTCCATCACCTTCTCCGTGCACCCCCTCAAGCCCCCTCTATGCTCACATCAAACACCAAGTGTTAAGAAGTCCTAGACAACTTCACCTCAGAGATTGAAACATCTGTTTGGCTGCACCATGACCCTTCCACCCTATCCAGACTATACACACCACCTTCTCCCTCCGCCACAGCTATTGCCACTTCCCACAGCACAGCGATAATAATAATCCTTGCAATTGATATATTGTCTTCAAGACATCACAAAGGGCTTCACAGAATAGGCTGTAAAGTGAATTGACTGTATATTTTATGGGCGAAACGTGACAGCCAATTGCACACAGCAGTCTCACAAACAGTCATAGTTTGAATCACCAAATAATTATTTTTTAAAACTTGTTTTTGTGTTGAAGGGATTATTACTCCCAGAAAAGCGATTGCCAATTGATTAACAACCGGCTTTCTACTTACTGCTAGGCAAACAGAGGCATGTGGAGTTAGGAAACATACCCAACATTTCGCCCTGCCCAGGAACCAAACCCAGTTACTCTCTCTTGCGAGGAGAGTGCTCTAACCACTAAGCTACAGGACTCCACAAATGATTTCTGCTCCTCATTAATTAAGAAAAATTCAGATGCAATAGTTTACTCACTACATGCTCTGCTCAGGGTTATGTACCTTTAACTATCTTATGGAAAATTGACTGCAGTTTTTGCGTTGTGTGAAATGACTTTTTGTATCTTTCTACAATTAAATTGACTTCATTGCAAATTAGTTTCCTAGTAATTGGTCCCTAGTGTAAAACCTAATGCAAAGCACTTGAGTAGAATGGTATTTAGAAATCCAGATTTTTTTTGCATTCAATCATTTCTACAGGATTCCCCAATTCTCTGTTCTAATTCCGTTCATGGGGCACAAAGGCCAATTGTAATGCACTAAATGATATTCTATTCAGACGAAGAATAAGCTCACTTCAGCTCAGTACATCTGGGTTTCCACTGCAATCCTCACTGGATAAACTGAGCTACATTTTGTATTGATACTTATGTCCTGATTACATTTCTTTGTTCTGCTCTATCTTCCATTGCTTATTAAATAATAATGATGATTTATGTAATTCCAACCAGGGGAGGGACATATTTAGTAGATTGTTTATTGCATAAAACGTTTCTCTTTCATTACACAGGATAATTTCAATACTGCAGATATTCAAATGTACTTTTGATGTATGTACATTGATGCAAGTTGTTGTTATTCCTAGAGCTTCTGTTTGTAATGTATAAAATGACATTGATTCATTTTAATTTGTATTATTTTTTATTGGTTTTGTAGTCTCTAGAATTTAACACACAGTTAGTTCCCCCAAATCAGTCACATATTGTCAAGCTTTATGAATCGCATTACATCATTGTTTTTGTCATTTCAGGCTGAATTGAATAAATAAGTATTGTTGATAGCTATAATTTTAAAAATCACAAGTATCATTGTAAAGCCTAATGCAAATGTTAAACAATGAATGCAACAGCAATGACATTTGGAAGATGAGTAAGAAGCAGATAACAAGGGGCTAAATCATTTGTGACCTTACTCTGCTCAATGAATGTGCATTGGATTAGCAACATACATGAAAAATGAAATGCTACTCTATTGCTGATACTAGCCATTAAGATGTCAGTGATCCAATAGAAAGCAAATATTAATGGTATAAAATTTGTGGAATAAAATAACAAAAGAGAAACGTACGGATTTTGGACAGTAATTTCAAATGGCATTTTGTCAGCATCTAGTTTAAATGATGTAGAATTAATAAGCTATAAAATAATTTGTTAAGTCACATCATTGAAGTGAGACTGACCAAGTAGAAAATCAAGGAATGCTAATGAAAAACTATTGTATTAAATTATACAAGAACCAATCTCACAATTTAAAAACATTGAATAAATATTTAATAAAAGAGGTTTTTTTGAAATATGAAAAATGACCAGTTGTTGCTAAGGAACTATCTTGTTGAACATAATTTGGTGAAAACTAGTTTTCTGATATTGAAAAGGAAGACATCAAATTGATAAAATTAAACAATGAAAATCTTTCTGAAGAAAGGCTTCACAAGCTGCAGTGACATTAATTTATACTGGAAAGTAAGTGTTTTAAGGATATACAAATTAAGAAAATGATTATCATATGTATAAAAGTCAACTCTCACCTACACATACTGACAATAATTGACCGTAAAGAGCTCCTGTTGGGGAGCTGGTAGGCTCAAGCTTGATGGATTAAATGATCCTGATCTGTGTTCATATTTCTATGACTATTATGACCTGCAAAAGTCAAACATAGTGATGCTTATTAATGTTGAATATTAGGGACAAAGGTCTCCAAGGCTTTTACATCAATATTTTAAACTTCATTAATACAGAAACATGTATTTAAATAGACCAAATGTATAGTCATCCAAAAAATGATGCTCTCCTCTATTCTACAGGAAAGAATGTGACTGATATTAGATACCTTTCTGAAGCAGGTCAATGGAATCTGCCTTTTTAATAATCCTTGCATTTGATATAGCGCTTTTCACGTCGGGAGGACGTCCCAAAGCGCTTCACAGAACACACTGTAAAGTGAATTGACTGTATATTTGTGGGCGAACGCGGCAGCCAATTGCGCACAGCAATGTCCCACAAACAGTCGTGGATTGAAAATGACCAATTTATTATTGTTTTGTTTTGGAAGGATTATTATTAGGCGTGTGGAGTAAGGAAACTTGCCCAAGGTTTCGCCCTGCCTGGAATTGAACTCAGGTCTCTAGCTTGCAAAGCGAGTGCTCAACCACTGAGCTACAGGACTCCAATAGGCTCCAATGGAATTTGATAGGCTTTGTATCACCTATTTGCATACACCCTTTCTGCATATTGATTAAACATGCAATCACTCCAATGGCATGAAATTTGCTAGTTTGAGTAACTTTGAATGATAAGGAGTATTGTATTTACCTGCAGAATCTTCTGAATTTATCCAAATTATAGGCTAAGGATAAGGAAGAATATCAAATTGATTAGAGAAATAACAAAAGATTAAACATGACATGTGTAGCCAGTTGCAGAGCTAAACTGCCAAGGTTGTTATGTTCTCAATGTGTAGAAAACTCTTTTTATTCTCTGCTCACAAGTTTCAAATCCAACCAAAAACTCTCTAGTCAGTTCTCTCTGCTTCCTGCTTTTCTACCTCCTGATCCCCTTTCATTGGTCCTAGTTAATTGGTCCTTATTTTCTCAAAGGGTATCAAACAAAGGTCACATCAATACAACCAAAAGAGTATAATCCTTGCATTTGATATAGCTCCTTATTACATTTTCTAGGCGTCTCAAAGCACTTCACAGAATATATTGTAAAGTGAATTAACTGTATGTTTCATGGGCAAAACCTTATTAGACCACGTAATCATCAAACCTGACAAATTTTACATGTTTATTGGATAAAGATCCATTCGACAGACTATAACAATGCAACATTCTAAACATGACAGACTCACAGCATAGCATTCGGCTCTTGATGGTTCTACAAGCAAGTGTAAAACCTGTATTTTGCCATGTTAGAAGTGTATTACTTACATTGGAAATTTGCAGCTATGCTATTCAATTACAATAATAAATGCATTTTAACATTAAACTTTGATTATAGATCAATCCAATGTACAGGATTTATCTGAAACTCAAAACCTTTTTTTAATTGAACCTAATTGTATGTAGTAGACATTGGAAATAGCAGGCAAGCTTAACCTCTCAATCAAAATGATAGTTCTATATTGGCAACATCCATATTAAATGGAATCTTATGGAATTTAATATCTATTTCTCATTTGTCCCATTATCTTCCATAATGCACTGGTCGATTATATATTCTGTCACACAAAATCTGGACTGTTCTGTCTTCACATTGTTGAACAAAATAAATGCAGATATCTGAAAAGTATCTCAAAACAACCTTGATTTTCGCCCACAAAATACAGTCAATTCAATACACTTTACAGTATATTCTGTGAAGCACTTTGAGACATCTCAAAGATGTGGTAAGGCGCTATATCAAATACTAGGATTATTGTTATTGTGTTACTAGAGGTATATACAATGTTACATTGGAGTGAGAAAGTAAACCAGATCAACACTAAATCTTGGGCTAAGGTAGCAGAACAAAGTGACACAAATCCAGAGCTGTTTTGGGAAGTTTTAGAGACTGTATTTTAGAGACCAAGCCATATTTCTTAACACAAGTCATCAACTGCTGGAATGGATTACCCTGAAGTGTAGTAGAGGCTAGTGTGTCAGTCAGATTTATCTCAGAAACAGCCTAATGCTGTAGTAGTTAATGGATAGAGTTGATATTCTTGAAGAATGAGATCAAATGGATCAAAGTATCTTCTCAATCTGTGCCTCTCGTGATTTTATGGCAAGATTGGCTGATACAAAACATGTTCTTTAGATTAAAAGTTTAGCCTACTTTATTCAGAGGATAATGCAATAAGCACCAATATAAATTTGTCAGCTCAATAAATCTTTGTGTTTTTTTAAAATTAGAATTAGAATTGTTACTGACAATGTAACAGATGTTCAGTTATTTAAAATCCTAGCTTGAACATTAACGATGTGCCAAGGGTATAATAAATTTGATTCATTTTCATGCATTTTTGATGCATTTCTTGACAAAAAGTATGCCTGAGTTATTAGAATAAAGCTTGATTCTATTTAATGTGCATTCTTTGTTTAGAAAGCAGATGTGATGTTTTTATCAATGATCATTAATTAACTTTAATACGCTTCTTCCTCATGGTGTATATTCATTGCAGTTTTTTCTGCAATGTACTAATGAAAAATAGAAGCTACTATAATTGGGTGTCAGTCTGGCTCAGTTGGTAGCATTCTCACCTCTGAGTCAGAAAGGTGTGGGATAAAGCCCCATGTCGTGACTTTAACACTCAGTCCAGTACAGAATTTGTCAAATTCTCAAATACAGCCTTAATTTTAAATTGTCTTCTATAAATCCTTTTAAGAAATACAGAAAGTCGACTTCAAAATTCAGACTGAATTCAACTGTTTACAAAGTATCAACGTTCTTCAATCACTCGATTAGTAGAGTAAATCTAGACCGAAGTGGAATTTTATCCCAATAATGCTTAGGTGCTTGTGATATCAGTAGAGCTGGAAACTTACAGCATTTGAATCTCATTAAATGTGATGTAGGCAGCTGTCATCATTTGTATTCTACATCAAAGCATACATCAGCCCACACATTATTATATATTCATAAACATTCAAACTAATTATAATAGCAGCCAATTGCAAACTGAAGGAAAGTCAGTTGTGCAGTCATCCTGAATTCATTGTGAGTTGCCCACTGTTAAGCGTTTCGTCCATTCACTTATTTATTAAAAAGGTAGCAAGCCAATAGTCATTAGTAATAGCTTTGAAAACAGTGCAATGTTTTCCCTGTGTAAAAAAATCCATGTTTATATAACACTTTTCTTATGGAAAATGAATTGTTGTTAGCTACAGATTGTTCACTTATCAATTGAAATGGTTCACGTTGTACTGATTTAGTCCTAAGAATATAATAGCTTATGACAGACTGCAGTGAAACCCAACGAGTAAGATGATTTTAGGAAAAAAGTTCTGAAATTTTAATTTGGCTTCAATTCGTTACACTCTTTTAATTCCTGATATTTAAATGTCAACCAAATGTAATCACGGAAGGCTATTATTATTTAGGCTATTAAAGGTTTCCATACAGTTGCACACATTTTTATCCATCGTCTTGAGGGATTCTTTACAAAATAAAATAGGATGTTCAAGCTGTTAATCCTGTTGCATATCCTAAAAGGGAATTTGTGCTTTCACATTAAAACTGTTTGCGTGAGGACAATTAGGCTAGGCTAACATGCCCCTCACAGTTAAAAAGGTTGCCAATATTCAATGATTTGGTTCATATATGAATAAACTGGCAGAGGAAGAACGTTATGGTAGAAGTGAAAAAAGTAATTAAAAACTTCAGTAGAGGCAAAGGTGAGGGGAGCGGAGAAGAAAGGAAAAGATACAGCATAAAATTAGTTCAGCAACATACATAAAATGATTAAGCAGTGTGAGGAATTCCTGTGACAAAACTGTGGGAAAACTACACAGGAACACTCCTTGCGGGCATCAGCAAAAACTAAAATGTTTAGCTAGAAAACCTGCTTGAACAATTTATATTATGGTATGGTTTCAAAGACTGCAATTCAAAAGACTCATCCAAATGTCTGTCAGTAGAGTGACTGGTGGTAATGGAAGAAATAATTTCCATGTTCCAGTACACAATTATGAGACGGTTCTCTTTAGAAATATTTCCAAGATTACTTTAAAAAAACATAATAGAGCTCTATGACTTATGGTACGATTATCCTGAGTGTTTTCGTTCGAATAACTGCTCTAGGGTTAGTTAATTATTTATGCACAACATTTAAAAAAATACTTTCTGAATGGAAAAAAAGGAGCACAAAAAAGTGCAAAATAGGGAAAATTCAATCTATCTGTTCACAGCACTCTTCCTTTCACTTTCTTTAGGAGATTAACTCAATTATTGAGAAATACTAACAGTATAACTGCAAAGAGGTTTACTATCAGGGACTCAGACTCATTTATCCTATGTCCCGAAGGAAGTGAATAACCACAAGTTCTATCGCACTTTCAAGATTGGAAACCTGACACCCCTCCCTACCTCATAGACAGTCGAAAAACTCCACAGTGTCAAGCTACATTATTCAACAACAACAACAACAAGATTACATTTGTATAGCGCCTTTCACGTCAGGAGGATGTCCCAAGGCGCTGGACAGAGTTCAGCATTTCAGACCCGAGCTGGGGTTGGGGGAGTAAGGGAGGGGAGGGGAAGTGGGGTGGCCGATGGCATGGTCGAAGAGGAAGGTCTTGAGGCGGGATTTGAAGGAGGCTAAGGAGGGGGTGAGGTGGAGTGACTGGGGGATGGAATTCCAGAGGTTGGGGGCAGAGTGGCTGAAGGCTCTCCCGCCAATGGTGGGGTGGGTTGGTCGGGGGACGTGGAGCAGGCCAGAGCCGGCTGAGCGGAGGGACCGGGCGGGTTGGTAGGGGGTTAGGAGGTCGCAGAGTTATTCTCTGTTATTCAAACTAACTAGTTGCATTCTGGAGATAATATTCCTATGGACAGAACACAACTGCTGCCACTGTGCAACTGAAAGTATTTGACCATCTCTAACGGCACTAATCTGAATAATATTTGATTTTTTTAAAAAACAGATGTTTAACACATCTGAATACAGTTACAGTGGAGCTCCATAGTGCAGTGGTTAGAGCACCCACCTCACACGTGAGAGGACCCGGGTTGGATTCCTGAGTGAGGCGAAACCTAAGGCAAGTTTCCTTACTTCACATGCCTCTGTTTAACCTAGAAATAAGTAGGAACCCAGTTGTTAGTCAAATAACGGATCGCTTTTCCGGGGGTAATAATCCCTCCAAAAAAAACTAAATAATAATAATTTGATCACACAATCCATGACTGTTGTGCGACACTGCTGTGCGCAATTCGTTTCCGAGTTTCGCCCACAAAATATACAGTCAATTCACTTTACGGTATATTCTGTGAAGCATTTTGAGACGTCTCAATGACATGATAAGATGCTCAAATGTAAGGATTATTATTATTATTATTAATGAGATCAACTGAAATAGCATTATCTTCAACAGAAGTCTTTTCCACATTTCAGCTGCTATATTATGGATAAAAATAAATGTTTCCTGATCTCTATTCTTGCTTTGTGCATGCTTACATCCACATTTATCCATTATGCTTTAGCAAAGAGCTGAATGATGAAGAGCTGAGCAGAAACTGAAAATACCTTGTGACTTTCATGGTTTAGCTGCTGTTGGCAACATAGCTGTGTTAGGGACATCACAACAGTTCTTAATGGATTTAAATGCATTAATTGGATCAGTTACAAAAATCACAATTTTCGCCTCATTGTTTTTTCACTAAAAAGCGAGAAGTTTGTAGTTCAGTTACTCTACACCTCCATCCCCCACAAGGATGGCCTGTAGCCCCTCTGCTTCCATCTCGAACAACGGTCTAAACAGTCTTCATCCACCATCACCCTCCTCTGCTTGGCTAAACTTGTTCTGGCATTGAACAACTTCACCTTCAACTCCAACCACTTCCTCCAAGTAAAAGGTGTCTCTATGGGAACCCGCATGGGCCCCAGCTACGCCTGTCTGTTTGTTAGTCATCTGTAACACTCTTTGTTCCGGGACTACCAAGGTCTGCTCCCTGACCTGTTCCTCAGGTACATTGACGACTGTGTTGGGGCTGCTTCCTGCTCTCACAGTGAGCTGGAAAAATTCACCAATTTTGCTTTCACCTTCCACGTCTCTGTAACATTCACATGGTCCATCTCCAACTCTTCCCTTCCCTTCCTTGACTTCACCATTTCCATCTCGGGGTATAGATTATCAACAGATATCTTTTATGAGCCCACCAACTCCCATAGTTACCTGGACTACACCTCCTCCCACCCCACCTCCTGTAAAGACTCCATTCCCTTTTTCTAGTTCCCCCGCCTCCACTGCATCTGCTCTGACGATGCCACCTTTCACACCAGAGCAGCTGAAATGTCTTCTTTTTNCCTCAATGAGGATTCCCATTCACTGTGGTAGGCAGAGCTCTTGACCGTGTCCACCTTACTTCCCGCAACTCTGCCCTCATACTCCCTCCTCTTCGTTCCAGAACCGTGATAGGGTCCCCCTAGTCCTCACTTTCCACCCCACCAGCCTCAACATCCAACAAATAATTCTCCGCCATTTCCAGCAACTCCAGGGTGATCCAACCACTAAACATATCTTTCCATCCCCTCTCAGCATTCCGAAGGGACCGTTCCTTCCGTGACTGCCTGGTTCATTTCTCCATCACCACCAACAGTTACTCTCCTCCCCCCAGCACCTTCCCATGCCAGCGCAGGAGATGCAATACCTGCCCTTTCACCTCTGCCCATTTCAGGTCCCCAAACACAGATTTCAAGTGAGACAACAATTTACATGTACAACCACCAATGTAATTTACAGCATTTGCTGCTCACGATGTGGTCTCCTCTACATTGGTGAGACGAAATGCAGATTAGGTGACTGATTTGCTGAACACCTCCGTTCTGTCTGCAAGCACAACCCTGAGCTTCTAGTTTCTTGCCACTTCAACTCCGACCTCTCCATCCATGGTCTCCTACGCTGTTCCAATGAGCCACAGTGAAAGCTCAAGGAACAGCACCTCATGTATCTGCTAGGGACCTTACATCCCTCTGGCCTCAATATTGATTTCAACAATTTCAGACCATAACAGCTCACCTTCACTCTCCCGTCCTTTGTGACCATTACCATATCATCTGGGTCCCAGACACACCTTTTCTCTCTCTGATCTGTCTATTTTGTTACAATTTCCCCCCCTTTTGTTTTGCATTATTAACACCTCTATTTCCCTGCTTTGTTGCAATCCCCACACCTCATTAACCCCTCATCCCCTGCCCTTTACCCCATTTCCTCCTTTGTCTTCCTTGCTCTGCCTCCCCCCTCTGTTAGTCCTTAAAAGCCTCTCTCTCCCAACATGCCCCAGTTCTGACGAAGGGTCGTGGACCCGAAACATTGACTCACTTTCTTTTCTCCATAGATGCTGCCTGATCTGCTGAGTGTTCCCAGCGACTTCTGTTTTTCTTTCAGATTTCCAGCATCTGCAGTATTTTGCGTTTTTTTTCAAATCATTATAAGCTCTTTTGTAAAATAATTGGATTTAAAATAATTTAAAATAATAAAGCTATTTTGAATCTGATTTCACGTAACCTGGAACCTTACACAGTTGCTCTAATGACTAATGTGGTCTTTTGGATCTTGACAGGAGAGCATATTGCTGTGGTTTATATTAACTCCCTCATGGGGTGGTATTAGAACTGTAGTTGATTCTTTAATTCACAATTATTTTTCATTAATTAAATACATTATAATTAGCTGTTGCACTTAGCCTGACAGTAAAATCATCTGGCATGCACTGCAGTGGGCATCCTCTATTAGTGCAGTTAATTGTGAACGACAACTTTAACAGAGAGCACAGGAAATGCAGGGAAATGTAATTCTGCTGAGCTGCCCCTGTAGACTGCTTTGTGGCTTTTCATTGAACATGATATATTGGTCCATGCTGCCTCTTTTTCCTGTACTTTGGGCAACCTGTTTCCAAACAATTTAGTTTATCAGGTTTAGGAACAGCAGCATGGCACACATTGTCTGTGTTGTTAGTATGATAGGGAAATCCATTAGAAAATATAAATCAGGATTCCTAACTAACTGATCATAAATCATAAAGTACAGCCCGCAGGTCAGCTTCAACAGCAAGTTAAGAAAAACAACTTCCATTACTTACTAGTATAAAAGCTTAACATCTTGATAGAAAAAGAAACAAATTTACATGATAACAAATTTCTAGTAGTGAAAAAATGTAATGTATGATGTGATAATTACCACAACTGGGTCAGACATCCTGCCAACCAAAGAAAAATTACTAATGCTAATTATTACATCAGTTTTAGTTACCTCCATGAGAATGGGGTGGAAGTTTACGTGGAAAATAAAAACTAGTCTGGACTAGTTGGGCTGAATGGCCTATTTTCATTCTGTAGTGTTGTATCTCATTATTAGTAACTGCTGTCCTGATTTAGATCAGCTAACACAGACTGATTTTAACCTGTAATCTGGTCTGCAAGACTCAGTGATAAACCGAAGGTGATAAACCCTTTTTGCCACTGGAGAAAAGCTACATTTAATTTAATGCTTCTTCATTCAGGTTATATTTAACTACAAGGATTATTATTATTGTTTGTGTTATTATTATTAGTCCTCTTATTATTAATTATTATTATTACACTAATCACATTACACAATCGCATCACACCAAAATCAGTGCATTCATAACTACTAAAAAATAAAAATCCTAGATAAATCTGTTATTTTGAATTATGCACTAGAAAATGCATAATGGTATTCTAAGGAACTTGAGATTGCATCTGATTAGGTAGGACATGCTAGTATCGTATAACTGAGACTTTACTATTGACCCCCACATTAATTCTGTTTAAATTTGCATAGTCAGTAGAACAAGTATAGACACTGATTTTGGATTTATTTCCTGCATATAAAAAGCATATAAATGAGCACATAATACAATATGTTTTAGATATTCAGAAATTCATGCTTCCATGCAAACCCAGGCTATTTTTCGAGATATATGATTGCTGAAATTTATTTATTAAAAACCTACCATCCTAATTCAATAATCATCCCAATTAAGATAATTTGTGTTCTTTATACTAGTACAAAAATATAAAAAATTACATTATTGATTCTATTCAAAGATTAGCAGTGCAATTTATAGGATACAATGAGGAGGAAATCTAGCAAAATATACTGAATTTGCTGTGTGTTCGTGAGAAGGGCGATTCACTTGTTGGGCTGAATGTCTTGTTTCTATCTGGTAACAATTTACTCACATTAAAAACAAAAATAACAATAAATGTTTTATTGCTTAAAACACTTACCCACCCAGAAATTTGTTCAACTTGTTATTTATATTCAAATATATAAGTAGGGAATGGTGTCCTGGACAAAAAATTCCCCAAATAAAAATTGATTAGTTGCTTCATAGCTGTTTATGGAACATTGCTGTGCGCATACAAATACATAGTCACACCATTTTACAGTAAAAATCCTGTGAAGTGTTTTGGGACATTTTCCCAACTTGAAAGGCATGATACCAAATGCAAGGATTATTATTATTATTATTGTTAATGTCTCCCACACTAGGCTCCCGGGACTAATTAGGCCAAATGGCTTACTTGCATCTGGTTATGATCTCTGTAAAGATTGCATCATATTATTCAAGAGGTATTTAGAGCGCCAATTAGTCAGCTATTTATACATAATAAACTAATGCTATATATTATATGTAACTGTTACTATGCAATTTAAGTTAAGATCACTTTCATATTCTTCTAATACTCCTTTTTCTTGACAAAGCTTTAAATGTGGTCTCAATTCATAGATTCATAGAATGTTACGGCACAGAAGGAGGCCATTCGGCCCATTGAGTCTGTGCCGGCTCTTTGACAGAGCAAGTCACTTTCACTAACCCCAATCACCAGCTTTCTCCCCATAACCCTGCAAACCCATCTTCCCCAGATACCTATCCAGTTCTCTCTTGAAACCTGTTATCGAATTGGACGTCACTACCCTTTCAGGAAGATCATTCCAAATTTGAACAACTCGCTGAGTGAAACCTCCCTCGCTGAGTTTAACCTCCCCTCTGCTCCTTTTGATAGAATTCACTTGTCATAGGGGACATCAGGTGTCATTGGGGACACAACACTCCGAGGGATAGACAGGTGTTTCTCCAACCAAAGACATAACTCTCACATGGTGTGTTGCCTCCAGGGTGCCAGGGTTGAAAACATCACGGAACGAGTGCAAAGCATTCCAGAGGGGCAAGCGGAGGACCCAGAAGTCATGGTCCCTATTGGGATCCATAATTTAGGGAAAACAAGGGCTTAAATCCTACAGGGAGAGTATCAGAAGCTAGGGAGAAAACTAAAGAGTAGGACCTCAAAGGTGGTGAGCTCTGGATTACTCCCAGTGCCTCCTGGAAGTGAGTATAAAAACAGTAGGATCAAACACATGAATGCATGGCTGGAGAAATGGTGCAGAAAGGAGGGGTTCAGGTTCCTGGATCATTGGGACCAGTTCTGGGGCAGGTGGGACCTGTAACGGGTGGATGGGTTACACCTGAACAGGGCTGAGACCAATGTCCTCACAGGGAGGTTAACTGGTCAGTGGGGAAGGGTTTTAACTAATTTTGAGGGAGGAAGGGAACCAAGATGTAGGATCAGAGAGGAGAAACAAGTTACATGGAGGGCTGGGAGAGATACAACTAGCCCCCNTCGTATGATATTGATCATATGTTTCAAATATATATATAAACATCGCAAATATAATTTAAGATATTATTTAACACATTAATTACAGAATCCTACAGCAGATAACATAAAAGGGAACCCTAAAGTATTTTATAAGCATATAAAGAATAAAAGGTTAGTCAAGGGTAGGGTGGGACCAATTAGGGACCAAAGAGGAAAACTTCTTGTGGAAGCAGAGGGCAAGTCTGACATACTGAATGAATACTGTGTATCTGTCTTCACAAAAGAAGAGGATCAGCCAATGCCACATTATCGGAGGAGCGGGTAGAGAAATTGGATGGGATAAAAATAAGCAGAGAGGAAGTACTAAAAAGGTTGAAGGTGCTCAAGGTAGATAAGTCACCTGGTCTGGATGGAATGCATCCTAGGTTACTGAGGGAAGTAAGGGTAGAAATAGCGGAGGCTCTGGCCGCAATCTTTCAATCCTCCTTGGACAGCCGGGTGGTGCCAGAGGACTGGAGGGTTGCAAATATTACTCCACTGTACAGAAAGGGGGAGAAGGATAAACCCGGGATCTACAGGCCAGTCAGCCTAACATCAGTAGTGGGGAAACTTCTAGAGATGATAATCCGGGACAAAATAAATATTCATTTTGAAAAATATGGGTTAATAAAGGACAGCCAACACGGATTTGCTAAAAGCCAAACCATGTCTAACAAACCTGATGGAGTTTTTTGATGAAGTAACAGAGAGGTTAGATAAAGATAGTACATTTGAAGTATATATGGATTTTCAAATGTTTTTTGATAAAGTACCACATTATAGAGTTGTTAGAAAAATTGAAGCCCACAGTATTAAAGGGACAGTGGCAGGATGGATACAAAACTGTCTGGGAGACACAAAACAGAGAGTAGTGGTGAACAGCTGTTTCTCTGACTGGAGGGAAGTACACGGTGGTGTCCCCCAGGGGTCGATATTAGGATCACTGCTCTTTTTAATCTATATAAATGAGCTGGACTTGGGTGTAGTAAAGCACAATATCCAA
This sequence comes from Callorhinchus milii, assembly GCF_018977255.1. Classification (NCBI taxonomy): domain Eukaryota; kingdom Metazoa; phylum Chordata; class Chondrichthyes; order Chimaeriformes; family Callorhinchidae; genus Callorhinchus; species Callorhinchus milii. The sequence goes on from NW_024704747.1 coordinate 9,311,632, forward strand.
GTTTGCAGATGATACAAAGATGATACAAGTAATGAATGGTGAAGAGGATAGTAGCAGACTGCAAGTGGACATAGACAGACTGGTGAAATATGATGAAATATGAAAATATGAAAATATGAAATATGAAATATGGTGAAATATGATGAAATATGGTGAAAAATGATGGAATTTAATGTCGAGAAATGCAAAATGATGCATTTTGGGAGGAAGAATGAGGAGAGGCAATATAAGCTGATGGTACAATCTTAAAGGGGATGAAGGAACAGAGAGACCTGGGGGTCCACATAAGCAAACCTTTGAAGGTGGCAGGATAAGTAGATAAAGCTGTTAAAAAAGGGATACTTTGTTTTATACATAGGGACATAAATTACAAAAGTAAGGAGGTTATGATGAACCTTTATAAAACACTGGTTATGCCTCAGCTAGACACTGTGTTCAGTTCTGGACACCACACTTTAGGAAGGATGTCAAGGCCTTGGAAAGGGTGCAAAGGAGATTTACCAGGATGGTACCAGGAATTAGGGACTTCAATTATGAGGAGAGGCTAAAGAAGCTAGACTTATTCTCCTTGGAGAATTGAAGGTTAAGAGGAGATTTAATAGAAGTGTTCAAAATTATGAGGGGATTCGATAGGATGAAGAGGGATAAACTGTTTCCATTGGCAGGTGGGTCGGTGACCATAGTTGCTAAAAGAACTAGAGGGGAAGTGAGGAGAATATTTTTCACACAGCGAGTTGTTTGCATCTGGAATGCATTACCCGAAAGGGTGGTGGAAGCCGATTCGATAAGAACTTTCAAGAGAGAAGTAGATAGATATTTGGGGAGGACAAATTTGCAGGGCTTTGGGGTGGGAGTTGGGGGAGTTGGGTTAATTTGGAAAGCTCTTTTAAAGAGCCGGCATGGACACGATGGGCCCTATGGACTCCTTCGGTGCTGTATAATTCTTTGATTCTATGTCTATGCTGTTTCAAACTCAGTTCCCTAAATTCATAAGATACGTTATTATTATTATACTGTTGACCAATTTTGCATTTGAGCAACCGTCAAAACTGTTTATGAAAATCCTTGATAATGTTTCTGAGGCTGTGGAATTTTAAATTAATTCCTGTACCAATAAATTCTGAATAGAGATGATGATTTAGGTTTAGAAAATTTAGATACATTGTAAGATATCCTTTTAGAAGTAAAAGGCAATTAAGAAAGAACCAGTGAAATAGAAGCAAGTTTAAAAGGATCCTGGGAAGGGAACCAGGGGGTAGGCTTGTGGTTGGAAGTAGAGAATAAATGAGTTATGTAATACACCAGTGTTGTCAAAGAGCATCCCAAAATATGATGTGTGGGTGTGTATATATAAGTTTCTCCCCATAAAGGGGGGAGCAGAGGTGGGGGGAGTTTTGGCTGCCATCTGGTAACTGAATGATGGCAAAACTGGGAATAGCCCAAATGTATATTGCTTGGGGCTGTTGCAGATTGTAATGGGAGTGAAGAGTATTTGCGAAATTTCTTTTTTCTGTCACGGGTGTGTTTTTTCTTCAGGAAAGTAGAAATATATTTTTTACATAGCAATAAATATATTTGTTTAAAAAAAAGTAATTGTTTTACTTTTGTTGTTTTACAACAGTGTTGTGGATTGAGAATCATTACAAAGAGTACAATGCTGTCCTGTCATACAGTATTCGCTAGATTATGTTACCAAATGCCATAAACGTTAGACATTTCAGCAGATCATTCATGGTGATATATTGTGACTAGCGAAAAATAAGTCAGGCAAAAACAGATCAATTCTGGTCCTGAAACACTGATTGTCCAGCACCTTGGAACGTCCTCCCGACATGAAAGGCATTATACAAATGTAATTTTGTTATTGTTGTTGTTATTGGACTGTTATTTAATAACTCCTTGATATTAATAACAATAATCCTGACATTTGGCACAGTGTTGGGAAGATGTTCCATATGTTCATAGAATATACGGTCAGTTAAATTATTGTGTTTTGCGGGCAAATGTGGAAGCTAACGTAGGGAAAAAGTACTGTTATGTGATAAGTTGTATATCAAATGCAAGGATTATTACCTACGAGTTTTAATTTTTACCCAAATTTTCCAAACAAAGATGACTTTCAGAGGAAAGAAAACCTGATAAAAAATGAAAATGTTATTAATAATAAAAATGTAAAATATTGAAATGTTTTCTTTAAATAAAAGATGCACTTAAAAGACATTCAGTATGTATTATTTATAAAGAAATGAATGGGTAAGAATGAATTATGAGAAAGCTGAGGACGATCATGTAGCATTTCATAAATCTCATTCCCTACTTTGTAACACCACATTTCTTGTTGTACACGTGCTTATAATCCCTGGTAAAACATGGCCACAGTAAATGTGCACTAAATCTTGAATCAGATTCTTAATTGGACTTGCCATATATCTATCCATCATAACAATGTGAACATACTGTTAATAACATCTTACCCATGTTTATGCAGCCCTGTCAAGCATCATGTACAGCATGTGGCGCTCCAACATAAGGGTTGGCCATATGTTACAATTTGTCAAACTGCTGCATTCCTGACCTCAACCATACTACTGTAAGAAAATGCTGATTAAAATTGTTATAACCCTTTGGTTTTTAAAAACTGGTAGTGTTGCTCCTCTTTTAACTTGAGGCTGATTAACTTGTGCTTGTGATATATCGCTGTCTATAATACGAGTGATTTTAACAATAGATAGAATTCTGGATGTAAAACATTAAGCTTTAAGCAAGCACAGCTCTGCCACAGAGATGAGCTGATATTTTAATATACTGTCATATGAAATTTATATTGTGTGTATTATCATTAGAAAGAATACAAGGAGAGTAATTTGTCATAATTCATATAGTGCTTGCTATTTGACATATTAATATATCACATTTATTATGTTAGGGGTAAAATTAATCCTTTTGCTCAACGACCTTATTAATCTAAGAGGATGGCAAACATGGTTGAGTAATAACTGTGCAGGTAAAAAGTACTGCTACCATAGCGCAGGAAGTGCATCTTGTCTCTAAAATAAATCACTAGTTTTGAAACAATTGAAGTAAATTATTGTGTCTTAGAACAACAACTTCCATTGATAAAAGTCCATCCAAACTCCTTTACAAATGTAGCAGTGCATAAAAAAGCAACACAATGAGAAATTTAAAAATATGGATCAAGGTCAAAGTGATTTTAGGAGGTTCTGAAAGCAGGAAGAGAGGTAGCAAGGCAAATTGGTTTTGGAAGAGAGTTCTAGTGGATGCAGAGCCATCAACAAGTTGCAACAACCCTTCACACAGGATAACATCTGAGAGAGGGGCATGGTGGCTAGAGGCTTGGGTACCTGATGGTGGAGGTAGGGAAGTGTGAATAAACAAAGACCAGAGCTGGTTGAGTAAAGGACATAAGTTTGAATATTAAGATTACAAGGATTGAGCGAGACTGTGGAGGAATTTAAACACTAAAAAAAAATTATACGCTGTATCCTGTCAGTTACAGGGAGAAGATGGAGCTGGTGAGTGTTAGAGTACATGGTCTACAGATATATATAATATATAATTCTTGCATTTGATATAGCACTTGCACACAGCAGTGTCCCACAAACAGTCATGGATTGAAGTGACCAATTTATTATTGTTTTTTTTATTGAGGGATTATTATCAGGCATATGGAGCAAGGAAACTTGCCCAAGATTTTGCCCTGCCGGGAATCGAATCCATGTCTCTCGTTTGCAAGGCAAGTGCTCTAACCACTGAACTACAGGACTCCACATAATATAAAAGTGTTTATATTTAGATGATCTACTGTCATCATCAACAACAACTTGCATTTACCCTTCATGTCAGACGGCATCTCGGAGTGCTTAACAATGCTTGATGCTGAGCAAGAGGGAGGGGGAAGGTGATTGTAGGCACGGTGAAAGAGGAAGATCTTCAAGTGTGACCTGAAAATGGGGAGTGAAGGGACTGGGGAGAGAGTTCCACAGCTTCGGGGCATAGTGGTTGAAAACATGGTCACTGATGATGGGGCGAAGGCTAGGGAGACGAGGAAGAGGCCGGAGCCAATTGAGCAGAGTCAGCGGGTAGTGGTGTAAGGAGAGAGCAAGTTGGAGCGATAGGGGGTGTGCCAGGGCGTGAAGGGATTTAAACACTAGAGTGAGGATCTTGAAGTCAATCCGCTCCATGACAGGGAGACAGTGGAGTTTGACAAGGATTCGGGTAATGGAGGTGACGAGTTTAGTGCAGGTGAGAATGCGGGCGGCGGAGTTTTGGATAGTTGAATTTTGTGAATAGTGGAGCAGAGGAGACCAGTGAGGAGGGCGTTTGAGTAGTCGAGGCAGAAGGTGATGAAGGCCTGGACGAGGATTTTGGCAGCTTTTGGAGTGAGGTAGAGATGGAGGGGGGCAATGTGGCAGAGGTGGAGGAAGGCGGTCCTGGCCAGGGAAATGTGGGGGGGTAGAGGTGCAAAGACTGGGTGTGGGGTATGAAGGATAGCTGGAGACAGGTTCGGTGAGTTTCAGGGAGAGATCGGGGAGGGTGAGGAGGTCTGAACCGCAGGAGAGAAGACGTTTACGGGAGCCAAAGATGTATGGCTTCCGTCTTGTTAACATTCAGCTGCAGGAAGTTTGCACTCATCCAGGCCTTGATGTCTGTCAGACAAGCTGACAGGACATCAGTGAACTGGGATTCACAGCTGGGGATGGAGACAAATGTCATCTGCATACATGTGGAAGTTTACCCTGGGTCTATGGATGAAATCGCTGAGAGGGAGCATGTAGATGAGGAAAAGAAGGGAATTAAGGATGGAGCCTTGGGGTACCCTGCAGCTGTCCAGGCGGGGCTGAAAGGAAAAACTATTGGCTGAGATGAAGTGCTGGTAGTTGGTTAAGAAGGACTTGAACCATGGGAGTGCAGTCCCACTAAGGTGGATGAGGGAGGTGAGGCAGTTGAGGAGGATGGCGTGGTCAACTGTGTGGAACACAGTGGAGAGGTTCAGGAGGATGAGGAGACAGAGGGAACCCTGGTCATAGAGAGAGAGGACCGATTTCAAATACATTAATTGTGTACTTGACAAGGAGGAGAAAAGTTGACCAAAATTATTAAACCTTGTTCTTTGGAGTTTAACATCCCAGTGTGAATTTAAATTTGCTGTTATAAAGTAATTAATATGATTTTTAAATTAAAATATGTATAACAATAATACTTGTTTGAACACAACGATTTTTTTTCTCTATCTCCAGTGCCAAATGACTGAGTGATATTGTCATGTTCTTGTTAAAGAACTTTAGGATGTGCTTAATGTGTGGGAAGGTAATTCCCTACAGTGTGTGGGCTGAAATATGTATTTCAAGTAGGGTCCTTTGACTAAACTAATTGCCCGAAAAAAGAATTAAAATGCAAGCGATTGCTGATAGGAAGTAGATCAAAATGGCTTTCATATGGATACAACTCTGTTAACATAACAGAATAATAGTATAAAAATAAAGCAGCATTGCAGCTTACTTGCAGTTTTATTATTTCAGATAGGATGTTTAGACCTTTTCTCTTCTACACAAACTGCTACTTTTTGACCATATAATTTAGATTATCCACTAAAGGAAAGACTGAGTGGTGCTGCAGTACCATTTTTTACACACAACGTTGGTAGAATATAAATCTTTTACCACAAATCGGAATTGAAGCTTCGTCCAGAGCACTACTTAAAAAGGAATTGGCTAAATACTTGAAAAAATAATTGGGTGTGGGAAAAGACCAGGGGTTGTAGTAGTTAGCTCGAATAGGGGAGTGAATCACTTACCTGGACATGATGAATTCTGTGCTGTAAACATTCTACTGTATGATACTTTGAGCTTGAGAAAGTAGTTAAGTCAATAGACAATAATAAATTGGTCATTTTCAATCCACGACGGTTCGTGGGACACTGCTATGCGCAATTGGCTGCTGCGTTTTGCCCACAAATATCCGGTCAATTCACTTTACAGTATATTCTGTGAAGCACTTTGAGACGTCAAGAAGATGTGAAAAGCGCTATAGCAAATGCAAGGATTATTATTATTATAAGACCATTTAACCCACAAGCCTGTTTCTACCAATTAACCCTCTACTGTACAACTTTCAAAATGTTAACCCTTTGAGGGAGATAAATAACTGCAAGTAAAATCTCCAAGAAAATAAAGCTTTTTGAAAGAAAATAGGAGGATACCAATCTTACATTATTCGTTCCTCAGTAGTTATATTCAATAGGTAGAATGCCCAAGTGTAGCCCAAGTACTATCATACTTTGATCAATTGTATTTAATGTCTGGTTTTGCTGCCAAATTATTAAAAAAAAGCCTAAACTCTGAAGGATAATATGGACACGTTATAGATGCGACCTTCTCAATCGATGATCTGAAAATCATTTCAAAACCAGAAAAGGAGTACTTTTGACAGGGATACTCATCAAATGCCACCAGTAAAATTGCCATTGGCACTTACAGGGTTAATTCATTTTGAAAGAACTCTGTTTCACATGTCTTGTCGTCTGTGAGGAAAAATCATTTAATTTCTCATCTTGAGGCTTGTTAATTCTGTACCCATGTCCCCAAGCTCAGTGCATCAAAGTTCATATGCATATTTTGTACTCAGAAACAGCAGCTGAATCTAATTGAATGTCACAGACGATTGTACTATGAACAGTTATTATTTATTACAGCACTGTAGTTTCTGTTGACAGGTGTAACTAAATAGAACTCTTGTGCTTCTGTTTTTTAACAAGACGTTTCTCCCTGTCTATTCTCCATTCCTGTCCTGAAGGCTTTAACCCTTTGCTGGATACTTTCACATGTGTTGATTGGGTGCCTCATTTGATTAGTTGTTATTCATGTGTTGGCTTAGACAGGGAATGTCGGGGGGCTGTTCAATATCTAATGGTACTTGCACCATACATAACAATGCTATCTGTTGAAAGCAATTGGTGAGGGATAAATTCATTAACATCTTCCTAGTTGATGACCAGGTAGAGATTTCCAGCATTTTCCGTTTTAATCCATGACTAATGTCATCCATCTGGCCCAGGAATTGTAAACACTTGGCAGCCATATTCTTTGATATGGACAATACTTTCAACTGAGTACAATTAAGGTAAACTACTTTCCCTATAGAGGTTAGATGGTACATTCCCAGCTCTGATCTATTGGGGTTTTATTATGTATGTATTATGCATGTTATGAGTTGTTACCAACAAATAGACACCCTTTTTATTTTTCTCTGAAGCATGTGTCTGTAGTGCACTTTCCCTCTTTTGCTGTTAAGCTCATGTTAGAAATTATTGAGGCAATAAAACCTCAGAAGAACATCAAGAATTTCACTGTGGAATGGGAGGTCCAAGCAACAGATGATTGCACATTGCCTGGATAACATGTACAATCCAAGCAATTGGATCCTCTGGAAGCCAGGTTCTCTATTTTGATCCTTCTTGGCCTGGTTGAATCTTAATGTAAATCTACAGAGATGTTGCCATGATACCCTATTATATTGGTAAATCCAGTGGCAAATTTGATGTACAGCAACAGAAAATGTTTTTTTTATTTATTAGACTGCCTAAAATTGTATGATTGATGTTCCCTGCTGTATTGTAGCTGTCAAGATAATTAAACAGAACACAATTGATATCAATAAGACATAAATCATACATTTTATATGGATTAAATAATAATAAATAATCATCATTGCATACAATAAAGCAACTTTTGTATTGGGAGGATGTCTCAAAGCATCTCACAGCAGTGACTGATTTTGTAGGCAAATGCTGCCACCAATTTGAGCAAGGCAATATTCCACAAGCGATTACAAAGTGAACTATCATGAAGTAAATCTAATAAATATAAACAAAGTAATATTAATTGATAAATACTATTGTTACAACTATTGATTATATGGCATATTTCCGTTTTAACCAGTTTAAACATGTAAACAATGCTGCTGCAGATATACTGTGAAGACTGAGGCCAATAATTGCAAGGACTGCCCAAGAGTCCTGTAGCTCAGTGGTTAGAGCACTCGCTTTGCAAGCGAGAGACCTGAGTTCAATTCCAGGCAGAGGGCGAAACCTTGGGCAAGTTTCCTTACTCCATATGCCTAATAATAATCCCTCCAAAACAAAACAATATTAAATTGGTCATTTCAATCTACGACTGTTTGTTGGACATTGCTGTGCGCAATTGGCTGCCGCGTTCGCCCACAAATGTACAGTCAATTCACTTTACAGTGTGTTCTGTGAAGCGCTTTGGGACGTCCTCCCGACGTGAAAAGCGCTATATCAAATGCAAGGATTATTATTATTATTATTATAAGAGCTTCACAGTGAATATTGATGGATTGAGCCCAGTGAAAACAAGCTAAAGTCAGCAATTTATGCTGCTCATCCCCAGTGCATAATGCAGCAACTCACTACTAAAGCTGCACTATAAAAGTAGAAAACTCGACAACCAGTTGAATTATTAAAGGCAAAAGGAATAAATCAATCTTTTTACTATAATATACACTACAAGGTAAATGCTATTTGTTATGGATTGCACAAACTGAAGTACAGTTTTGCACTTGAGGAGATTCCCATTCTACCAAGCAATCAGACATTTCATAACGCTCTCTTCCAGTCTTGGTGAAGTATCATCCATCCATTGAAACAGTTTTTTTTAAATGTCACTGGATAAGCTATCTTTGAGGCTTTTTTTTATTGGTGAATGAAGCGACCATTTATAAAGGTGTCAACCTAATTTGCCTCATACTACACACCTGAAACACTCCTACAAGAAAAATTATTGTTTCATAGTTCAGTATGGTAAAAATGTCAAGGTGTTTCACAAAATATACCGTAAAGTGAATTGACTGTATATTTTGCGGGCAAAACGCGGTAGCCTAACCCTAACCAAAACTCGCACAGCAGTATCTCACAAACAGTCATGGATTAAATAACGACATTTTTATTATTTATTTATTTATTTATTTATTTATTTATGAAGGGATTAATGCCCCTGGAAAAACAATCCACTAATTGACTGACAACCGGGTTCTTACTTACTGTTAGGTAAACAGAGGCTTGTGGAGTAAGGAAACATGCCCAACGTTTCGCCCTGCCCGGGAATCAAACCCAGGCCTTCTCGCTTGTGAGGTGAGTGCTCTAACCACTGAGCTGCAGGACTCCAGTAAATTACAAGTCACTACACAGATAATGTTATAAAACCTGCAAGAGTCGACTAGCTTGTTAGAATCATGAGACTGAACTATTGCCTATAACTATTCTATCATCTAGCATTTTTATCTTAAGTATAGGTTTTTAAAAATATTCTGCTGATGATCCCATTTCTTGCTGTGAAGTTTGTTTGATGTTGGATAAGGAACCTCAGAGATTATCAGGTCATGATCCGAAATCTCACAACCTCACAGAATGCTGAGTTTGTGCAGATGGTGGGTTACATAAGATGTAAAGTGCTATTGTTCATTCGTTTATATGATACACATTCTTTTACATATACAGTACCCACTTTTCACACCTTTTCAAATATTTTGCTCATGAATCTGCTTTCTTGATCTGGGTCTCTGCCCTCCACTATCCTTTTTGATGAAAGATCATATCACAACCATCAAAAAGCCACTATTACCAGCAGTACTACAATATAAAGCACCTTTGTCTCTCAAAAATTTTAGACTGCATAGTGTTAAAATTCTTGAATATGAATGTTCTCTAAGTTATCTAGTATGTTACCTTATGCCATATTAAGCATGCTTTGCTTTGAATGCTCATTTATAATAATAACTGAATTATTATTTGACACCCCTACAGTAAACAGCAGTAACTTCACAATATTCAAATAGAAAATTAATTGCACAATAATAATAAAAATAATAATCCTTGCATTTGATATAGCGCTTTTCATGTCTTCGAGATGTCTCAAAGCGCTTCACAGAATATACTGTAAAGTGAATTGATTGTATATTTGTGGGCGAAACACGGCAGCCAATTGCGCACAGCAATGTCCCACAAACAGTCGTGCATTGAAAATGACCAATTTATTATTTTTGTTTTGGAGGGATTATTATCAGGCTTGTGGAGTAAGGAAACTTGCCCAAGGTTTCGCCTTGCCTGGAATTGAACTCAGGTCTCTCGCTTGCAAGGCGCGTACTGTAACCACTGAGCTACAGGACTCCACTTGAGTCCACTTGAGGGCTCCATTTGAATTCCCTGAAGCCTGGTAATGATTGACACAGCTTTCATGCCTTCAGAGAGCGCACCATTTGTCTCAGAAGGGAGATCTGAGTGTTCAATTCCAGGCAAGGCGAAACCTTGGGCAAGTTTCCTTACTCCACAAGCCTGATAATAATCCCTCCAAAACAAAAAATAATAAATTGGTCATTTTCAATGCACGACTGTTTGTGGGACATTGCTGTGCGCAATTGGCTGCCGTGTTTCGCCCACAAATATACAATCAATTCACTTTACAGTATATTCTGTGAAGCGCTTTGAGACATCTCGAAGACATGAAAAGCGCTATATCAAATGCAAGGATTATTATTTTTATTATTATTGTGCCAATTCATTTTCTATTTGAATATTGTGAAGTTACTGCTGTTTACTGTAGGGGTGTCAAATAATAATTCAGTTATTATTATAAATGAGCATTCAAAGCAAAGCATGCTTAATATGGCATAAGGTAACATACTAGATAACTTAGAGAACATTCATATTCAAGAATTTTAACACTATGCAGTCTAAAATTTTTGAGAGACAAAGGTGCTTTATATTGTAGTACTGCTGGTAATAGTGGCTTTTTGATGGTTGTGATATGATCTTTCATCAAAAAGGATAGTGGAGGGCAGAGACCCAGATCAAGAAAGCAGATTCATGAGCAAAATATTTGAAAAGGTGTGAAAAGTGGGTACTGTATATGTAAAAGAATGTGTATCATATAAACGAATGAACAATAGCACTTTACATCTTATGTAACCCACCATCTGCACAAACTCAGCATTCTGTGAGGTTGTGAGATTTCGGATCATGACCTGATAATCTCTGAGGTTCCTTATCCAACATCAAACAAACTTCACAGCAAGAAATGGGATCATCAGCAGAATATTTTTAAAAACCTATACTTAAGATAAAAATGCTAGATGATAGAATAGTTATAGGCAATAGTTCAGTCTCATGATTCTAACAAGCTAGTCGACTCTTGCAGGTTTTATAACATTATCTGTGTAGTGACTTGTAATTTACTGGAGTCCTGCAGCTCAGTGGTTAGAGCACTCACCTCACAAGCGAGAAGGCCTGGGTTTGATTCCCGGGCAGGGCGAAACGTTGGGCATGTTTCCTTACTCCACAAGCCTCTGTTTACCTAACAGTAAGTAAGAACCCGGTTGTCAGTCAATTAGTGGATTGTTTTTCCAGGGGCATTAATCCCTTCATAAATAAATAAATAAATAAATAAATAAATAATAAAAATGTCGTTATTTAATCCATGACTGTTTGTGAGATACTGCTGTGCGAGTTTTGGTTAGGGTTAGGCTACCGCGTTTTGCCCGCAAAATATACAGTCAATTCACTTTACGGTATATTTTGTGAAACACCTTGACATTTTTACCATACTGAACTATGAAACAATAATTTTTCTTGTAGGAGTGTTTCAGGTGTGTAGTATGAGGCAAATTAGGTTGACACCTTTATAAATGGTCGCTTCATTCACCAATAAAAAAAAGCCTCAAAGATAGCTTATCCAGTGACATTTAAAAAAAACTGTTTCAATGGATGGATGATACTTCACCAAGACTGGAAGAGAGCGTTATGAAATGTCTGATTGCTTGGTAGAATGGGAATCTCCTCAAGTGCAAAACTGTACTTCAGTTTGTGCAATCCATAACAAATAGCATTTACCTTGTAGTGTATATTATAGTAAAAAGATTGATTTATTCCTTTTGCCTTTAATAATTCAACTGGTTGTCGAGTTTTCTACTTTTATAGTGCAGCTTTAGTAGTGAGTTGCTGCATTATGCACTGGGATGAGCAGCATAAATTGCTGACTTTAGCTTGTTTTCACTGGGCTCAATCCATCAATATTCACTGTGAAGCTCTTATAATAATAATAATAATAATCCTTGCATTTGATATAGCGCTTTTCACGTCGGGAGGACGTCCCAAAGCGCTTCACAGAACACACTGTAAAGTGAATTGACTGTACATTTGTGGGCGAACGCGGCAGCCAATTGCGCACAGCAATGTCCCACAAACAGTCGTAGATTGAAATGACCAATTTAATATTGTTTTGTTTTGGAGGGATTATTATTAGGCATATGGAGTAAGGAAACTTGCCCAAGGTTTCGCCCTCTGCCTGGAATTGAACTCAGGTCTCTCGCTTGCAAAGCGAGTGCTCTAACCACTGAGCTACAGGACTCTTGGGCAGTCCTTGCAATTATTGGCCTCAGTCTTCACAGTATATCTGCAGCAGCATTGTTTACATGTTTAAACTGGTTAAAACGGAAATATGCCATATAATCAATAGTTGTAACAATAGTATTTATCAATTAATATTACTTTGTTTATATTTATTAGATTTACTTCATGATAGTTCACTTTGTAATCGCTTGTGGAATATTGCCTTGCTCAAATTGGTGGCAGCATTTGCCTACAAAATCAGTCACTGCTGTGAGATGCTTTGAGACATCCTCCCAATACAAAAGTTGCTTTATTGTATGCAATGATGATTATTTATTATTATTTAATCCATATAAAATGTATGATTTATGTCTTATTGATATCAATTGTGTTCTGTTTAATTATCTTGACAGCTACAATACAGCAGGGAACATCAATCATACAATTTTAGGCAGTCTAATAAATAAAAAAAACATTTTCTGTTGCTGTACATCAAATTTGCCACTGGATTTACCAATATAATAGGGTATCATGGCAACATCTCTGTAGATTTACATTAAGATTCAACCAGGCCAAGAAGGATCAAAATAGAGAACCTGGCTTCCAGAGGATCCAATTGCTTGGATTGTACATGTTATCCAGGCAATGTGCAATCATCTGTTGCTTGGACCTCCCATTCCACAGTGAAATTCTTGATGTTCTTCTGAGGTTTTATTGCCTCAATAATTTCTAACATGAGCTTAACAGCAAAAGAGGGAAAGTGCACTACAGACACATGCTTCAGAGAAAAATAAAAAGGGTGTCTATTTGTTGGTAACAACTCATAACATGCATAATACATACATAATAAAACCCCAATAGATCAGAGCTGGGAATGTACCATCTAACCTCTATAGGGAAAGTAGTTTACCTTAATTGTACTCAGTTGAAAGTATTGTCCATATCAAAGAATATGGCTGCCAAGTGTTTACAATTCCTGGGCCAGATGGATGACATTAGTCATGGATTAAAACGGAAAATGCTGGAAATCTCTACCTGGTCATCAACTAGGAAGATGTTAATGAATTTATCCCTCACCAAATGTAAAGTGCTATTGTTCATTCGTTTATATGATACACATTCTTTTACATATACAGTACCCACTTTTCACACCTTTTCAAATATTTTGCTCATGAATCTGCTTTCTTGATCTGGGTCTCTGCCCTCCACTATCCTTTTTGATGAAAGATCATATCACAACCATCAAAAAGCCACTATTACCAGCAGTACTACAATATAAAGCACCTTTGTCTCTCAAAAATTTTAGACTGCATAGTGTTAAAATTCTTGAATATGAATGTTCTCTAAGTTATCTAGTATGTTACCTTATGCCATATTAAGCATGCTTTGCTTTGAATGCTCATTTATAATAATAACTGAATTATTATTTGACACCCCTACAGTAAACAGCAGTAACTTCACAATATTCAAATAGAAAATTAATTGCACAATAATAATAAAAATAATAATCCTTGCATTTGATATAGCGCTTTTCATGTCTTCGAGATGTCTCAAAGCGCTTCACAGAATATACTGTAAAGTGAATTGATTGTATATTTGTGGGCGAAACACGGCAGCCAATTGCGCACAGCAATGTCCCACAAACAGTCGTGCATTGAAAATGACCAATTTATTATTTTTGTTTTGGAGGGATTATTATCAGGCTTGTGGAGTAAGGAAACTTGCCCAAGGTTTCGCCTTGCCTGGAATTGAACTCAGGTCTCTCGCTTGCAAGGCGCGTACTGTAACCACTGAGCTACAGGACTCCACTTGAGTCCACTTGAGGGCTCCATTTGAATTCCCTGAAGCCTGGTAATGATTGACACAGCTTTCATGCCTTCAGAGAGCGCACCATTTGTCTCAGAAGGGAGATCTGAGTTCAATTCCAGGCAAGGCGAAACCTTGGGCAAGTTTCCTTACTCCACAAGCCTGATAATAATCCCTCCAAAACAAAAATAATAAATTGGTCATTTTCAATGCACGACTGTTTGTGGGACATTGCTGTGCGCAATTGGCTGCCGTGTTTCGCCCACAAATATACAATCAATTCACTTTACAGTATATTCTGTGAAGCGCTTTGAGACATCTCGAAGACATGAAAAGCGCTATATCAAATGCAAGGATTATTATTTTTATTATTATTGTGCAATTAATTTTCTATTTGAATATTGTGAAGTTACTGCTGTTTACTGTAGGGGTGTCAAATAATAATTCAGTTATTATTATAAATGAGCATTCAAAGCAAAGCATGCTTAATATGGCATAAGGTAACATACTAGATAACTTAGAGAACATTCATATTCAAGAATTTTAACACTATGCAGTCTAAAATTTTTGAGAGACAAAGGTGCTTTATATTGTAGTACTGCTGGTAATAGTGGCTTTTTGATGGTTGTGATATGATCTTTCATCAAAAAGGATAGTGGAGGGCAGAGACCCAGATCAAGAAAGCAGATTCATGAGCAAAATATTTGAAAAGGTGTGAAAAGTGGGTACTGTATATGTAAAAGAATGTGTATCATATAAACGAATGAACAATAGCACTTTACATCTTATGTTTGGTGAGGGATAAATTCATTAACATCTTCCTAGTTGATGACCAGGTAGAGATTTCCAGCATTTTCCGTTTTAATCCATGACTAATGTCATCCATCTGGCCCAGGAATTGTAAACACTTGGCAGCCATATTCTTTGATATGGACAATACTTTCAACTGAGTACAATTAAGGTAAACTACTTTCCCTATAGAGGTTAGATGGTACATTCCCAGCTCTGATCTATTGGGGTTTTATTATGTATGTATTATGCATGTTATGAGTTGTTACCAACAAATAGACACCCTTTTTATTTTTCTCTGAAGCATGTGTCTGTAGTGCACTTTCCCTCTTTTGCTGTTAAGCTCATGTTAGAAATTATTGAGGCAATAAAACCTCAGAAGAACATCAAGAATTTCACTGTGGAATGGGAGGTCCAAGCAACAGATGATTGCACATTGCCTGGATAACATGTACAATCCAAGCAATTGGATCCTCTGGAAGCCAGGTTCTCTATTTTGATCCTTCTTGGCCTGGTTGAATCTTAATGTAAATCTACAGAGATGTTGCCATGATACCCTATTATATTGGTAAATCCAGTGGCAAATTTGATGTACAGCAACAGAAAATGTTTTTTTTATTTATTAGACTGCCTAAAATTGTATGATTGATGTTCCCTGCTGTATTGTAGCTGTCAAGATAATTAAACAGAACACAATTGATATCAATAAGACATAAATCATACATTTTATATGGATTAAATAATAATAAATAATCATCATTGCATACAATAAAGCAACTTTTGTATTGGGAGGATGTCTCAAAGCATCTCACAGCAGTGACTGATTTTGTAGGCAAATGCTGCCACCAATTTGAGCAAGGCAATATTCCACAAGCGATTACAAAGTGAACTATCATGAAGTAAATCTAATAAATATAAACAAAGTAATATTAATTGATAAATACTATTGTTACAACTATTGATTATATGGCATATTTCCGTTTTAACCAGTTTAAACATGTAAACAATGCTGCTGCAGATATACTGTGAAGACTGAGGCCAATAATTGCAAGGACTGCCCAAGAGTCCTGTAGCTCAGTGGTTAGAGCACTCGCTTTGCAAGCGAGAGACCTGAGTTCAATTCCAGGCAGAGGGCGAAACCTTGGGCAAGTTTCCTTACTCCATATGCCTAATAATAATCCCTCCAAAACAAAACAATATTAAATTGGTCATTTCAATCTACGACTGTTTGTGGGACATTGCTGTGCGCAATTGGCTGCCGCGTTCGCCCACAAATGTACAGTCAATTCACTTTACAGTGTGTTCTGTGAAGCGCTTTGGGACGTCCTCCCGACGTGAAAAGCGCTATATCAAATGCAAGGATTATTATTATTATTATTATAAGAGCTTCACAGTGAATATTGATGGATTGAGCCCAGTGAAAACAAGCTAAAGTCAGCAATTTATGCTGCTCATCCCCAGTGCATAATGCAGCAACTCACTACTAAAGCTGCACTATAAAAGTAGAAAACTCGACAACCAGTTGAATTATTAAAGGCAAAAGGAATAAATCAATCTTTTTACTATAATATACACTACAAGGTAAATGCTATTTGTTATGGATTGCACAAACTGAAGTACAGTTTTGCACTTGAGGAGATTCCCATTCTACCAAGCAATCAGACATTTCATAACGCTCTCTTCCAGTCTTGGTGAAGTATCATCCATCCATTGAAACAGTTTTTTTTAAATGTCACTGGATAAGCTATCTTTGAGGCTTTTTTTTATTGGTGAATGAAGCGACCATTTATAAAGGTGTCAACCTAATTTGCCTCATACTACACACCTGAAACACTCCTACAAGAAAAATTATTGTTTCATAGTTCAGTATGGTAAAAATGTCAAGGTGTTTCACAAAATATACCGTAAAGTGAATTGACTGTATATTTTGCGGGCAAAACGCGGTAGCCTAACCCTAACCAAAACTCGCACAGCAGTATCTCACAAACAGTCATGGATTAAATAACTACATTTTTATTATTTATTTATTTATTTATTTATGAAGGGATTAATGCCCCTGGAAAAACAATCCACTAATTGACTGACAACCGGGTTCTTACTTACTGTTAGGTAAACAGAGGCTTGTGGAGTAAGGAAACATGCCCAACGTTTCGCCCTGCCCGGGAATCAAACCCAGGCCTTCTCGCTTGTGAGGTGAGTGCTCTAACCACTGAGCTGCAGGACTCCAGTAAATTACAAGTCACTACACAGATAATGTTATAAAACCTGCAAGAGTCGACTAGCTTGTTAGAATCATGAGACTGAACTATTGCCTATAACTATTCTATCATCTAGCATTTTTATCTTAAGTATAGGTTTTTAAAAATATTCTGCTGATGATCCCATTTCTTGCTGTGAAGTTTGTTTGATGTTGGATAAGGAACCTCAGAGATTATCAGGTCATGATCCGAAATCTCACAACCTCACAGAATGCTGAGTTTGTGCAGATGGTGGGTTACATAAGATGTAAAGTGCTATTGTTCATTCGTTTATATGATACACATTCTTTTACATATACAGTACCCACTTTTCACACCTTTTCAAATATTTTGCTCATGAATCTGCTTTCTTGATCTGGGTCTCTGCCCTCCACTATCCTTTTTGATGAAAGATCATATCACAACCATCAAAAAGCCACTATTACCAGCAGTACTACAATATAAAGCACCTTTGTCTCTCAAAAATTTTAGACTGCATAGTGTTAAAATTCTTGAATATGAATGTTCTCTAAGTTATCTAGTATGTTACCTTATGCCATATTAAGCATGCTTTGCTTTGAATGCTCATTTATAATAATAACTGAATTATTATTTGACACCCCTACAGTAAACAGCAGTAACTTCACAATATTCAAATAGAAAATTAATTGCACAATAATAATAAAAATAATAATCCTTGCATTTGATATAGCGCTTTTCATGTCTTCGAGATGTCTCAAAGCGCTTCACAGAATATACTGTAAAGTGAATTGATTGTATATTTGTGGGCGAAACACGGCAGCCAATTGCGCACAGCAATGTCCCACAAACAGTCGTGCATTGAAAATGACCAATTTATTATTTTTGTTTTGGAGGGATTATTATCAGGCTTGTGGAGTAAGGAAACTTGCCCAAGGTTTCGCCTTGCCTGGAATTGAACTCAGGTCTCTCGCTTGCAAGGCGCGTACTGTAACCACTGAGCTACAGGACTCCACTTGAGTCCACTTGAGGGCTCCATTTGAATTCCCTGAAGCCTGGTAATGATTGACACAGCTTTCATGCCTTCAGAGAGCGCACCATTTGTCTCAGAAGGGAGATCTTGAGATTAATGTAATATGTCAATCAAGTATCTAATCAGTCCAATAAAGCTGTTAACAATAACAATAAAACACCATACTTACTCCAAACAATATGTTAGTGTTACTTAACCTGTTCTAAAAATTAAATCTAAAGTTGAAACCCAGATCACCTCTATATGAAGAAACTAAAATGTAGTTTAATTGCTGCATTGGCTGTAACGTTACCTCTCACAGTCACAGACAGTTCAAAAATTGAAAATCTATTAACCCCAGAGCCAATAAAATTTGTGTTGGAGAATATAACATGTATAGAGATCATAAAGAGTGCTTCTGAGAAGCTGAGTAACTCAAAACATTCATTATCTGTAAAGCACCTGAACCTGATACAGCCAAGAATCATCAAGAAAATTAATGAAATTTTTTTTTGAATGCTCTGATATTTTAAGGACCTCTATATTTTCAAAGACTGTACTGAAGAGTGGTTCATGTAAGTCTGATGTGCAAAACAGGAATGGGATATGAATCAAAGAATTGGGAACCACTTATAACATTGACAGAGTAAAAAAGCAGCAGGCCATGACTCATTAATCTGGAAATATTGAATGAATCAGAATTTATTCTAATAGATAAAATGCACCTGAAATGTTTTAAATATTTGATATTGTGATTTTTAAGCTTTTAAGAGAGATAAAGGCACATGTAGCAAATGAGGAAATAGCTGGTTGGATTGAAAACTGGTTTTACAATATATGTAGCAGGAAATGATAATAATAATAATAATAATAATAATAATAATCCTTGCATTTGATATAGCATGTTTCATGTGTTGAAGACATCTCAAAGCGCTTCATAGACTACACTGTAAAGTGAATTGACTGTATATTTGTGGGTGAAACACAGCAGCCAATTGCGCACAGCAATGTCCCACAAACAGTCGTGGAGTGAAAATCACCAATTTATTATTGTTTTGTTTTGGAGGGATTATTATCAGGCGTGTGGAGTAAGGAAACTTGCCCAAGGTTTTGCCCTGCCTGGAATTGAACCCAGGTGTCACTTGATGAGCAGACAAGGCACAATATGATAACTGGTCATAATTTACACAGATTTGTTAAACTGATTTCAAAGAGAACTCTTCCAAATTTATAGATTTGCCAATGAAACTTAATAATATTCCTTGCATTTGATATATGCCTGATCACATCTTCTAGACATCTCAAAGCATTTCACAGAATATACTGTAAAGTGAATTGACTGTATATTTTGTGAGTGAAATGATCAGACAACCACTATAGGAGTGATTGAAATTATACAAAGGGATTTGAGCAAATAATGCAGCAGGACTATGGAATGACTGATGGAAGGTAACGCATGTTTGAAACATGGAACATATGTACAAAATGCATGATCATCCATTAGAAAAGGTAGAAAAGGAAGTAAAGGTAGAAAAGAAAATGAAGGTAGGTCTGTCACAGGGCATTCTATCCTTTTTCAGCTTTTCCCACTTAGTTCCTATTAAGCTCGCAAGCCAAAGCCTTAAAGTGCTGCTCGCTGCACAAGCAGTGTGTGATATCGTAGTCGGGCTCTGGACGGCCCGATTTGGGAACGGGAAGCTCGAACACCAACCGAATACTACCACTCCCTCAAATATAAATCATTTTGACTATGGTTTTATTGGTTTCTCCAATAGCTTTTATGTTCACACAGCATTTTTGATTGAACAATATTCTGGAATAAGTCAGCAATCTAGAAAAAAAAGCACAGTTGACTGGCGCCATGTTTTACAAGACTTTGTTAGATTTGAAAATACAATGCATGAGTGTGTACTGATGTGATCAACATTGCAATGGCATAAGTCAATGAGCATGATTGCTATGACAATTTGTTTTAATATTATTAGTGAACTAACAACAAACAAGAAAAGGCATTGTGAAGCCTGATTTAAGCAGATAAATCTCAGCTTTGGCATGATCTTATCTTAGCAATCAGCAATGCTGGGTTTCAGCTGAATTTTCAGAGCATGTTATTCCCAGCTGTTCCAAACTGATCCAATATTATGTCAATACTCATTTAATATCCAATAAGTTGGGCCTGTGCCAATTTCAGCAGAAGAACTTTCTTGACTTAAATCACTCTTGATTGTTTCTAGTTTTAAAAATATTCTAGTTCATATCAGGAAATTTGTGGCGAAAGATGTATATCTGAGACAGAAAAAGAACCACACGATTTAGGATGCAAAATAAGAGTATTTTGTTTAAAGAACAGATAAACTGTCACCAAATGTATTAAAGCAAGAGTAAGCATTTAACTTTTTTTTAATTAAAACTATTTCAAAGCTCCTAGATGGCTTAATACGTAAAGACCCATGCAGTGTGATACTGAACAATAAGGGCATGAAAGGTCCTGGGTTCAATATCTGACCTGTGCTGAATGAGCTGATTCTAGTTTGCTAAGTCCCTAGGCTTGGCAGGAAAAATTGACCACAGTTCCTGCTTCTGATTGTTTTATTGACAACTCTTGTCCAAAGTACATATGTATGGTTGCTTAGTGAGGGTAGAGCCTGTCTTGGTTGTGTTGGACATCACCAATTAGCACTCAGGCAGTGATTCAATGCTCTCACACATGAAGAATGACCAGAGAGTTACAGAAACCCATGGAGTCATACTCTAGAAGTTGTACCATTGGAGAAGGAAGAGAAAATATGGAGTGAAAAAGCCATTTTATCCCTTTCTTTTGAAAATGTTTTGTGCATCAAGGGAATCGAAAAAAAACTCGTACAGAAGTTTTTTTGATGGATGGGACTTTGCGAATGTATTTATGAGGGTAGTAATATTATGATTTTAGATTTCGATATCGTTCCCATGCACACGGGAAAGGATGATACTTAAATGACTAGCATGAAAATTCATTTTATTTTTAAGATAATATATTGGACCCTCAAAATTCATTCTTCCATATATCATGTAAAAAATCAATTCCATCCAGGACTCTACCCAGCTCATAAACAAAAGATAATAATAAGCATATATTGGTCATTCAATCCAAGTCTGTTTGTGCTGTGTGCAATTGGCTGCCGTGTTTCACCCACAAAATACACTGTCAATTCACTTTACAGTATGTGAAGCAGTTTGAGACATCTGGAAGACGTGATAAGGCACTATATCAAATGCAAAGATTATTATTATTATCTCTCACACCCACACAAATCTCTAAGCGCTCTGTACAAAGAGATTAACACTGAAATATTTTATTATCAGTTTGATCGCACATTCTCCTCTGAGCTTGTAGATTCAAGTCCCATATCTTCGGACTCATAGTCTAGGCTATGGGGAGCACTGCATTCTTTGGATGAGAAATTGAACCAGAGTCGTGTTTGCTTGTTGAGGTTGATATTAAAGATTTAGTAGCACTGCTCAAAAAAATAAGGGAAGCGTTCTCCCAGTGTCCTGGCCAACAATCCCCAGTTAAAAATGGTCATTCACTTAATTCATGGCTGATTGGGGGATAATGGTGTAGTCAAATTGGCTATCAGATTTGCCTACAAATACACAGTCACTACAATTTGCAATAAAAATCCTCTGAAGTGCTTTGAGGCATTTTGATAAGGTCATAAGAACATAAGAATTGACTAGGCAAAAGAAGACTAAGGTCCACCTAATTTGTCTTCCACCATCCTGGCAGTCGTTTGACATGTTGTGTCCCAAACTATATACTGTATCCCAAGATATTACTTTCTAGCAGAAATCTAATTTGTTCTTGAACAAACAACATTTTCTGCTTCCATTGTCTCTCTAGGGAGCCTGTTCCATATGTTTCTCTCTCACAGAAATAGTGTTTCTGCAAATTTGTTCTGAATTTACCCCCCTTCAATTGCAGGCCATGTCCTCTACTTCTACTGTTCAGTACAAGATAAAACAACTTATTATGGTCTACATTATCTATTCCCTTCAGAATCTTAAAGACTGTAATCATATCGTCCCTGAACCTTCTCTTCTCCAGTGTGAACATGCCCAGTTTATCTACTCACTCCTAGTAGTCCAGTCCCTTCATTGGTTTAATAATTTTGGTTGCCTGCCTCGGTATCCTTTCAATCGCTACAATATCCTTTGTATATTGTGGCGACCAGAACTGCACACAATGTTCCAAATGCGGTCGCACCTGATACCTTTCTGATACCTTTCTTACAATCCTGGCATGCCTTCTGGTAATGAGTCCATCTTTCCTCTGTGACATTCATGGCGTCAAATGCTTTTTTTCCCTCTCTATGAGTTGTTTTGTGCTTGGTACCTATGCTTTGCATGGGTATACATTGGTCTGTTGCATTCCAAATCACCTCTTTGAATGAAATCCATAGTTCCTCTGCTCCTTTAGCAATGTTTAAACCTGCCAGGCCTGCACTGATAAGTGTTCTCAATTGCATAAAATCGGTCTTCTTAAAATTTGGCAATTTTGTTTTTGTTTTTATAACCTCACCAATCCATGTAATACCAAATGTGATAATTTTCGGCCACAAATATACAGTCAATTCACTTTACAGTCTATTCTGTGAAGCGCTTTGAGACGTCGAGAAGATGTGAAAAGCGCTATATCAAATGCAAGGATTATTATTATTATAACATTATGATTGGTGTTACTTAATCCCTCACCCACCTTTATGGTGGAGATTTGATTGTCCCAAATCCAAAATGTTATTTCCCCTTGTTGGCTCCTTTACAAACTAAGCCATAAAACACTCTTCCTTTAACTCTAGAAATTCTTTCCCTATCTTACCAATAGACACATTTTTATCCCAAGGCATGACATTGAATTCAAGGATGCTGATTATTATTATTTATTCATTACTGCTTACCTTTCTTGTTTTGACATTGCCATTGTCCCAGCAGGTCACAAACTATTGTTCTCTATGGAATTTTTTCACCTCTAACTATATCCATTCTTATAGCCCTCAGGTATAATCTGATATTTGCCAAGTGTTAAAGATATTAATTATTCACCAATATGAGCACTGATTTATCATGTCCCCTCATTCCTTTCAAAACGTAGTATTGACCTACATTAAAATATCTATTTTCTGCTCGGCCATGCTCATCTGGGTAAAACATGTGTTCTGCTAAGTATTTTTCCTCTGGCTTACCCCCTCCCAACCTATGTTTAGGATTGTGTTGCAGAATGGGGTCCTTTGGAAACAGCGTTTGAATTAATGGCATCTTAGGATCTAACAAAATGCTGGTGTATTGTATCTCATCTAATGAATGAACCAAACTATTGAAGAGCACAATATAAGATGATGTAAATTAAACTGCAAGCACCAATTAGCTGTGCATTGTGGAAATTTTGACCTAAGGGCTACAGGAAGTACTGGAAGATCACCCGGATGATATGAATTGTCGAAATCAGACACTGCTTGGAATTTCTGTTTGTTTGCTAGGAAAGAAACATTCCATCTCATTTAAAACGTGTATAACAGCAGTTTAATTTGCATAATTTTATGAACTAAGACATGTGAGCCAGGCTTTGTTCTGGATGATAAAGGTGAGTAAGATGTAAGTCCCCTATGCTCTTACCACAGACATGAAGATGAGGGTATTTGGTATTTTTGCTGCTGCAGAGCACCTGATGAATAATGGATCCCACAAAAATCTAGGAATAATCAGAATAATTCAGAATCATACCCCTATATTGTTCAGTTATTGGGTTGCTGATGTTTTCTTTAAAGCCACATTGTTGGTCAATGGATCCTCTGTGGCAGATTGCAGGAAAGGAAAATATTTGAAGAGCAAAGGGACAATAGATTAAAAGGAAATCAACTGTCAGCTATGGCTATTGATCTAAAAAAATAAGTTATTCATCTCTTAGGTAAATGTCATCATTCATTATATCCTATTTTTCAACATAGTCTAATAATGATGATAACGACAATTGTATATATGACATACTTATTTAGCTGATGTATCTATTGATTTTCAGAAGTACCTCCTTTTTGTTTAGGCCTCATCTCTATTGTCTCCAACCACTCATTGACTTCTCCAGGCAACAGCAATGCTTGCAGATTGAATATTCTAAATGCTCAGTAAGTGCTTCTGTTCTGGAGGTGGATGTGGCTCCACTGTGGGACCTAACTCAATAGTGTGGTATGAGTTGAATATTATCAAATTATTCTAGATGTGATTCACCACAATGTAAATAACTATTTATATGTTAAGCACATGTACAGCAGATTGTGCTAAGAAAGCAAATAATCATAGGTAATAACAGTTCCTTATTACAGGCTGCATTTATTCTCTGTGATGTACATGACACAGACACGAAAACACTGCCCCGAATCACTGCTGGTTACCCTCATTGGCTTCTGCTTAGAAGATCTTTAACTTGTAGATTCTGAATCTCTTTATCTCTATATTTATTTCTTGAGAAATTCCTGCACATAATATTTGGCTAATTCTAGAACCATCAGACCAAGAACCATGTAAAATATTATACCAATGTGGTTTTGTCAGACCAACCATTGCAAGCATGAGGGCTTTGATGAATAATAGAAAATGTTTTGTTACTACCAGGGGAGTACAAATTCTTACAATTATTTCAGAATGTCATGTCATCAGACCTGTAACATTTCACAGTAATTATTTATTAGACAATGAGAACTGGGATGAATACTCAAACTGAATGTTCATTAAAAGGGAATCTGTGGTGAGGAACAGTGAGCCATGGCTGGAGTTGAGCGATAGTAGCTCCGGCACCAACATTTACTGTGCATTTTCAAGCCAAATAGATTTACTGTTTGATTTCAAAGTATTATGTTCCTATTAGTAGTTTGATATTCCCTACAGCAATTAAAACAACATATTTGATTCTAAGAGCAGGCAAAGCTACTTATTCATACTATCAATCAGTCTGCTGAATACCGGAATGGGTTGTCAGTTAGACCGGCCTATATTTTGACTCTGAGTGTGGCTTTGTGAATTATGATCATCTTATTCACCAATTAGACCATACGGCAAAGGAGCAGGAATAGGCCATTCGGCCCTTCGAGCCTGCCCCACCATTTAATAAGATCATGGCTGATCTTCTAACCTAATTCCATTTACCCACCCTATCCCCAAATCTCTTAACCCCTCTATCCTTTAGAAATCTATCAACCTCAGTCTTGAATATGTTCAAGGACTGAGCATCCACAACCTTCTGTGGTAGAATTCCAGAAATTCATTATGCTCTGAGTGAAGAAATGTTTCCTCAACTCAGTTCGAAAAGGCTGATCCTTAATCTTGAGAGTATGACCCCTAGTTTTAGATTCTCCAACAGGGGAAACAGTCTCATGGCGTCTACCCTGTCAGGATCCTTAAGAATCTTATAGGTTTCCATAAGATCACCACTAATTCTTCTATATTCTGGAGAATATAGGCCTAGTTTACTCAAATTTATTCAACCTCTCCTCATATGTCAACCTAGTGAATCTACCCTGCACCCCCCTCTAAGGCGAGTATGTCCTTTCTTAAATAAGGAGACCAAAACTGCACACAATATTCTAGGTGCAGTCTCACCAAGGCCTTATACAACAACAACAACAACAAGAAGATTACATTTGTATGGCGCTTTTCACGTCGGGAGGATGTCCCAAGGTGCTGGGCAGAGTACAATATTTCAGATCCGAGCTGGGGTCAGGGGGAGAGAGGAGAGGGGATGGGAAGGGGATAATAATAATATAAGATATTAATAATAATAATTATAATTATTATGATAGTAATAATAATACAACTGCAGCAAGAGTTCCCTATTCTTGTATTCTAACCCTTTTCCAATGAATGTCAACATGGCATTAGCCTTCCTCGTTGCTTGCTGTAGCTGCATACTAATTTTTTGTGACTGGTGTACAAGGACACCCAAGACCCTCTGAACACTATCTAGTCTCTCCCCCTCTAGAAAATAATCTGCTTTTCTATTTTTACTACCTAGGTGAATAACTTCACACTTCCCCACATTATACTCCATCTCTCACCTTCTTGCCCACTCACCTAGCCTGTCTATTTCTCTTTGCATTCTTTGTGTGTCAACCTCACAGCTTACTCTCCCATCTATCTTCATATCGTCCCTGAATTTAGATATGTTAAGTTCTATTTCCTCATCTAAATCTTTGATATAGACTGTAAATAATTGAAGCCCAAGCACTTCACTAGTCACACCCTGCCAATCTGCGAAGGACGCGTTTATCCCTACTCTCTGTTTTCTTCCTGTTAGCCACTCTCCACTCCCTGCTAATATATTACCTTTAATTCCATGGGTTCTAATCTTATGCAACAACCTTTTATGTGGGACCTTGTCGAATGCCTTCTGGAAATCCAAATACACCACATTTACTGGTTTCCCCCAATCTAACTTGCTAGTTACATCCTCAGAAAACTCCATAAGATTTATTAGTCCTGTAGCTCAGTGGATTCCTGTAGCTCAGTGGTTAGAGCACTCGCTTTGCAAGTGAGAGACCTGAGTTCAATTCCAGGCAGGGCGAAACCTTGGGCAAGTTTCCTTACTCCACACAGAGCCTAATAATAATCCCTCCAAAAACCCCAAACAATAATTAAATTAGTCATTTTCAATCTACGACTGTTTGTGGGACATTGCTGTGCGCAATTGGCTGCCGCGTTCGCCCACAAATATACAGTCAATTCACTTTACAGTGTGTTCTGTGAAGCGCTTTGGGACGTCCTCCTGACGTGAAAAGCGCTATATCAAATGCAAGGATTATTATTAAACATGATTTCCCTTTCATAAAGCCATGATGACTCTGCCTAATTATGTTATGATTTTCTAAGTACCCCATGACGACGTCCTTAATTAAGAACTCTAGAATTTTCCCTACCACCGATGTCAGACTAACTGGTCTATAGTTCCCCATTTTTTCTCTCCCACCCTTCTTAAATATCAGCGTTACTTTTGCGACCTTCTAATCAATGGGAACCATTCCAGAATCCAGGAAATTTTGGAAGATCAAAAACAAAGCATCCACTATCTCTGCAGCCACCTCTTTTAAAACCCTAGGATGCAGGACATCAGGTCCAGTGATTTATCGGTTTTTAATCCTATCAATTTTTCTAGTACTATTGCTTTACTGATGTTCATTTCTTTAAGTTCCTCACTAACATTAGCCTCTAGGTTTCCCTCTATTTTCGGTAAGTTTTCGGTGTCCTCTAACGTGAAGACAGAAGCAAAATATTTGTTTATTCTGCCATTTCTTTATTCCCCATTATAATTTCTCCTGTTTCTGCCTGCAATGGACTCACATTCACTTTTGATAGTCTCTTCCTCTTTATGTACTTGTAAAAATCTTACAATCTGTCTTTATGTTCCTAGCTCGTTTACCCTCATATTCCATTTTCTCCTTCTTAATCAGAGGGATTATGTTCCACTGAAATTTAATCAAACAATTATGTTTCAGTGGAACATGCGTTTTGTTGGTGGCTACTATAACAGCTTTATAGAGTGAGTATGGAAATCTGAGTACAAGACACGAAACAAATAAAGTAATAATGCTTTGAGCTAGGAACTTTTTACTTCTGTGATGAAACATGCTAATATTATAGATATTCTGATCTGATTTCAGTAGCTGGAAATAGATATTATTTCTGCTAGTAACAAAGATAATGGTAAGATAACTTGGAAATATAAATGATACATTCATGTCCTGACCAGGTTATAGCTTCTAAGGGCCCTGAGATTTTTCTGTTGGTAATGAAAGTGGGTGAAACCTACTTAATAAACTTTCCAAAGTAATGCTGAGTGGGCGAATGGCGGTTTTATTCCTCAATAACACGAGTAACAGAATCTTAGCAGCCAATGATGAAACACCTTCAAATTTGAATATGTTGCAGTGCTAAAGCATATTAAGAAGTTAATTTATCAGAAGTGTGCATTAATCTGGACTTTTGAATAAAATACCATAATGGAAGGGATTTTTTTTGATAAGATGTCGTTATCTGATGGAAATGATCATGTATATGGCTAGTGGAGTGTTGATTGTTGAGGGCAATTGAGGGAGCAGCACAGCACTACACAGAGTCAATCCCCTAATAAACCGAGATGTCCTACTGTAACCCTTTACTATTCTAGGAGGTCTAGCTGCAGGTCTGGAAGAAATTGTACAATTTAAAGAAACGTTCTAATGCAAAGTGATAATATGGCCACTATGTATATGCATAAATGTTCAACCTATGACATTATTCAAAAAAAGATTTCTCCTTGTGTCCTGGTCAACGATCCTCCAATTAAATTAATCATTCACCTCCTGGCTGTTCGCGGGCCATTGCTGTGCACAAATTGACTGCTGGATTCACTTTCAGAATGCACTATTATTAGACTTAACAGTAATTACTATGAAGCCCTTTGAGACGTTTGAGGCACTCTATCAAATGCAATTACATGAACTATTAAGATACAACATGAATTGCATTATATGGTAAATGTTTCAAAAGCAGCCAGTTATGTACCATAATACATGTATTGTCAGCTCTTTGATTGTTCTGGTAATAGAATACCCAAATGAGTTGGTGTGTATGTGTGCTCACAATGTTTCATCTTTTTTTAAAGACTATGGACAGGTTACCACAGTTACCACCTTCCACATCCACAAATATGATTCCCTCATTCTGAAACTAGCACTAGCTCAGATAATCCTTTTCAAAGTTTTACATAATACTTTAGCGTAGGCACAATTTTTAAATGGCCTTTAATGGTTGCCTGTAACTGTTCTCTTAGAGAATCAAAGCTAGTCATGAGCATATTTTGTATCTTTCCTCCTTCTCCTTCAGACAGATTTAACTCTGGGTATGGTATTTGTATGAAATAACACATATGTTACTCCGTTTGCAAATCTCACCTTCCATTCCATCAACTGTGTTTCCTCCAACTTTGACCTGTAGCTGAAACTCACCCTTTTAATATGTTATCATAACTTTGGACAAATTAATAATAATAATAATACTAGGTGAATAGGTGAATCCTCCTTAATAGTGTGCATAAACCTCAATTGGCCTTTCCCCAGCACAACACTATTTTCTGAGGGATATGCACATTACCATTTCATCATTTTTAATAAGCATCTGTGATGCATCTAAATATGCCATCTGTGAAATTGTTCCTTGAAGCAATTTCTCACAATTTTAAGATCTTCACCTTTACATGTAGTCAACTGTTCTTAACACAGACATGTTAAAACTGCTGACGAAGCAAATTCTACAGGCAGACACTAAGTGGTTCAATCTGCAATTCTTCAGACTATCCAAGGCCAGCAGAATAGGAACTGAAGAGAAGGCAGAAACTGTTCAGTGCTGCATGAATTACCTGGCTCCAAGAGAAAGAATTATTGACATATGTCAGGATTTGCACAAGCAATTGAAATTGCAATTTGTATTTAGTAAAGGGAAACTGATGCAATGTTACTGACTTAATGCTTTTGGCTCCCTCAAGCTCCATCTGGGAAATACATCAGCTAACCAACCATGTATGCATGTATTCACCTGCTGTATTGATGAAAAGGGTACATTAACAAATGTTTTCCTGAAGTGCGGTAGTAAGGGCAAACAGAAGTATTCTATGTTTCTGAAGTCCAAGGTGATATTAAGAATATAGGATCAGAAGAGCATTCATGGGAAATAGGAATTAGGAGCAGGAGTAGGCCATTTGGCCCCTCGAGCCTGCCCCGCCATTCAATAAGATCACGGCTGATCTTCTAATCTAACTCCATTTGTCTATTACATCAAGCCTATTCTGCCATCATATTAACCATGTCAGATGACCATACAGTGTACTGTGCCTTTTAATACACTTTACTCTCCTTTTCTCCAAACCCTGTCATGCGCTTATTTTTCGAGTTTGTATCTCCATTTACATATCTTGGTTGATTCTCTTTATACTGCCTTTGGGCAATGTACTTTACATTTTTACAACCTTGTTTGAGAAAAATGTTGTCTGATCTCACATCTAACTGGCTTAACTATAACTTTAAGATTCGGGCTCCTTGCTTTGGATCCATCTCTTAGAGGAAAGAGTCGGCTACAGTCAGCTCAGAAATATTAGAATCAACTGCATTGAACAAATTATTATTATTAGAAGAACATTTTAGGATGTTGAAAAATATATCTGGGTGTCTATGTCAAGTTTTAGACCTATAATATCCCATGAGAAGGCTTATTTGGCATGATGTGTCCTGCATAATAGTGCCACTCACTTGACTATGTGGTCAAAAGGTCAGACAGGGCTATATCAGGCAAAATAACAGAGCAATGACTTATGTAATTCTAAATAGATTGGTCCTTTGTCAATCTTGACACTGGATCTATGTTGTATCTACCCTCTACTCAGATCTGCAGAATGATATCTACCTGATTCAGAAAGGATGGTACCTATAGATTTGTTGTGACAATGCAAAATTGATGTCAGGTTTATCAGATCACCATTCATTCCTTTCCATTTCACCTGTAGAAACAAGATTCATTTTAGAACAATGTTCATCAGTTACTAGCTGTACCCATTGCAGCTTCATTTGCAACCAAAGGATTCAATATGCAATGTAGATTTTAGTGATAATGGGTGCCACCTGATTCATAGTTTCTGCCTGGATCATAGTTGAGCGCAACTAAATGGAGTGACCTCTGCTGCTGAGCATCATTTTGCCATGTTCTTGCAGTCGTTTCTGCGTCCACGTCCTGCCGAGCTGTTCTTTGAGCGGGCAACTAATTTTACCGTGTTCTTGCATGGCTTTCTGTGATGAAGTCCAACCATGCTGTTCTTTGTTCTTCAGTTTCATTTAATCGGCCTTCTCTCTTTTGTCTGACATTTTCATTTGTCCTTGAAAGGCTTGATCTTCGCTTCTTAGGCATCTTTATCCCTTAAGATTATGAAAATGTGCTATTTGGGAGGACTCCTGTGGGAAGATTCCTGTTGGTAAAACTCATTGTTGGGAGGACTCCTGTTGGGAGGACTCCTTGATGGATTCCATACACGTGTGATGAACTTGTCTAGGTCATAGCTCATCCACAATAGGAGATCCCGAAATATGCCCATGACACTCTCCCATGCAAGACCTTTCCAATGCGGTATAAATCATGTCTCTACATCAATCGGTTATAGTGTTATTGGCAGACATACACACAGACAGACATTTTGTCTTTATTAGTGTAGATTGTTCATTTTCTTAGTCTCGCCTTCCTTCTGCAGTCTAAGGAACTGTCAAGTTCAGAATCATAGAATCACAATGTTGATTCTGAATTTCTTTTCATTAAACACAATTCTGTGTCATGAAAAATCAATCAATCACATTCTCTACTTTCTTCACACTATGTTAATTTTTTCAGTAACAATTCTCAGCTTTTTGGGGAATATTTTCTGCAATATGGGTGGGAAAGTCTTAGAAACAATGATTAGAGATGCCAAATAATGTTTAACAAAGTGACAAAATGAGGAAATTCAGACAAATTGAACATTCACATGGTTACTCAGTAATGATTTCTCAAACTGATAGAGATATGCTTTATGCATACTAAAGCGCTGGACACAACACTTCCAATTCAGCACAAATCATACCAGTGAGGATTGCATTTAACATTTAGCTAAATCCTTGGTGTAAATGTAAATAGCTTCTGATGCACCTGATGATGATAAATGGTGCACCCATTCAGTCATTACTATTGCTGATCAGGCTCATTAGATTTGAACTATAAGTGGGTTAAGCCTAATGGGACTAGAAGGTTAATAAGCTATGTTTGATACTTTACAATAGAAGAGATCAAGTCAGATAGTGTGTTGGTGGTTTAATAATCAATGGCAGCATTTTTCCACCAGGTTTGCAACAATGACAGGGTTGATTTATTCTCTTTATTTCTCTGTCACTATAAATAACAAAGTGCTCTATTTATTTATAATCTCCCTCCTTCCTATTCTATTAACCTTTATATCAAGCCAAGAGTTATATAACATAAGCTCAGTAGTGACGAATGTTATAAAGGAGAATGAGAGTAATTTGAGATAAAACAGTGATGTTGAAGTTATATGGTGGAAAATTGGTGCAGTACATTTGTATGCCAAGTCATCTTACCATACAATGTATTCGATACATATTCACTGCATCATATGCATGTTTTCCAAAGCAGCCACATTTCAACATTAGCAATAACATTAGGAAGTGGATCTGATTAGAGAGCAGATTTGAATATTTATTCAGCGGAAAGGAAAGAATAAAAAAAGGGAATGAAGGCATCCTTTCCCGAGTTCCAGCATAATTGTATAATTGAAATTACTCTGGGAGCAGGCAGCATACCACCTTGCCACTGGTTGGTGCATGACACAGAGCAGTCTCAATAGAATAGTCTCAGATATGAATTGGGTACTACATGGAGTCCTATAGCTCAGTGGTTAGAGCACTCGCTTTGCAAGCGACAGACCTGAGTTCAATTCCAGGCAATGCGAAACCTTGGGCAAGTTTCCTTACTCCACACGCCTAATAATAATCCCTCCAAAACCAAAAAAATCATGGTCATTTTCAATCTACGACTGTTTGTGGGACATTGCTGTGCGCAATTGGCTGCCGCGTTCGCTCACAAATATACAGTCAATTCACTTTACAGCATATTCTATGAAGCGCTTTGGAACGTCCTCTCGACGTGAAAAGCGCTATATCAAATACAAGGATTATTATTATTACAGTAAAAGGAAAATCAAAATTGAGAAAGCAGAGTGGGATACCTTGATTGAGCCTTTGGATCAAGTTTAAATGTTGTTGTAATAGTAGTGCATGTCAGATACAAAGTACCTAGTAGCTAAGTATAGTGCTTGTAACATTCTACATATGCATCACATGCAATTTTTGATATTCTAATCCAAATAATTGTACAATTTGTATGATTACATTGTTATAATTGCCAATCACATTTCAGAATTTAAAGTACTGTAAATTACACTATTATAAACTGTTACTTATAAACTGATGGGCCTATAGAATCGTTTGCAGCAAAATAAAACAATTGGAGAAGAATTTAACAATTCATTAAGCTTTGACACCTTAGGAGGGAGTGAAGTTCACCTATACAAAAGAAACCTGCAGACTCGGATAGATGAGGTGATGCACAACAATGTCAAGTTCATCAAGAATTCATGCTGAAATCAAAAGCCAGAACAAAGTGTTGAAAACATAATATCAAGTGGAAGAATCTGACAAAATGCAGGTGCCTCATTTGTTGGGACATAGGTGCTGCGTGCAATTTACAATATGCTTGTACAAAGCAATGGATTACCCTTAGACTGCATGAAAGTAAGAAGACGTGTGAATGCTCATCATCCATTGCCATTACAGTGCGTGTGATTAATAATAATAATCCTTGCATTTGATATATCGTTTTTCACGTCTTCTAGACGTCTCAAAGCTCTTCACAGAATATACTGTAAAGTGAATTGTGGATGAAACGCGGCGGCCAATTGTGCACAGCAATGTCCTACAAACAGTCATGGAGTGAATGATCAAATCATTATTGTTTTTTTCTTGAGGGATTATTATCAGGCATGTATACACACAGCCTCTCCCAGTATCTCTCCTCTACATACACAGCCTCTCCTGTTTACACACAGCCTCTCCCAGTGTCTCCCACTCTATACACACAGCCTCTCCCAGTGTCTCTCACTATATACACACAATCTCTCCCAGTGTCTCTCCTCTACACACACAGCCTCTCCTGTTTACACACAACCTCGCCTGTATACAGATAGCCTCTCCCAGTGTCTGTCATTATATATAGACAGGCTGTACTGTACGTGGTTAGGATTGCCATGATGTATATAATACATTTGGGCAGGTGCTCCCAGTAATCTGCTTTTTGTGGAAATATAAAGAACATAGGAACAGGCCTCAGCTATTCAGCCGGTGTTGCTGTGACTGAGATCATGGCTGATGTGTAACTCAGTACCACTGACTGCTTTTCTCCACCGACTCATGCACTTCCTTACGAGCCAAGTATTGATGGATTTCCCTTTTCCTGTGACTGGAATGGAATAGTGTGAGTGCTGAGGACCTAATAATGCCTAGCCACCATCAGAACTATCATGGAATGCTATAGTTTAGTGGTTAGGTCATTCACCTTGTAAGTGACAGGACCTGGGTTTGATTCTCACGCAGGGCAAAACATTGGTCAAGTTTCTTCACTCCACACTCCTCTGTTCACCTAACAGTAAGTAGGAACCTGGTTGTTGGTCGATTGGCAGATCGCTTTTCCGGTGGTAACAATCACTTCATTTTTTTAAAAAAATTATAATTTGGTCCACTACTGTTTGTGGAACACTGCTGCAATTGGCTGCTGGTTTTGCCCACAAAATATACAGTCAATTCAGTATATTCTGTGAAGCGCTTTGAGACACCTCGAAGACGTGATAAGGTATTATGTCAATTGCAAGGATTATTATTATTTATTATTATTGTAGAACTAATGCCTATGGGCTGTTGGCTTTGCAAACATCCACAGCTGTCATGTGACCCAATTTCAATTGTCAGCTGTTTCCATCCTGTGCCTTTACCTCTCTGACCTGCTGACTCCCTACCAACCTGCCCGCTCCCTCCGTTCAGTGGGCTCTGGCCTGCTCCATGTTTCCCGCCTGACCCGCCCTACCATCGGTGGCCGGGCTTTCAGCCTCTCTGCCCCTACACTCTGGAACTCCATCCCACAGTCCCTTCACCTCACTTCCTCCCTTGTCTCCTTCAAGGCCGGTCTCAAGACCCTCCTCTTTGATCGTGCCTTCAGTTGCCCTCCCACCTCTCTCCCTTCCCTCACCCCTACCCCATGCTCGGATCCTGACCCTTGACTGTCCAGCGCCTTGGGACGTCCTCCCGACGTGAGAGGCGCTGTATAAATTTTGTTGTTGTTGTTAATAGCTCAGGTGCAATACCATAAAATGTTGAAGTTTTCCACAGGATGGACTAGCCAATAAATACGTACAAACGTAATAGGTCTGTACTGTTTTTTTCCTCTGCATAATTCGACATCTGAGTCTCATTAAAGTACCAATTGTGTTTTGTGCAGCTATCTTTAATAGTAATGTGAGATAATTATATTTCTCTTGTGTATGGCTCAGAGGTTTGACAGTACCATGATTCATGGCTTTAGACTATAAATTCAATCATCTGCACAAAAACATTGTGTTACGTAAACAACATAGACCGAGGAGTTTATTCTCCTTTGTATAGTCCATATAGTGAATTCACTGCTATAAATTTAAATGTTGTCCTGTTCGATTCAGTAACTTTTGTGAAATTGTCCCTGAATGCTTATAAATTACTGTAATATAATTTGAACTTATAAATAGCAGAACATTGTAACATTAAAATTAAATTATAGTTTAAAATTGTATTACAGTTATTAAAATCTTACCCAATAGCAGAGAATACAGACGATTAGTGAAGCAGAATAGCACTTAGCCCACAGCAACAAGTATAATTGGAGTTGAGGTACAGATCAGCCATTATCTAATAGAATGGTGAAACAGGCTTGAGGGACTGAATGGCCTACTCCTGTTCCTATGTTCCTATGCATCAAATTTGCTAGATGAAGCGAATTAAGCAGAATACTCTTTGTTCAGAACTTGAGTGACAGCCACATCCCTAAGAGCAGCACACCAACAAGGTTGAAGAGAGTAGGAGAGAAAGATAAGTCAATAACCATGGATAGGTGAAAGCAATATTTGGAATGACTGTCCCAGAAAGTCATGATAAATGGAGAGTTTTGAAGAAACAGATGGATAGATACTTGGGAATTTGAGATATGAGAGGATTTGGCGAGAAGGGAGGAAAGTGGGAACGAAGGAAGGTTGCAGTGCATAGTACCATAAATAGTACCAGGCTTGATGGGCCAAAATCCTTACCTGTTCCTACCTGTTCCTTACCTGTTCAAGTATGTTACAAATTTAAGGCTTGCAAGCAACAAGAGCGAATGTTCAGATGAGCACTAACCATATTACAGCGTAAGGAAAAGAGAGAAACTGAAAAACAAAACAAGAGAGGAGGTGAATGATGAGAGATGGATCACTTTTCAGGTAATGAGCCTTTTCTTGCATCCTGTCCAAGAGTACACAAGAGGTATTAGAAAAGCCTCCCCAGATATGGAGAAACTATTTAAGTGTTGGACAAACATATCTTCATAGAGTTTAGAGTTGTCGTTTTGCTTTTGGATACTTAGTGAATTGGCTTTGGAGTAAACCCACAAGAGCAACAAAGTTCCTTTGGCAGCAATAATGAGAACAAGATGGAAGTCTTTCATTTAAAAAGTAACAATCCTGCTGGACAGAAATTGTGAAAGGTTATTTGATGAGTTGAAGAGATGTCATCCCATGCCCTCTACCCCATTTTCTCCTTTGTCTTCCTTGCTCTGCCTCCCCCCTCTTTGTTAGCCCTTAAAAGCCTCTCCCTCCCAACATGCCCCAGTTCTGATGAAGAGTCGTGGACCCGAAACGTTGACTCACTTTCCTTTCTCCATAGATGCTGTCTGACCTGCTGAGTGTTCCCAGCGATTTCTGTTTTTGTTTTCAGATTTCCATCATCTGCAATATCTTGTGTTTTACTTTGTCTCAATAAGTTAGCCAATTTAAAGTTAATCTGACACTTTAGTTGTACAAATATTCTTTAGGTAATGTCTTTTCAGGGTTAGAGTAAAAATATTGAGAACCACATGAAGCTGGATTGAGGCTACTTGGATCTATTTACAGTGATTGTAAGCATCAGTTGGTAAATTTTGTTTCTGGGTCAGAAGGTTGTGGATTGTAACCAATTTTATGCATAAACTTCACTATTGTATTGGCAGTAGTGCTTCATGGTCAAAAATCCTGTGTAACTATTTGAAAAAAGAAGGGAGTTTCTCCTGCTATCCAGATACATTGGCTATTCATTTCATAACTGTTTAGTCCTTGCTGCGTGCAAATTGGATGCTGTCTTTGCATACAGAGACAACTACTCTTGACAACAATTAAATTTGAAGCAGTTTGAGACATTTATAGGTACTATATGAAAATCAATTTTGATATTAAATTGATTTAATAATACATCTTAATCTGTCTCCATTTGACTGTGGAACACAATGTCACCATACATTTGAAGATAATATTTTGCAATGCAGATGCATGACGTATTTTTCTGGCACAGCAATTTCCTTTCACAGATGGAAACAACATCCTTCTGCATTCACCAGCTACGGTTTACAGTATTCTCCCATGGCTTTCCCAGTGGTGGTAGTTGGTGGGATGTAGCAGTCACCAGCAGTGCTATGTCATCTCCACAATATGCAATATATGTTGGAAAACATTCAGAAACTAATATTTAATTTTATACTTCCTCCCTATCCTATAAAGGGGTGGTTGTGGGGGGTTGGACAGCTGCGGAGGAGGTGACTGCATTTAGCAGGAATGGATTACACCTTAGTGAACCAGCTAAACTGAGGTGCTATCTGCCTGCTCAGATGAATATTAAAGATTGCATGATGCTATTTTGAAAAGGAGACAGGAATTTATCCTGGTGTCCTGGCCAACAATCTTCTGGCTAAATTGGATCATTCTCCTCAAGGCTATTTGTGGGACCTGGCTGTGCACATATTGGCTGCTGCATTTTTGTATAGAAATACGGTCACTGAACTTGAACCATTGTGAGACATTTCAATGTTATAGGCAAGGATTATTATTTTTATTTCTAGCACAAATCAGCGTGGAGCAATATATAATAAAGAATTGGAATCTTAGGTAGAAGCTTTGGAATATACACTACACAAACTAGATGTATCAAATGATGAGTTCAGTGAAAGAAAATAAATTCAAAATGTGTTACAACAGCAGCAACAAAATTACATTTATTTGGCGCCTTTCACGTCGGAAGGTTGTCCCAGAGCGCTGGACAATCAGTGTTTCAGATCCGAGCTGGGGATTGGGATCGGGGAGGTTGGAGAGCAGGGGGCAAGGAGGGTGACTGAAGGCACAGTTGAAGAGGAGGGTCTTGAGATGGGTCTTGAAGGAGGCAAGGGAGGGTGAGGCGAAGGCACTATGTGATGGAGTTCCAGAGGGTGGGGGCAGAGTGGCTGAAGGCCACTCGCCTTTGGTGGGGCAGGCGAGGCAAGGCAT
Organism: Callorhinchus milii; assembly: GCF_018977255.1. NCBI lineage: Eukaryota > Metazoa > Chordata > Chondrichthyes > Chimaeriformes > Callorhinchidae > Callorhinchus > Callorhinchus milii. The sequence continues at coordinate 9,350,088 of NW_024704747.1, forward strand.
GTGAAGCAGGGGGTTAGGAGGTCGCAGAGGTAGGGGAGGTATTGAAAGTGAGGACCAGGATCTTGAACTGTATCCTCTGTGTGATGGGAAGCCAGTGGACTTAGGCGAGGATGAGGGTGATAGGGTCCATGGAGCCTGGTGCTGGAGAGGACACGGCTGCAGAGTTCTGGATGATCTGCAGCCTATGGAGGGAGGAGTTGGTCAGGCCAACAAGCAGGAGTTTGCGTAGTCGAGCCTGGATGTTATGAATGTGTATGAGGGTCTCAACAGCCCGCGGTGTGAGACAGTGGCAGAGTTGGGTGATGTCGGGGAAGTGGGGGAAGGCAGAGTGGATTGATGAGGGATAGAAAGGGCAGTTGAGGGTCAAACAAGACTGGCTCAGTGAGATGGAGTGTGCATCCTTGGATGGTGATGCTGTCAGTGCTTGAGGTGTGGAGGCGCTGTCAGGAGCCAATCAGGAGAGCCTCGGTCTTGTTGACGTTCAACTGTAGAAAGTTAGCTCTCATCCAGGACTTGGTTTCTGACAGACATTCTGTAAGCACAGCAGTGCTTCTGGAGTCGAGGGTGGAGGCAGCGAGATAGAGTTGGGTATCATCCAGATACACGTGGAAGTTGACCCCATGTCTGCGGATGATGTCACCAAGAGGCAGCATATATTTATATTTATTATTTAGAGTGTTACATTCATTTTTAAATAAAGTCCAAAAAGCTTACACTTCAAGTCACATTAGTAAGAACTCATTATCAGTTATGACCATGCTAATGCTATTTCCTTTAGCTATTTGTGTGATTATCATTTCCATTTTTATTTCCTAATACATTTTTAAATCTCTTTTTAATGTTTAAAGACCATAGTCCAAGGACTCGCTGTAAATTAGCCCTGGACTCAAATGGAATTATTTAGTCATTGCTCTTCAAGGGATAAATGCCTTGTGTTAATGATAAATAAAACACAAATGTCAGTTGAACCTATAAGCTATGCTAGCCTTGCTTCTGGTGCATGAACTTGGCCTTGAAGTCATTTTGTTGCTCTGTAAATGGTGTGCATTGGTAAATGAGATGACTGGTGTGGAGAACAGTGCTCAGTGTCTCTAGGCAGGCTAAAAGCTGTCTCTTTTATGTGTGGATACGTGTACCAGATGGGTTAGTGCTGAGTAATTGCTATTTATNAAAAAAATGGAATTAGGTCAAACATATACTGATTGTTCAACAAGTGTGCCTGGATTCTGTAGGGAATATTATCTATTTTTATTTCCTAATACATTTTTAAATCTTTAAATTTTTAAATATTTTCTGAGCTTGTCAGTATTAACATTTGTGCTTTACATTTTAAATATTTGTTGTATTGTTGGTGTAAAAATAAAGCAAAACAGTGGTACACTCAACTGAAATTCAGATATTTAGCACATGGAATATGTTTTTTCTATAACTTTGCGGTGTAAAAGAAAAATGGAGCAGATACACACGTGTAGGCAGACTGTCAGTGTGTATTGTGACAGTCAACACTATATTGTGTTGACTGTCACCAGGAGCCTGAGATCGAATTTCAATGTTGAGTATAGAATTCTGTAGGTTCTCAAAACAATTTGTTGCAGAGAATAATTTGTTGTGGTGGAACTAATTTGTAAGATGAGGTGGATGAGATAAATCTGAAGGGACTCTAAAGCAACACATTCTTGCCAGACTTCACAGCATAGCATTGACAATGGGCACAGTATGATTCAAACTGTGTTACAATCATTCCTGTTCACAGCTAAAAACAAAAGATCTAAAAGGAAATGTGGAGGAGGAATATAAAGCATGAAAAACTAGATGAAGGCAGAAAGATAGCAAACATATGGATATAATAGTGAGAACGAGTCACAGTGAGGAAAGAATAAAATAGTAAAAAGAGAAAGGAAGCAGGGAATAAGATACTAGAGTATATGTGTAAGAGATACCATCCACAATACCAGAATTTGCCTTGACATCAATGTGCAAAACTATGTTAGTTAAAACTAAATGTAGAACACATTTTCATTTGCTCTACCTCTTTGAATTTATATCGTGGAGTCCTGTAGCTCAGTGGTTAGAGCACTCGCTTTGCAAGTGAGAGACCTGAGTTCAATTCCAGGCAGGGCGAAACCTTGGGCAAGTTTCCTTACTCCACACAGAGCCTAATAATAATCCCTCCAAAAACCAAAAACAATAATAAATTGGTCATTTACAATCTACGACTGTTTGTGGGACATTGCTGTGCGCAATTGGCTGCCGCGTTCACCCACAAATATACAGTCAATTCACTTTACAGTATGTTCTGTGAAGCGCTTTGGGACGTCCTCCCGACGTGAAAAGCGCTATATCAAATGCAAGGATTATTATTATTATTATTATTATTATAACAAACTAACAATTAAGCAATAAAATTCAAATGGAGTTTGTAGGCAATGGACAATCTCATCACTCCTATATCCAGAGAAAACACTCAAACAGTGGAGTCATCTTATAATAATAATTCTTGCATTAGATACAACTCCTTATCACATCTTTAAGTCATCTCAAAGCGCTTCACAGAATATACTGTAAAGTGAATTGATCGCATAGTTTGTGGGCGAAACGCGGCAGCCTTTGTGCACAGTAGTTTCTTACAAACATTCGTGGATTGAAGTGATCAAATTATTATTATTTTTTGAAGGAATTATTACCCCTGGAAAAGCAATTCGCCAATCGACTAACAACCAGGTTCATACTTACTGCTAGGTAAACAGAGGGATATGGAGTAAGGAAACTTGCCCAACATTTCGCTCTGCTGGGAATTGAACCCAGGTCACTCGCTTACGAGAGTGGAAGTGCTCTCACCATTTAGCTACAGTACTCCATCGTCAACTGGGTCTGCTCAGGCAGTAGAGGTACTTTATCCATAGGTATAGGGAGCAGTGAATGTCTTAGGAATCACTTGGAGACTTCACAATATCAGGTTCAGATTGAGGGAGTTGTTTGGCCAATTTGATCTCCTTCTTCCAGAATGCCAATCTATCATTTTCTCATTAAACCATCAAGCTATATTTTTAAATGACAGGTGCCCTGGCTTCAACCATTCTTTCTAATAACTCATAAGTGTGAACGATATCACCCAGACTGCAGGGAAGAACATTAACAGCAGCAAATCTTTAGCAGAAAAATGAATACTTTCACTGAGATGTAGCTACTATAGTTTTCCATTCATTTAACTGGGCTAATGATGGGAAAGCGTAGGTGAGAAGACAATAAACTAAAGGCAGAGCTAAATAATTTCGAAGAAAATTCATTAAACTAGTATTGAATGGCATCCTTTTAACCTTGCTTGCAGCCTTGCTTTTTATATTTAATCCAAAAATGTAAGCTGTATTTCCCTGTTGTATGTTAACTTAGACATCCACACAAAAAAAAGATCTGATTACAGCAGTATTTTAAATTATATTCTTGGAGATGGGAGGAGACAGGAGCTGCGATTGGTTGTCTTTGAGGTTGTCACATTTTGTATTGAGGGGGAGTTGGTGCAGGATGCTGAATAAACCCATTCTTACTGTAAGGCTTATAACGTGCAGAATACAGCTTTGGCAAAGGGTCTGTACAGTAGTGGGAAGGTACTAGTGCAATCTACACTTGAACAGGGCAGCTTTACTGACCAGGACATTCACTGCTTCAGTTCTGTTGATTCTGGAGGATTTCAGAGTGCTGTACGATGAATCAAACTGCTACTGTCTCTCATCATGTCAAATGTCAGTCTTCCAAGCCAATTAAGGTAAGTGAGTAGTTTTCCGGGTACCTAAAATGTATCTTAAGTACAATTTGTTATCTCGATTAGGAAGACACAATAGAAATGTCACCGGTATATTTTAGAAAAGGTGCCTTTTGGGAGGCTTAATGTATCTGCTGTTATACAGAGTATAATGAAATTGAGTACTATGAAATATGCAGAAGTTGGAAGTATTTGGTTTAGTTTTTAAAATTCTGTGTTTTTAATTTACAAGCAATGATAAACTTACAGAATTATAATCTTTACTCATTTAACGTGTTTCATAAAAATATATGATTTATGTTTAGGAATCTGTTGATTTCCTTTAGGACAACGTCCTTAAACAGAATTATTAAAGAGAAGGTGGATTTCCTCAGTAACTCATTGTTGCTGTTTTGTGCCATACAATAGTATGTTCAACTTAGAGAGATGATGCAAAGTTTTATTATAATAAATATGTAGTGCATTGAACACCCTTAATGAATGGAGGTGTTTGGTAATAGTTTGCGGTACACTATTTATTTTACTTATAGATTCTGAATAGTTTATTACAAGTAACTAACCACTTCAATTGAAGAAAGAATAAGCTTTTCATTAAATTCCTTTATTTAAATAGTTTTCACTTTTACAGCTTGCTATTCACAAACCCTATGTCTGTATTTAAGATTATGTTCCAGACTTCTAATGTAGGCATCGTATACGTTCATTATATTGTACTGCATGCTAATAATAATATGTGCTTTTCTCGTTGTCCTAACCAGGAGACTTTATCAAAACCATGCTATTCATTCCAATGCAGGCTGTTTTTCTGGTGCAGTGTGCCGCTTTCTGCTCATCTCTAGCTATTGACTTAGGAATTCTTGTAATTACATGAAATCCTTGGAACTTAAACCTTCATTGTTTTTTCCATAACCTATCTGAATGAAATGTATAACAGTTCTGTTTTGGATCAAAATTCCAGGTTTAGTACACATTTATAATATAACAAAAGTACAGTTCATGTCAAATTCCATTGTTAACAGCGAACTAATTGATATTTCGCATGCCATTTGAGTTATAGTGAGTTGTAGTTTAGTTCATTTTGTATTAAGTAATACTGAGAGGGCAGTCATTACATCCAACATTGAAAACGAATATATAAAAATGACAGGTTCTAACTGAAATGAACAAATATTATGCCAAGTGAGTATTCTGTAATTAAATGAATGTCATGAAATGTAATAGGTACTTACTTATTAATGTAACTTTTACATTACTCATCTTATGGGACTTCTTATAATTATTATTGAAACACATTCTGACATGCAAAGTGCAATGTAGAGCAAATCATCACATATGATTCTTTTATCCTACAAAACATGAAAAAGAGGAAGAATAAGATGAAATTATTACAAACAATATCTCCATTGGTTTTGAAAATCAATTCCTCTTTGAAGGTTCTGAATTAGTATTTCTGAGGCTCATTATCTGTATTTTAAAATGATTTTTATATTCAATAAATTGGAAAATTGATATTTCAACAAGCCAGTATTTATTTAATGTTACAAGTATCCGATTAAAAATTCTATTGGAAAGAACTTAATGCTTTGTTGAAAATCATTGCCTTTCTCTCTATATTATTCTGTGTCACCATGGCTTGGGAATTATCTAAGATTCAACATCACCCCTGTAAAGGTAATGATATACAACATGACTTTTAACAAGCAAAATACATCTCAGTGAATCTGAAATATTAGCTTGTCAGGGAGACATGAAATTATCATAAATGTATCACCTAACAGATTTGTATCTGTATTCTAAAGTGTTAATCTGATCCATATTCCTTGTTCTATACAATTGTATTTCATGTTAAAAGTAGGGGTGTAAAATTCCACACATTACTAAGCACAGCAACATTGTCAATGTGTATTAACACCCATTCTCTTCTTAGTGTGTATTATATGAGAACTGCCTTGTTCAAGATCTGTATACTGCAATGCCTGCTCTAATCAGTACAGCACAGTCAAACTGCTGATTTGTGCTAATTATTGCATTAGCCTTCATCACGGAATGAAATTCAAGAACAACAACAACACATTCTATTAATATAGTGCCTTTCATGTCAGGAGAACGTCCCAAGGCACTGGACAATGAAAGGTTTGCACCCGAATTGCGAGTTGGAATCAAAGAGGGGTGGAGAGCAAGTGGAGGAGGGAAGATGACCAAAGGCACAGTCGAAACGGAAATTCTTGAGACAGGCTTTGAAGGAGGTGAGGGAGGACCGAGGCAGCGGGGCTCCAGGATTGGAATTAAAGTCAGCTGGAAATTCAGAACTAAAATAACTAATTTAACCTGATGTGAGTCTATTTTGCTCCTTTCACAAAATTCTAAATCATCCAAACCCAATCACCTCTCCTTCCAGCAGTGCACATTCCTTAAAAATGGCCTAATGGCAAACTAAATACATTTAGCTTAGTCTTTCTTGTTCAAATTTTCTCCTGAAGTGTTTTGCTAAATAAATATACTCTAGACAGAGTAGACTGGAAGTTAGCTGTGAAAAGAAAATTGTAGTGAAAGTCCGCAGGGAAAAATAATCCAAAGCTATTTATCTAAAATGTGCTGATTGGTGCTTTGTACTGTTACAGAATAATTATCTGTACCTCAAATATCTTCCATGTATCAAATATCTTCCTTTTTTATCATTTAAACTAGGTGGTGATGGGCGAAATCTTACAGTTGTAGTCATGGAGTGATGAAGCATGAGCTTACATCCCACTATCTCATATACTGCTGAGTTGCAGATCTCTGAAAAACTGTTAAGGAACTGCTCTATGGACACCTAAGACCTGACATTTCACATGGTCTTAGCTGTAAGACTGTTAAAATCTAAGATTGTGCCAAAATTGCACAATTTTTTAATTCAGTCTTAATTTGGAAGTTAACTTTCTACAGTTCTCAAAAAATATTTCATATTAATATTATTTTCAAAACATCAAAATGCCCTCTGATATAGCTGTCAGAGTTTATTGTACTGTTGGAAACAAACTATTTTGGGGTATTAAAGTCAGCTGAGATTGGAGTAAGACAATATAAGAATATGTACCCTTTGAGAACTAGCAACATTTGACTTACCTTATTTACCTTAATATGCAGCCAATCATAAGACCATACGATGTAGGAGCAGGAGTAGGCCATTTGGCCCCTAGAGCCTGCCCCGCTATTTAATAAGATCATGGCTGATCTTCTAACCTAATTCCATTTACCCGCCTTATCTCCATATCTATTAATCCTGTGGAGTCCTGTAGCTCAGTGGTTAGAGCACTCGCTTTGCAAGCGAGAGACCTGAGTTCAATTCCAGTCAGGGCGAAACCTTGGGCAAGTTTCCTTACTCCACACGCCTAATAATAATCCCTCCAAAACCAAAAACAATAATAAATTGGTCATTTTCAATCCATGACTGTTTGTGGGACATTGCTGTGCGCAATTGGCTGCCGCGTTTCGCCCACAAATATACAGTCAATTCACTTTACAGTATATTCTGTGAAGCACTTTGGGACGTCCTCCTGACGTGAAAAGCGCTATATCAAATGCAAGGATTATTATTATTATTATTATTATTATTATTATTATTATTATCCCTCTATTATTTACAGAACTGGCAGATTAAAACAAAGTCTCTTTTTTCACGTGGTGTAGAAATGGTTATCAAACAGTTAATAGTTTTAATAAATCTTCTGTGAAATTTTGTAAGAAGCCAAGAATGGATAATTGGCAAATTTAATTTACATGTTTGACATCGAGACTGTATCAGCCAGTAAGATGCAGGTTGTCTTTTGACTGAGTTGTTTCAATTTCTGACTGCTTAAGTGAATCTAAACCCCAGATAGATACATATGCACTGCAAATCCATTCTCTTAGTTCCAGACTGAACAGCATGTAGAGTAATTTTCTTTTGTTTCTTTGGTTGGAACAAGTTGGGCTACAGACAGCTGTCTCCTGCAAGGTCTATAGCTTTATGAAGGTTATCTGTGACACCATTGGCTTAGCCCCAAGACACTTGGATCGACTCTGAATCAACGAAGAAAGTCAGATTTTTCTGCAGGCCATGACAGATGATCCTTCCAACAACTGGCCTTTATAGAGGAGGTTGCTGTTAGTCTCTGTTAGTCTCAACAAGGAAAGCTGCCATTTTTTTGTTAGTGGATATACTTGATCTTATCAACATTCTATTCATTTTCTTTCTCACTGATTTCTTTTAAAAAGTGGATTTGCATATTACAGTTCACATTACCTACAAGTTAGTGTAACCCACAGCAGCATAATCATTTTACATTTTCCTTATGAAATTTACAAATTGTGCTGTACCTGCGATATGATCCATCTCTTCTATCTTCAATTAAAACAATGTTTTAATTTAAACTTCGGGGTCAATATTCTGCATCTTACTTATTCAAGATGTGATTATTATCAAGAATAAGATATCTTTCACTTTATTGATATTTTCTTCGAACCAAAATATAATATTTCATTAGTATTTGCTGATTTGCTTGGTGGTTTGAGCTCAGTAAAGCAAAGCTCATGGGTACCTAACTGCTGTATTTCATCTGGAGTACTGCTACTGGATCAAATGTGTTTCACAATAATATTATTACAAAAGAGCTGACACAATCCCAACAGCGGTCTTTATTGTCATTTTGGAAAGATGTAGAGCTTGTTCAGTAAATAAATATAAAGCAAATTGTTGAGAGTACAATATAGTAATTTGCATATCCTCCGTACGTTTTAGTGTTTCTTCTCTGGCTACATGAAGGGCTCTAGGGTTTGATTTTTGTCTCTAAACATAGTCTAGTATTAAAGCTAGCTTCCCCATATGTTCCTCAGTACTCATTTCACCTGTCCCCTGCTTTCTCAGTCAGAGCAAGTTATTAGGAATTGGCAAGAGCTCCATCCTTCATGGAACAAAACTTAATATTTTCTCATTAAAATGAAACAGAATAGGGAACCACTATAACACTTGGATTCTCTTGTTCCCCTGTAGTTATTAGCCTGGTCGTTAATTGTCCTGCAAAATAATGGCATGAATCACCTGATCATTTGTTACTATCCATTTTCAGTGGGTATCAATGATGGATGTGGATCAGTAAATGACTAAATGAAAGGAATCAGAGCATAACCATAAGCAGAGCTGGGTTAAAATTGGATGAGGTATTGAGTGGGGTACCTAAACTGCCCTTGCTGGAATTACTCTTGTTCTTTGCACATATAAATGACTTGGCTTTGCAGGTTCAAAGCAATGGAGTAAAATTGCAGATATCACCAAGCGGGAGTGGAGGAGTTACTATGGAAATTATAAGAGGCAGCAAAATGAGATTATGATCAATTGCCCAGCAACTGATTTGCTGACCACAAAAAATTCACCAAAATGAAAATGTACATTTGTGACATTGAATTCATCTTTTGTAGCACAGTGGTGAACCAATACATATGATGAGTGAGGAAATAAGATTAAAATGTGGAGTCCTGTAGCTCAGTGGTTAGAGCACTCGCTTTGCAAGTGAGAGACCTGAGTTCAATTCCAGGCAGAGGGCGAAACCTTGGGCAAGTTTCCTTACTCCACACAGAGCCTAATAATAATCCCTCCAAAAACCAAAAACAATAATAAATTGGTCATTTTCAATCTACGACTGTTTGTGGGACATTGCTGTGCGCAATTGGCTGCCGCGTTCGCCCACAAATATACAGTCAATTCATTTTACAGTGTGTTCTGTGAAGCGCTTTGGGACGTCCTCCCGACGTGAAAAGCGCTATATCAAATGCAAGGATTATTATTATTATTATTATTATAAAATCTCCACACACACCCCTCTCCTGGTGTCCAAAACAGGTTTTGAATGATGGGTTAAGAAGAGCTAAAGAAAACAGAAGACAAGTTAAAAATTTTAAACAAAAAAGGTTGTTCTGTCTGAAAAAAAATAACTGTTTTCTTTATTTAATGAGCGCTCCTGAAATATATAATACACCTTTAAATATTAATCTCCTCCAACACTAATTTTGATTCAGAACTCAGTGCTCCTGAATCTTCTCACATTACACTTGTGATGCAGATATGTTTTGCACATTGACAAACACTGTTGAATATCAATGGCAAACTTTTACAGCAGCTGTTTAACACAGCGGAATAATTTCCAGCAATGTCTGTCGAAAAGCTTTTTGGTGGATTCTATGCTCATCAAGTTAAGGATTGTTAGTACTGGGAATTGGACTACTTTAAATTATTGGCATTGATTACTCCCAAGTTAAGTGAATATGGCTAGATGCAATATAAAGTTGATACTTGATGCCAACCATGTACCATAATACCACCTGAAAACACTGCCCCCTACTGTTTCATGGTGACATTTTACACTTTCCACACTAATGGTTATTAACACCTATGTTGATGTGCTAAAACAATTAAAAGCATTCAGGATTTGGTTAGCAACATTATTACTCAGAAAAACCAGAGACAGTAACTACAGAAGTTTCAGATTCCAATTTTTTTCTCCTATTACTTCAACTCAAGCTTCACAAGCTTTTAAAGTAATAAGTAATTGTTCAAAAAGTGTTCTTTTAACACTGTAGCTACAATATTAATAATGGAAGACAGTCAGAGGAAATACATATTATTGTTGGGCATGTTTAAGATCAATCTTAAGAGTCTGGTTTGGATACATTGATCCCAAACTGTGTCTTGGCTTCAACAATACTGTCTGGCCCCAAATCAATGGAAAAGGCAGAATAAACACCAGTACAGTACATATGCATGATCTGAAACTGAAATGTTTAAATCAATAAATCTGAAAAAAAAACAAATGCGGATCTTTGCTGTGTAATGTTCGTCCTATTTCCTGCTCAAGGCCCCAATGGCCCCGTTGCAGCATTTCTGCAGCACAAAGAAAACAAAGCTCCATCCTCTGTTTCTATTACTCAGATTGCTTACCCATTTGCCAGGCAGGTCAGTAGGCCTGAGCAGCGATATTCAATGGTAGATTTCTTTCTTGCCTTTCCTACTTCCTAGCAGAGCCTTGGGACGTTCTCCCGACGTGAAAGGAGCTATACAAATATAATCTTGTTGTTGTTTTGAAAGTTTAGCTAGCTTACCCATAGACAGTGCAGAGCACATGTTGTCCAAGACAAATGAAAAAGATAAGGTTATTTTAGTCTCACTAAAACCAAAATACAGGAAAAGTTGCATGAGAAAAAAATAATGTCCCAAGCAGATTAATTAACAAGTCATTCAACTATACTATGATATATGTTGTACGTAAGTTTGATTTGTTTCCGTCAATCCCTGCGCTCGACAATTCAACAACTGTGTGGCTCTTCTGAGTTCACCTGTTTCTGGATTGAACTCAGCAGCTGTATGTTGTATTGACTCTATTTTTGGAAGATTGCTAAAGACTTTGCAATCATTTATTTTGTTGCTCAAATCGAAAGCAGCAACAACTTGCATTTATATAACACCCTTGGAAGGAGGTGACAAATCAATACCCAGTTTTATGAATCCAATAAGAAATAAACTCTGATACATTGTACAAATATTTCAATTTATTTATATCAATAGTAACTTTTGACTTATTATGTCCAGGCATTTGGATTTTACTACTTCATAAATTTTAAATCGTTATTGCTCAATTTCAACCAAGCATTAAATTATCAGATACTTTTTTTTACAACTATAGTAATGTAGGATGTACTGCAACGTTTATGAATGGTGTGAAATACACTGTAACAAGGAAAATAACTATTTCCAAATTATTGTGAAAGTAATATTTACAAGGTATTACTTGCTTGTAAATAAAAGAAATCCGTTCGTAAGAAGATTGGTATAGGTATCAGCAAAGACAGGTGGAGCTGGCATTTCAGGAGCAGGTGCTAAACAGACTTGATCAATAGAATGGAAAATGTAAACTGAGGACATGTTATGTCTTATCAAGATTCCCTCTAGAACCAGTAAGTAGCTATTTCAAGCTGCATTGCGCCTTTAATTTACTTATACAATTTCTGTTGGCTTCCATGGACTATATATTGCATGGAATGTATGTGTGTAGATTGATGGAAAGATCTAATTATTTAATATCTGTATTCAAGTAGATTGATAGATCTAATTATATATGTCTGTATGTAGATCAATAAATTGATATTGTTTTAGAATATGTATGTGTTTATATATGCAGATCAATTGATAAATGGAATTAGGTTTGTATCTGTATATGTGTGTACGAGTGTAGTCCTGGCTGGTTACTTTGTGTTATCCCAAAATAATCTGACCAGATGTGCTTTTCTGTCTGGCCTTTTCAGCAGTTCCATAGCTCCAAAATTGAAATTTGCATGAGCAGGAATCTAAGTGTAGGCCATAAATAAACTGCTCACAAACTCGTGAAAATGTACCACATCTGAGCAATCATTTAATTTTGAAAGTAATGTTGAATATCATACATATAGATTCAGTATAAATACAGTCATGACTTTCAATACAATATCCAAATTTCAGAGCAAAATATGGAATTCACTTTCAATTATCATTTGAAAGATTCTTCAGTTGATCTCGAATCACAGTTTGAGTATCTTTGTGATCAGCTATTTACCCAAGTTTACCCAAGCAGGAGAGACGCAGAGATCTACAGTAACAGCATAACTCCAAATAGAAGAAGATTTTGATTACTTTTCTATTTCCTGATGACCCAATATCTGCACTTTTTTCATATTCATAATAGAGTCAAACTTAAATACTGTACTGCAGATACCAAGCTTTTGTTGTACTGAGAAACCACTGAATGGAGAGGAAAGTCATCTTACACGACTGAGAAGAATATTAAAGCTAACTTTCCATTTATTTCCCACCAATATTAAACAATAATTATTTTAAAAGTCTAATTTATTTTGTTTGTACTGGTGGTACTCCAGAATGCTCAGTTCTAGCTGTTCAATCTTATTTATAATTCCAATTTAGATTTACCCACTGAAGGGCCTCCACTTATATGCATCTGAAGTACAGAATTTAAATGGTTGACTTACTGAAATTGAAAATATTTATTATTCAAAAAATAAAAAGTTAGTCACGCATCTACAACTGTTTGTGGAACACAGCTGCGCGCAATCGGCTGCTGTGTTTCATTCAAAAAAATAAACGGTCAATTCACTTTACAGTATACTCTATGAAGCACTTTGAGACGTCTCAAAGACGCTATATCAAATGCAACAACAACAACAAAATTACATTTGTATAGCGCCTTTCACATCAGGAGGACGTCCCAAGACATTGGAAAATCAGTGTTTCGGACCGGAGCTGGGGTTCGGGATTGGGGAGGATGGAGGGCAGTGGGGGAAGCAGAGTGATCGAAAGCACGGTCGAAGAGGAGGGTCTTGAGATGGATCTTGAAGGAGGCATGGGAGGGGACTAGGTGGAGGGAATGCAGGATGGAGCTCCAGAGGGTGGGGCAGAGTGGTGGGGCGGGGGAGGCGGGGGATGTGAAGCAGGTTGGAGACCACTGGTCAGGATGGTAGGGTGTTAGGAGATCGCAGAGGTAGGGGGGAGCAAGACATGGAGGTGTGGATCAAGATCTTGAACTGTATCCTCTGTGTAATGGGAAGCCAATGGAGTCAGGTGAGGATGAGGGTGATAGGGTCATGGAGCTGACAGGATTATTATTGTTGTTGGCGTTTGGAATGAAAATAATTTCTGCAATATCTCAATGTTTCTACCTGAGTTTACGCTTTATTCTGTTCCTCTGATTCGTCACCAATGGGTCAGCTGGATAATTTTTTTTTGGAAATGGAATTTCCTTTTCCGATATTAGTTTATGCTACTGTAATGTGAAATAGAGGAAGTATCTTTGCCTTCTTCCCCAGAAAAATCTACCACTGCCTTGGATGAAACTCTTCACTTCTGTCACGTTACGAACCTAATGTCCCAAGAGACAATTGATGAGCCTTTTCACACTGGTGCCCATGAGTGGCAGCCCTCACTGGGAATCAAACCCAAAAGCCTTAACTGTCTTTAATGAATGTATTAACCGCTGCACCATACAAGACACTAAATATTTAAACAAGTCTCAGAAAATATCAGTTTTCTACCTTTGATCAATCTGTGCTTTCAGTCTGTATTCAAAGGGGATACTTTATGAAGAACCTCATGTGTTGCATTTCTGGTGACGAAAGGGCTGTCAGGATACTAAAAATAGCAATGTTTATTTCATCAAGTAAATTGAAAGTCCATCAGCAAGGAATTGAGAGATGCTCTGCTATTTAATGTTGTGGTAAACTTCTGGCATATGGCTACCTTTAATAAAAAAAATTAGAATTAGCGTTCAGAACAGCTGGAGGAATGTTACAGTTACCAAAGTTCAGTGGCCCCAAATTATTGTGAAGAAAATTGATGGAAATTTTAACTCCTAGGTTTTCAAAGCTTCTTCCCTCTGAGACAAACTAAGTGGAAGACAGACTGTCAAAAAATGCATTGTCAGTGCAAAACGCTGGGCACGTTTCTTACTCCACACGCCCCTGTTTGCTTAATAGTAAATAGGAAACCGGTTGTTATTTGACTGGTGGATCGCTTTTCCATGGTAATAATCCCTTTTAAAAAATTATAATAATTTGGTCACTCAATCCACGACTCTTTGTAGAACACTGGTGTGCGCAATTGGTGGCCGCATTTCGCCCACAAAATATACAGTTAATTCACTTTACAATATATTCTGTGAAGCGCTTTGAGTCATTTCAAAGATGTAATAAGGTGCAATATCAAATGCAAGGATTATTATTATAATCATCAAGATTTTTAAACTTGCGCACTTTGTAGGATGCAAATGAAAATAGGATCAAAAATGATAAGAAAAAAAGATTGAAGTGCTGAAATGAGATGCCTTTTGATGTTTTAGTTATGATAGCTAATAGTGAAAATAAAATTCACAAGATAATACAATCATCATTAATTGTGATCTTATGTTACATAAAAGTGACACTAAAATGACCAAAAGTCATAGAAGCTAAAATAGCAATAACAAGAAAAGAGGTAGCCTTGGAATGTACTTGATGAATCCAAAGAAGTTTACGTTAGAATAATTGTCTATGCAAGAAAAGTTCTAAGCTAAATTTATTTATTCAACTCCTGTGAATTCTCCATGGGTGCTATGTAAAATTATTCACATAAAGCTTTAGAGTGTATGTGCAGTAGTATCTGCCTTTCATTATCTAAAAGAACAGTTGCTTTTTATCTCTGTACTTTCAATTTGGAATTCGTTTGGACATTTAAAAAGTACATCACAATGTACCACTGGGCTTAGCTGCTTTTTATACACTGGGGAAGAATTGAAAATGTACTTCCATCTCAATGTCAATTTCTGTGTGCATGTAATATAAAAAAGGGCAGGATATGTATATGAAGCATAGCAGAGTAAATTATACCAGGCTGTGTTAGAATATGCTTAGTTAAAGGAACTAAGGTTGTGCGCAAAGTAAAAGACAACTACTTGCATAGCTGAAAGTGTAGTCACAAACTAGGGATTATTAGAGGGCAGTAGGATTAGCTTAAACTGACGAGAAGTGGCTGGTACAGGATAGCTGAGGGGCTGTGGACTGGGAAGACGTGAGATAAATCAGGATTGAGGTGAAAAGGTCAATAATTAGACTGATTGGTCACAGCATTGAATCCATATGTTTCACATCTACATAACAAACTGAGATCAGTTTAGGTATAAGATAGAGGATTTTTAGCATTCTGGGCATTTGCCAAAGGAGTCACAGAAAGATGGGAAATTAAGTTGTTGCAAGGAACTGCCCACACGTGTTACAGGATCATCTGAATTGGTAGTATGCTTTCAATTCTGTAATTGCTTGTGTTTTAACTATTCTTTAACAATAAATTCTGTTACACCAATTTAGATTGTTGGGTCATATTTTGAACTCAGGGATTGGAAATCCCAACAACTGACACCAGGCTCAGTTGGTAGCACTTTTACCTTTGAAAAGTGAGCAAGACCAAGGTTCTCCGTATTGGCTCACACCAGCGCCTCCGCACCTCGGGCGCTGGCAGCATCAGCATCCATGGCTGCAACTCAACCTCACTAAGTCAGTCAGGAACCTAGATATCTTGTTTAACCCTGAAATGCCCTTTCTCCCCCACATCCGCACCATGACCGGCACTGCCTACCACCACCTCCGCAACATTGCCAGACTCCGCCACTGCCTTACCCCTCAGGCTGCCGAAACCCTCACCACACATTCGTCACATCAAGGCTCGATTATGGAAACTCCCTCCTCATCAGCCTTCCCAACTCTTCCCTTCACAAGCTGCAGATCATCCAAAACTCTGCAGCTCATGTACTCTCACGCACCAGGCTCCGTGACCCCATCACTCCCACTCTCACCCGACTCCACTGGCTCTCCATCCCCCAGAGGATCGAGTTCAAGATCCTCATCCTCACTTTCCAGGCTATCCATGGCCTTGCCCCCTCCTACCTCTCTGACCTGCTGACTCCCTACCAACCTGCCCGCTCCCTCCGCTCAGTGGGCTCTGGCCTGTCTCCCGCCAGATCTGCCCTACCATCAGTGGTCGGGCTTTCAGCCTCTCTGCTTCCACACTCTGGAACTCCATCCCATGGTCCCTTTGCCTCGCTTCCCCCCTTGCCTCTTCGATCATTCCTTCAGTCACCCTCCCACCTCTCTGACTTCCCTCACCCCTACCCCATCCCTCCCCCATGCTCAGGTCCTGACCCGTGACTGTCCAGTGCCTTAGGACGTCCTCCCGATGTGAAAGGCGCTTCATAAATGTAATTTTCTTGTTGTGTTATTGAGTCAGAAGATTGTGGGTTCAAACCCTATGTTGTGATCTGGAACTCATATAATCTATTCTCACACTCCATTTGCAATTCTGAATTGTTGGAGGTACTGTTCTTCAGGTGAGATATTAAACCATGGCTCTATCTGCCTGTTCAGGTGGATGTTGAAGATCCCATGGCACTATTTGAAAAGAAAAGGGTGTTTTTCCTGATGTCCTGGTCAACAATTTCCCAAATAAAAATCGATCACTGGTCAAAATTGGCTGCTGTGTTCACCTACAAGTATACAACAACAACAACAACAACTTGCATTAATATAACTTCCTTCACACAGGGTAGCGTCCTGGAGTGCTTGACAGTCGTGAAGTCTGACCCCAAGCTAGTGGGAGAGGGAGTGGGGGGGTGACCGTAACCACGATCAAAGAGGAAGATCTTTAGGTGGGATTTGAAAGTGGGGAGGGAGGGGGCAAGGTGGAGGGATTGAAGGAGAGAATTCCAGAGCTTCGGAGCATAATGGCTGAAGTCAGGGCCACCGATGGTGGAGTGGAGGTAGCGAGAGACAAACAGGAGGCCGGAGCCAGTCAAGCCGAGAGCATGGGTGGTGGAGTGGTGGGTAAGCAGGTCGGAAAAGTAGGGAGGTGCGAGGGAATGAAGTGATTTGAAAACGAGTGAGAGGATCTTGAAATCGATCCTTTCGGTAATTGGGAGCCAGTGGAGCCTGGCAAGGACTGGTGGGATGGGAGTACGAAGTTTTGTGCGTGTTAGTATCCGGGTGGTGGAGTTCTGAATTAATTGAATACAGTCACTACACTTCACAGTAAACTCCTGTGAAGTGCTTTGAGATGTTTCGACGACAAGATGTTATACGACAGCAAGGAATGTTATTAGATGTGAGACACATTAATTACAAGGACTCATAATAATTTGTTTAGCATCTCACTTAGGTACAGCTCATATGTCTCTACATAAGTACAAGAGATAGCAGTGTTTATAGTATATCCTTTATCTGCTAGCTGACAGCATACAATAATTTAGTATTTTATTTAGTATTTCTGTACAAAGAGGCATTTGTGAGTGGTGGGTATAAGTGTGAATTTTAGCACAAGGTTCCAGTTTTCCAACAGTTACCAATTACAACATGTTCCTGTGAGAATGAAGAAACTGTTTTATTTTAACTATGTGTAAAAAGGTAAGTGCTAATTAATGGCCATGCAAATTAATAGACTGAAGATGAATCTCTGAATGTGTAAATGTGTTGATGATGTAGATATCGCAATGCCCAAGTACAGCAAAGCTACCTTAAAAAAGAACCACCAAAGGCTCTTGGCATTTGTGTATACATATAATATAGGTACATTTTTGTTTTGCAGGGTGGACGATTTGGAATAGAGCCTTACTATAATAAATTAGTAAGTGGACAAAGTGTTGGTGTACAGGGTTGCTTTAAATATATAACATATAGTGATGATGATTAAATTCTGCTAGGTGGTTCTTTTTGTGAAATCATGGTAAATTAATATTTGCTTAAAATTCCTATATCTGTTTTTGTCAAATGTTCAGACAGTGAATACGAATGTTCCTGTTCAATGCACATCTCTAATTGAAGTCTGAGGATTTAGCACTCGTAATTATTGAGATAATCCTGGATTGGTTTGGTTTCAATTTTATAAAATGTAACTAATTACATTCAAAGATCACTTGAGCAATCAGTTTGAATATATTAATTTCTGTATTTCATATAGCACTTCATCACATCATTGAAATGTCTCAAAGCATTCCACAGGATTATTTACTGTATGCACAGAGTATAGTGACTGTACATCATAGGCGAATGCTATAGCCATATTTGGAAACAGCAATGTCCTACAAACAATTATAAAGTAAATGACTAACTTTATCAGTAGAATTGTTGACAAGGACACTGGGAGAAACTTTGTTCTCTTTTCAAATATTGGCATGTGACGATATTTGATGTTCACTTGACCAGATAGACAGGATTATGGTTTAACATTTCATCTGAAGAATGACACTTCTGTCAATGCAGCTTTCCCGAGCACTGCATTGGAATGTCAGCTGAGATCATGAGTTCAAAGTCTTAATGTGCGGCTTGAACCTACAAACTTATAAATTAGAGGTGGGATTGACAAGTTTCTGCCAATAAATCAATTCTTGGAACTCTGAGAATGTTAACCTTGAGTTTACTGATAAGGAATTATGCCTTCAGAAAAATAAAACTTATGGCTTGAAATAAATTTATTGAAACGTTGATATAATGTTCCCCATTGATATTGTTACATAAGTGCATTTTTTTGTTTAAGGAGCTTGGTAGTGTGCGTTTATAGTGGGATTTCCTCTTCATATCTCTAATTAATGAGGGAGCAGTTTATTTTCTTGGGCCTCACTCTCAATAATGCATTACTTTATGACTGATTGCCTTCAGCACTGGGGATGAATAACAGATGCATCTATTTTGTTGGAATAAAGCCATGTAAATACAGTGACATTTTTGTGATAGGATGTCTGTGATTACCACCTTCTGTAATATAAAAAATGGCCCAAGCCAAAGACATTTTATACATTTTACCAGCAGGTGCAAAAAAATATTTTTGATAAAAATCAAGTAAAAAACTCAAGAATCTGCATTACCATAAACGGTTAATAAAGTCAAACAAGCTGGACTGATTGTCTAATACATGTTATGCTGCTTTATTTTGTTCAATGCACTTTGCCATCAAATTCCTAATTCCCTCTTGAAACTGTCTACATTATCAGACTATATCCAGGTTGTAACTCATATATAAATAATGGCTACAATGACAGAACATCAGCAACCTGAAACTGTTCGCTAATGTGAGCTATATAGCTGAGGGTCCAGAACGCTGTACAAGAAAGTGCTACTATATTTGTCTATAGTCAGACTTCATTTTAGGTTTGTGTTCAGTTCGGGGTGACCAACCTTAGAAAGAAGTTAGCCTTGAAGGGTGCCTCGTGATGATTCACCAAATTAATTACTAAGCATAAAGGATTTGGCTACGGTGGGAGGATGGGTACATTTGATTGTATTCTCTGGAGTTGAGGAGGTTGATCTGTTTGAGATATTTAAAATGAGAATTAGCAAGCTAGATAAGGGAGAGCTCTTCACTCTGGCAGAAGGATAAAAAACAAGAGGATATAATCTTAAAATTAAAGCTAAGCGAAATGCGAAATAAATCTTCCTACAAAGGGCTGTGAGATCATGGAATGTACTGCTCCAGAAGTAGATGTAGAATGATTGTGATGTTTAAAAGGGAGATAGATATTTGGAGGAAGGTATTAAGAAGCATAAAGGGAAGGCAGGGGAATGGGTTTAAAGGATTTGTCACAATCTAATAAAATTGCAGAATCGGATCAAAGGGTTGAACAGCCAACTTCTGCTCCTATTTCCTATGAATCACCATCTCAGGCGAGGAAAATCAGATATACGTAAATGCCTTACGGGGTTGATATATTAAGTGAACGAGAATGGAGATGCCAACTACTTAAAAAATATGTCATTCAATAATTAAATAACAAATGGAAACTAAAACAATGAAATTAGTAGCTACATTTATTAATCATTTGAGCTGAAAGTATATTGAGGTATTCAAAACAGGAGAGAATCTGGAGTTTTAGTAGCATTATGATAAGTATATGTGGAAAGCTGATAGTTGTAAGGTAAAGTTTGAGAACCTGAATTATGTATTTCCATACTTATAATCCTATAATAATAATCCTTGCATTTGATCTATATAGCGCTTTTCACGTCGGGAGGACGTCCCAAAGCGCTTCACAGAACACACTGTAAAGTGAATTGACTGTATATTTGTGGGCGAAACGCGGCAGCTAATTGCGCACAGCAATGTCCCACAAACAGTCGTAGATTGAAAATGACCAATTTATTATTGTTTTATTTTGGAGGGATTATTATTAGGCATGTGGAGTAAGGAAACTTGCCCAAGGTTTTGCCCTGCTTCTAGGAAATCTTGAGAAACTCATGGATAATACAACACAAAGTCAGTTTCTGAAGATATGAAAGATATAAAGATATGAAAGAGATCTTGGCACACAATCGAGCAAATAGAATATCAAATTTTATCTTTTTAATGAAACTTTGAAGTGTCAAAAGTGGGCCTTGTGGATTTATAGCACAATCGATCCATCATTGATACAGTTAAAGCAGCACTGAAGAAGGAATGACATCTGTGATGTAAATGCTGTGGTATCACAGTCTGCCAAATTATGATTGTTATGATGTTAAAAGAAATTGTTTGAAAGAGAAGAATGTAGGAATCTTACTCATTTTATTACTGGAGAAATGTATGATTTTGTAATATTAGAAGGATCTTAATCCTGCCAAACCCCGAAAAAGAACAAATTCATTATTGCTGGCACAACAGATTTGGAATGAGCATCATAATTCACAAGTATAATAATAATAATAATAATAATCCTTGCATTTGATATAGCGCTTTTCATGTCGGGAGGACGTCCCAAAGCGCTTCACAGAACACACTGTAAAGTGAATTGACTGTATATTTGTGGGCGAAAGCGGCAGACAATTGCGCACAGCAATGTCCCACAAACAGTCGTAGATTGAAAATGACCAATTTTATTACTGTTTTGGTTTTTGGAGGGATTATTATTAGGCGTGTGGAGTAAGGAAACTTGCCCAAGGTTTTGCTCTGCCTGGAATTGAACTCAGGTCTCTCGCTTGCAAAGCGAGTGCTCTAACCACTGAGCTACAGGACTCAACAAGTATGTTTTGTTTTGGGGAATTATTTGCTCCCAGGCAATTAGAATCCAGATACCACGAAGGATTGTTTAAAGTTAATGCTGTGAAATAAAGTTAATGCTGAAAAAATGCTCTGTATATCAGTAGATTGTGAAAGAGGTTATCAGATGGAAGGTGATTGAGTTGGTGGAAAATTGTAAGGAGTAGTTTTCTGCACACTGAAAAACAGACATAGTATTATTCTGCCGTACTGATGCTGTTGTCCTCCAATTAGTGTATCAATGTACATCCTTCTGTGCTACACTGATGGAACAGATTCCAACAACATTACTAACTTTGAGTACAGAGACTCTGAAAATGTAATTGAGTTTCTCAAATAATGTATATTATACAAAAAAAAAGAAGATGCAATGTAGATTGAATCTTTAGTGAATTATAATCACCAGAGTACTAGAGTGTAATGTATTCATTAGTCTCTAACATTTATTTTTAGAATACAAAATTGAAAATGTAATTTGCATGTGCATCCTCTGTCCCTTATCTATTATAAAACATTTTACATTTGGATTCTAATTATGTCAAATGACTGTTGTGTTTGTTGAACACCTTTGGCCACGAGCAGGACAATTTTGTTTCCAGTTTAGACTGACTTAAATTAACCTTACTAATTATGTTGAGGAAGAACACAAAATAAAATTTTCCATACTATTCCTTAGGTCTGAATCCAGTTGAAAACTAGTTTGTTTCACACTCAACATATTGGACACCCAAAGTCCATATTGATTTTTCTAAGGAACTCATAATTGTTTTCTTTCTTTGTTCAGATTAAAGAAGAATTGCTAACCTTGTCACCTTTTAGTTCAATGTTATGCTGTTTGAATTTATAAAAGATCTTATGAATTAATTTCTGCATTTTAAAACTATAACAATATACAATATGCATTAATAATTCGGACTCTGGAATCAGCAGTACAATTTCAGAATTTGCAGACACCAAATTGGGGGAGTAGCTAATACAGAGGAGGACTGCAACACACCAATGGCAGGCGGGCCTTCAGCCTCTCTCCCCCATCCTCTGGAACTCCATCCCACAGTCCCGCTGCCTCGCCCCTTCCCTTGCCACCTCAAGACAATTCTCAAGACCCTCCTCTTCAACTGTCCCTTCGGTCACCCTCCTACCCCTACCCTCCCCACCCTACACCTCTCCTGATCCCAACCACCAGCTTGGGTGTGGATCCCTGACTGTCCAGCACCTTGGGACGTTCTCCTGTTGTGAAAGGTGCTAAACAAATGTAATTTGTTATTTGTTGTTGTTACGCATCAATGCATTTTATTTGGAACATAAAAAATATCAGATTTTCAATTCATTTTGTAAATACGCAGATCTGGAGCTTTGAAAATGCCTCAAGTACTTTCAATTAAATCAGATTGCTTCTGCCTAATTCCTCCTTCGTTATACACACTAAATGACATGATTATAAACCTCACCCTAAACAAAGTTACCTTAACTGCAGGGTACCATGTACTCAGACAATATTTCAGGAAAGACAGTAAAGTTCTAGTTACTTTTTGTATGAAAAGATAAAGAATTTCACTTGACATTAAAGTCATCATATTCCTGGATTAAATGAGAGGAAAGTGCCTTTAGATTCAGAAAACAATTGTTTCAATATGAAGTGACCTAGTAAATTATTTTAGTTACTCAGAAGAGACAACTTAAGGCTCTTATCGCTGTATGGTCTTGACACATTAATGGAGGGTAAATGATAACCTGTAAGAGTAAAGTTTACCTTAAAGCTAGAATTTTAAAGGTTGCGTTAAAACTTTCCATTAGGGTACTAGAATTGATTATATGTTGCTGGGAAAAAGAGCCTATTTCTTTTATAATTTGCGGACACCAAATTGGGGGGAGTAGCTAATACAGAGGAGGACTGGAATACAGCAAGACATTAATAAACTTACTGAGTGGGCATTTAAAAATGGCAAAATGCATTTCAATGTAGAAAAGTGTGAGGTGGTACATTTTGGTAGAAGGAATAAGGAAGTCACAAACATCCTGGAAAATAAAATAGAGGAGCAAAGGGACCTTGGGATACACATACACAATTCACTAAAAGTAGCAACCCAAGTTAATAAGGCCATAAAAAAGGAAACCAGGCATTTGGTTCATTTCCAGAGGGATAGAAATAAAAAGCAGGGAAGTTATGGTAACCTCTACAGAACCTTGGTTAGATCACACTTAAAATACTGTGTGCAGTTCTGGTCCCCACATTATAGAAGGGGTGTAGAGGCACTGGAGAGGGAGCAAAGGAGATTCACAAGGATGATCCCAGAACTGAGAGGTTATACCTATCAGGAAAGGCTGAACATAGTTGGACTCTTTTCTCTTGAAAAGAGGAGGTTAAGGGGTGACCTGATAGAGGTCTTTAAAATGCTGAAAGGTTTTGATAGAGTAGACACAGGGAAGATGTTTCCACTTATGGGGGAGACCAAAACCAGGGGGCCATCAATATAAAATAGTCACAAATAGATGAAATAGGGAAGTTAGAAGAAAGTTCTTCACACAGAGAGTAGTGGGAATGTGGAACATTCTACCACAAGGAGTTGTTGAGGCAAATAGCACAGATATATTTATAGCTAGATAGGTACATGAGGGAGAAAGGAATAAAAGGTTACGTTTGAAGGCTTAGTTGAGGAAGGACAGGAGGAGGCTCATGTGGAGCATAAACACCGGCATAGACCAGTTAGCCCGAATGGCCTGTTTCTGTGCTGTATATTCGAATGTATTCTAATGTACAACAACAACAGAAAATGGGTATTTACACAGCACCGTTCATGTCGGACGAAAAGAACTGCCATGACGTGATAAGATGGGAGAAATGGGGTAAGAGCGTGTGAGTGGGACTAGTTGGTAGCTATTTCAAAGAGCCAGCACAGGAACGATGGGCCGAATGCCTCCTTCTGTGCTGTAAAATTCTATGATTATATCATTTTAAATAGGCTTTGATGAGCCAAATGACCTAAGTTCCCAAATGAGGTAGGATTAGAAGTGCTGGGGCCAATACCTCTGCAGGAATGTTTGAAACAAGATGTGGAAAAATAGCCAACTTACAGGTCGTCAGATCACTGCTGACCTCACTTCCTTTCTGAAATGACATCAGTGACTGAATCCGTGAATAGAGTGCCTGAACAATGCACAGGAAGTGTTAGTGGTGCTTCCTATGAAGAACCCATAACACACCCTCACAGTGCACAGGAAATAATATTCTTTATCATGGGTTGCTAGCTAGGATTTCGGAATCAGCATAATATGTAACATTCTTTTCAACAGGTGTGTCCTTTCCTAGACCGCATGCCTCACCCTTTTTTTTCGTGCCTACCATGGGATCAGAGAGAATCTGAGGTTTGCAATTGTATTTGTTGTTTTTGTAATATTAATAAAGAGAATGCAGTGAATAGTCAATCAGAAGTTTTCACAACTAACAGATCTCAATTAGCTGTAATCAATATCAGTCCCACTTGATACTATCATATTTTGCTTTTATAGACACCTGGATGAACAATGCCATTTTTCAGATGAGACTGAAACAGACGTCTGCCTGTTTAGGCGGATTTTAAAGATCCCATGCCACTATTCAAAAAGAGAAGGGAGTTTCTCCCGGTGTCCTGGCCAACAACCTCAAATAAAATTGATCAATCACTCCATGGATCTTTGTGTGACATTATTGTGCGCAAACCAGCTGCCGTGTTTCGCCAAAAAAAATACAGTCGATCCACTTTACAGTAGAGGTGCTGTGAGGTGCTTTGAGACATCTCGATGACATGATAAGGCATTATATCAAATGCAAAGATTATACATTATTTAATTTAACAAAGCACTGCAATGCTAACTAAAATTTCATATTCATCAATCTTCTTTATTTGTGTCAGCTTTTCAAGATCTAATCTATTTCATGGTCAGGCCTTCACGAGATTACTTTTTATTTATTGAAGCAAATCATTTTTGAATTGAGGGTTGAAAAATTTATTTTTAAGATTTGTTCAGTAAGTCTGGTTTCAAATAGATAGTGTGAAATCACCTCTTTGTATCTCTAGCATTGATAGACTTTGCAAAACAGTTTAACAGGTAAAAAAAAATGGAAAGAATAAAAATAAGAGGGAGAATTAAATTCAAAGTTCTGTGAACAACATTCAAGAATTAATATTTTTCTTTTCCCCCAAGTATACAGTTTTACCTCTTGTGAAAGGAAATGCTTCTGAATATACAGAATGGAACTTTGTTCCCTGACGGTTTAACCATTGCTCTTAGTCACCATATTCAGTTGACTTGTGACATATTCTGGTGGCATAATCACGACTAATGGCGGGCGGGCCTTCAGCCTCTCTCCCTCACCCTCTGGAACTCCATCCCACAGTCCCTCCGCCTCGCCCCTTCCCTTGTCTCCTTCAAGACAATTCTCAAGACCCTCTTCTTCAACCGTGCCTGGTCACCCTGCTACCCCTACCTTCCCCACCCTCCAGATCCCAACCACCAGCTTGGGTGTGAATCCCTGACTGTCCAGCAACTTGGGACGTTCTACTGATGTGAAAGGTGCTAAAGAAATGTAATTTGTTGTTTGTTGTTGTTACGCATCAATACGTTTTATTTAAAACATAAAAAATATCAGATTTTCAATTCATTTTGTAAATATGCAGATCTGGAGCTTTGAAAATGCCTCAAGTACTTTCAATTAAATCAGATTGCTTTTGCCTAATTCCTCCCTCATTATACACACTAATTGACATGATTATAAACCTCGCCCTAAACGAAGTTACCTTAACTGCAGGGTACCATGTACTTAGACAATATTTCAGGAAAGACAATAAAGTTCTAGTTACTTTTTGTATGAAAAGATAAAGAATTTCACTTGACATCAAAGTCATCATATTCCTGGATTAAATGGAGGAAAGTGCCTTTAGATTGAGAAAACTATTGTTTCAATATGAAGTGACCTAGTAAATTCTTTTAGTTACTCAGAAGAGACAACTTAAGGCTCTTATCGCTGTATGGTCTTGACACATTAATGGAGGGTAAATCATAACCTGTAAGAGTAAAGTTTACCTTAAAGCTAGAATTTTAAAGGTTGCGTTAACACTTTCCATGAGGGTTCTAGAATTGATTATATGTTGCTGAGAAAAAGAGCCTATTTCTTTTATATTTTTTGCTGATGTTAGTAATCACTGTAGTACAATGAATATTCATTCTGTTTTGTGGCAGGGCACAATATAACATTGCTGGGTGAATATGCAAATAGAATTGGATTATACTTTTCTACTGCTTCTGCCTTTTTTCACCAGAATGTAATGGATGTGGGGGGATAAAGGGAGGAACAAATGTTCATGTAATCTGCCAATAATGCAATATTTTCTTCAATTTCCATTTTACACAATATAATCTCGCAAGGTAAAATTCAAATCTGAATTGTATGCCAAACACCTTCGCCACTTAATAGCTAAACATATACTTATAAACATGTCATTCTGAGTCAGGTATATTTTATAGTATATTAATATTACAAAATACAATTTCTAAGATGCTGCCATTAAATTATCACTGAAGATGATATATTTTTGCCCACAAATATACGGTCAAT
Organism: Callorhinchus milii; assembly: GCF_018977255.1. Taxonomy (NCBI): domain Eukaryota; kingdom Metazoa; phylum Chordata; class Chondrichthyes; order Chimaeriformes; family Callorhinchidae; genus Callorhinchus; species Callorhinchus milii. The sequence goes on from NW_024704747.1 coordinate 9,377,025, forward strand.
TCACTTTACAGTCTATTCTGTGAAGTGCTTTGAGACATTGATAAGACGTGAAAAGCGCTATATTAAATGCAAGGATTATTATTATTATTATAAGATATATTCGATACAGAGTAAGAACAAAACAATATTTGACACCAGAAATTAGGGACTACAATTATGTGGAGAGACTAGAGACTGGGATTCATAGAATCATAGAATGTTACGGCACAGAAGGAGGCCATTCGGCCCATCGAGTCTGTGCCGGCTCTTTGACAGAGCAACTGACTTTTATTAACCCCATTCACCAGCTTTCTCCCTATAATCCTGCAAACCTGTCTTCTCCAGATACCTATCCAGTTCTCTCTTAAAAGCTGTTATCGAATCGGACTTCACTGCCCTTTCAGGCAGATCATTCCAAATTCTAAAAACCCGCTGAGTGAAAAAAATTCTTCTAACCTCCCCTCTGCTTCTTTTGATAGTCACAGACGGGTCACAGACACACCTACCAGCGGAAACAGCTTTTCCTTATCTAGCCTGTCGAAACCTTTCATGATCCTGAAGACCTCTATCAGGTCCCCGCGTAACCTTCTCTGCTCTAATGGGAAAAGTCCTAACCTCCCTACTCTTATACTCTATGCCCCTGCTAATAAAGCTCAGTACACCAAATGCCCTTTTTACTGCCCTATCTACCTGCTCTGCCACCTTCAATGAATTGCTTACTTGAACGCCCAGATCTCTCTGTACGTTCACCCCCCTTAAGATTGAGCTACCAAGTCTATATTGCCTCCTATCATTTTTCCTATCTAAGTGTATCACCTCACACTTATCTACATTGAAATCCATCTGCCACATGTCAGCCCATTCCACCATTCTGTGTATATCTGCCTGCAGTCCGTCACAATCTTTTTCATTATTTACTACCCTACCTAACTTGGTATTATCTGCAAACTTGTAAATAGTGCTCTCTATGCTCAAGTCCAGATCATTAATATATATTAGAAAGAGCAGTGGTCCCAATACCGATCCCTGGGGGACACCGCTGAACACCTCCTTCCATTGCGAGAAACACCCATTAACCACCACCCTCTGCATTCTGTCACTCAGCCAGTTCCTAATCCAAACGGCTACTGTCCCCTTAATATCGTGGGCCTCCAGTTTTTTATTAACCTCTTCTGCGGTACTGTGTCAAAAGCCTTCTTAAAATCCATGTAAATAATGTCCACCGCATTTCCCTCATCAAACCTCGCAGTCACCTCTTCAAAAAATTCTATTAGATTTGTTAGGCAAGATTTGCCTTTAACAAATCCATGTTGGCTGTCTCTAATTACCTCGTGTTCCTCTAAGTAGAGATTTATTTTGTCCCGGATTACGGTCTCCAGTAGCTTTCCTATTACCGAAGTTAGGCTGACTGGCCTGTAATTTCCGGGCTTGTCTTTCTGCCCCTTTTTGTAGAGGGGGGTAACATTAGCTACTCTCCAGTCTCTTGGCATCACTCCTGTGTCCAATGACGATTGAAATATAATGGCCAAAGCCTCCACTATTTGAACCCGTATTTCCCACAGCAACCTTGGGTGAAACCCATCTGGTCCTGGTGATTTATCAATTTTGAGCCCAGTCAATCTTTTCAGAACTTCCTCTCTGTCTATACTACTCTGATCTATGTCCTCTACCCTCTCATCCAATACTGTGGCATTTGGGGCATCCGTTTCCGTGCCTCCACAACAAGATTGCCGTCATTGTCTTTGATTGGCCCCATCCTACTTTTAACTAACCTTTTTTCTTTTATGTGCTTATAAAATATTTTAGGATTCCCCTTTATGTTACCCGCTAACCTCTTCTCATGCGATCTTTTAGCCGGTCTTCTCGCTCTTTTAAGATCACTCCTGCATTCTCTATAATGCGCTTTGCTATCCTCAGTGTCTTGCATCCGCCAATTGTCGTACGCCATCTTCTTCTTTTTCATCATCGACAGAATATCCCTGGTCATCCAGGCTGGCTTGGTTCTCGCACATTTCCCTTTTGTGGGAATATATCTATTTGACCCTGAGCTATCGTATCTTTGAAGATTTCCCATTGCTCATGAGTCGTTTTACCTGCCATTCTTACTTGCCAGTCCACCAACTCTAGGTCCCTCTTTAGCCCATCAGAATTAGCTCTTTTCCAGTCAAGCATTTTCACCCTTGACTGTACTTTGTCCTTGTTCATGAGTAATCTAAATCTAATAATATTATGGTCACTGTTACCTAGATGCTCCTCTACCGAAACTTGTTCAACCTGACCTATTTCATTCCCTAGGACAAGATCCAGCAATGCTTCCTTCCTTGTAGGACTGGAGACATACTGCTCAAGAAAATTTTCCTGTACACAATTGATGAATCTTTCCCCTGCCTTGCCCTTAACGCTGCTATTTTGCCAATCTGTATTGGGATAATTGAAATCCTCCATTATGACAACTCTGTTTGCTTTACATCTGTCCGTGATCTAAGGATTATTCTCCTTAGGTTGAGGGGAGATTTAATAGAGTTATTCAAAATTATGAGAGGTTTTTATAGAATGGATAGGGAGAAACTGTTTCTTCTGGCAGGTGGGTCGATAACCAGAGGATACTGATTTAAGATAATTAGCAAAAGAACCAGAGTGGAGACCAGGAGAATTATTTTTACCCAGAGAGTTGTTAGGGTCTGGAATCCACTGCCTGAAGGGCTGGTGGAAGCAGATTTGATAATAAGGGAATTGGATAGGTACTTAAAAAGGAAAAAAATTGCAGGTCTATGGGGTAAGAGTGGGACTAGTTGGTAACTCTTTCAAAGATCTGGTGCAGGCATGATGGGTAGAATGGCCTCCTTCTGTGCTGTAAAATGCTGTGATTCTATGCTAAAATAACCACTAGATTCACTGCAGTATTTCTACTTTCTGTATGTTATAAAACCCAGTTACAGTGATATAATTGTTCAGTGGTCAGTGGGACCACTTTGATTTTACTGAAATTCTTAAATAACTGCAAGTGTCCAATGGGATTCAAGCAGATCCAACTGATGTTGAACAGAATTATAAAAGTATATATGTTAGGTAGGAACTGATCACAATTCTCCTTCAATATTAATCAGAATTGTATAACATCTCTAGAGCATTCTATTCAATATCACAAGAATGTTAAAGCTAAGCTGCCATACAACTCTTGTACAAAAGAAACTGTATGACTGGAATGTGCTGTTTGATGGATCTATTTCAAATACCACTGTGCGGCTCATATGTTTATCTCACCAAAAAAAAATCTAATATAACCTCATTACTTTGGTCAGTTCTTTGATTAAAGATCATTTGCATTCCTGATCAGTGGAGGGCAAATCCTTCACTTTCTGAATAAGATGAAGAACCACCGTGCTGATGGAAATGCAAATGAGTGCATATTAATTTTAATTTTATACCAGTTATCAAAGAAAGATAATTGTCCATGATTGTTCATAAATATGACTTCCAGGCCATAGTTGGATTTTGAAATCAAACATTAACCCATTCTTTGTTTTTAATTGTTGATATCTATGAATCTTTCATCGTGTCAGTACTGCAGATATAATAGGAGTAATATCTCTTTGTCACGGTTTAGGTTCTATGGTAGCAGAGTGTATTTTGTTTATATTGTACTGCTCAAAATGATTCAAACAATTGCATACATTTTGTGTTCTAGACCTTTGTGAAACTTAACATGATCAGCTCTAAAACACAACTTCAATATTAATATTAACATCCCATTACCTGCATGCTTTGCAAATCATAAATCCTCATCCAGCTGAGATACAGGGTGAGCAACCACAGATATCTACATGATATTTTCCCAGTTCATTAGAATGCACAGAATTGCTTGCACAGTTTGCCAGTCTGCATCTAATGTTGCCAGTATTCACAAACCAGATTTGTGACTTGTGGTTTGTGAATATTGCATTTGTTTGTTTTAAGATTAAGAAAGATGTATTTCACACAGAAAATGTTCACTTGTAATTTCTAGGTTGTTTCGATGAAATTGATGTTCAACTATGACTGAACATTATAAATTGTTAATGACTGAATTTGAAAACATTCAGTTCAGTCAGGTCTTTGAATTCACAGTCTAGGCTGACACTCCATTGAAATGCTGAGACAGCATTATCAGAGGTGTTGTCTTCTTATGAGAAATAAAACCAAAATTTTGTCTGGCTGTGCAGGTGGATTTAAATATTCCCATAGCACTATTCAAAAAGAGAATGGAGTTTCTTCTGGTGTTCTGGCCAACTATTCCCCAGAAAACTGATCACTCACTATATTGATTCTGTGGGCTATTGTTTGCACAAACTGTTTGCCTACAAATACAGTCACAACACTACACTGTAAAATCCTGTGAAGTGTTTTGAGATGTCTCAACAAGGTGATAAGGAGCTATTTTAATGTAAGGATTATTATTGTAATTTATATTTAATACATCAGTGATGTAATATTGGGTAGTATTTCTTTGGGAAGACATAAATCCTTGTATAGACTATTCATTATTTACTAGACTTGTGCTAGTTTTTCATGAATATTTTATTCCAGAAGCATTTACTATACTGGAACAAAGGGATACGGCTGTTTTTTAAATTCCATTGGCACTAACATGAACTTTGACATGAACTGTGTATGACTTGCACAGCATGTCCTCCTGATGTGAAAGGTGCTATACAAATATAATTTGCTGTACATAAAATATACTGCTAAACCCACAGAAGCAGGCTAAAGAAAACACAAAATGCAAATAAGAGCAAGAAAAAAGCACTGATTTCAAAGCAAAACCAAACAACTTATTTTATGTTCTTAAGCCATACCTAAATTATAGAAGTCTAAAGTGAAGAAGCTATGGGAACAACCTATAAATACTGAGCACGAAGTGTAGTTTGGTTTGTCATTTAAGATTATCCCAGATGACTTCACTGCTTAGTTCAAAAGATATGTCAGACACAAAACTGAAGTGCAAAGAGCTTTCAGCAATAGAAAATATATCCTTCTTGTATACATTTTATCAGAATGCATGTTAAATTATACAATAATGCCACTTTCTTTTACCGTACAGTCCCTTAAATTCAATTTATTGTAGAAATAGGAGACAAATGAATGCATGAAAACTCTTACTCACCACTAACTGAATTGTGAAATAAACATAAAACTCTCCATTTTGGTGGAGATACTAGACACAATTTCTGGCCGCCTCACTCAAGTATTCATTGTAATAATAGCCAACTTAAAGTCAGCTATATGTTCACTGCTACCCAGACAGCCCCAAGTTCTCCTCCCCCTACAAGTATTGATGAAAAAAAATCCTACGATATAGAGAATAGTGACACGAGCATGTGATAGCAAAATTACTTCACTAACAGAGCAGAAATAATGAGAGCTCAGTCTGCCATGTTAGCAAGACTCAAGCTTTTTAGCTGCTGCGTGCTCCCTCTTGCTGCTGAAACAACCCTCCATTATAAATGCCCCTGCAATCACAGCAACACTCCTTATCTCTCTCCATCTCTCTCTCTCACTCCTTATTTCTCTGTCTCTCTCTCTGTCTCTCTCTTTCTCTCAGTATATCTGCCTCTGTCTCCCTCTCTCAATCTCTGACTCACTCTGTCTGTTCCACTTTCTGTTGCTCTCTCTCCCCATTGCTCTCACTATCTCTCTCTGTCGCTCTCACTCTTTACATGTCCTTTTACCTTTAAATTCCCTCCTCTTTACCCCCCTTCCCCCTCCCTCCCGATGACAGTTGCTCACCCACAGGGATGTTGGTGCCGGGCAGGTGCAGCCCCTTCTCCTGAGCCAGTAACTGCATCTCTGTAAACACAGCCAGAGCTCCATCAGAGTCACCTGAGAGACAACAACACATGACATTTACACGGTCTCTCACGTCAGGAGGACGTCTCAAGGTGCTGGACTGTCAGGGGTTTGGACCCGAGCTGGGGGTTGGGATCAGTAGGGGGTGGAGGGTAGGGCGGGTCGGTGGGGCTGGGCTGACCCTGGTGTGTGGGGGAGACCCCAATGTGAAGGTGCTGACTCTGGCGTGTGGGGGTGGGTGTGGAGACCCCTGGGGTGGGGGTGGGGCTATACTCACGGGTCAGTAACTTGCAGGAGGCCACCTTGTCCAGGGACAGGACACACTCGATGGGGACCTGAGTCTGCAGCTCGGCCGCTCGCTGGTATGACACGAAGGCCTCCCCCGGTTTGTTCATAGCCTGGAACAGGAGGTCAGGGGTCAGAGGGCATCAACCACAACAACACCTTTACCCCAGCGCCGCTCACGCAGGGCAGCGTCCCAGAGCCGGACACCGAGCCGGGGGGGAGGGGGACGTGACCAATAGGCTCGGCCGAACAGGAAGATCTTGAGGCGCGACCTGTAGATGGGGAAGGAGGGGGTGAGATGGAGGGAGGGATAGAGGGGGAGAGTTCCAGAGTTTTGGGGCACAATGGCTGAAAGAGCAGCCACTGATGGTGGAATGGTGGACACGAGGGGCAAGCAGGAGGCAGCGCGGCGGGGGGGGAACACCTTACCTTCAGGGCGTTGCCAAGCTCCAGGTACAGGCTGGCGGCCATCACCGGCTGGTTCAGCTCAATGTAAACCTGACAACAGCAGACACCAGGGTCAGGCCCTGCACCCCCCACCCCCACCCAACATAGCACCCCCAACACATCCCAGCCTAGCCCCCCCAACACAGCACCCGTAAACTAACCTGGGGGGAGGGAGTTTCAGGGCGGGGTGGGGGGTGATGTTGGTGATGACCTTGCTGGCGCTGAGGGGAGTGGGGGGGGGGGGGTTTGGGGGGGCGGTAGGGCAGCGGGGTGGGGTTGGGGTGAGGGGGGTTTTGGGGGGCGGGGGGTGGGTTAGTGCGTCGGGGGGGCTTAGGGTGGGGGGGGGGTTCGGTGGGGGGTGCTGACCTTGCTGGCGCTGAGGGGGGGGGAGGGTTTTGGGGCGGGCGGGGAGGGTGGGGTTAGGGCGAGGAGGGTTTTGGGGGGGGTTAGGGCGGGGGGTGGGGGGGGGTGTGCTGACCTTGCTGGCGAAGGTGTAACAATTGGCTGCCGCCTGCAGATGCTCCTCGAAGCCGGGACACTGTAGCCGCTGTGTCTCCCTCTCGGTCTCCAGGAACAGCCGCGCGGCTTCCGTCAGCGCCAGAGCCTCCCCAGGGGCGTTAAACAGGGTCTGCTCACAGCTGGGGGGGTAGGGGAGGGGTGGGGGGGAGAGAGGGGAGAGAGGGGAGGGTGGGGAGGGGAGAGAGGGGGGAGAGGGGAGGGGGAGAGAGGGGGGAGAGAGGGGGAGTGAAGGAGAAAAGAGAGGGAGTGAGAGCTGTTAGTTTGGTTCCTATCTCAGTCGGAGACACAGCAGAGATTACCAACACGTTTCACATCGGGAGGTGTCAGGGATTGGGTTGGCTCAGGGGGGGGAGGTGGGGTGGGGAGGGAAATTAGGGACAAAATGCGGTCACTGAGGAAGGTCTTGAGTCGGACCTTGAACAAGTTGGAGGGAGGGGGCGAGGGGGAGGAGGCGAGGTGGTGGGGACGAGGCGGTGGGGGCGAGGGGAGGGGCGAGGGGGAGGGGGCGAGGCGGTGGGGGCGAGGTGGTGGAGGGCGAGGTGGTGGGGGTGAGGGGGGAGGGGGCGAGGGGGTGGGGGCGAGGGGGGGCGAGGCGGTGGGGGCGAGGGGGAGGGGGCGAGGTGGTGGGGGCGAGGGGGAGGGGGCGAGGGGGTGGGGGCGAGGGGGAGGGGGCGAGGTGGGGGGGCGAGGGGGGGGGGCGAGGGGGTGGGGGCGAGGGGGGGGGGGGGGAGGGGCGAGGGGGTGGGGGGAGGGGGGGGCGAGGGGGGGGGGGGGGGGGCGAGGGGGGGGGCGAGGGGGAGGGGGCGAGGGGGTGGGGGCGAGGGGGGGGGGGGGGGGGAGGGGCGAGGGGGAGGGGGCGAGGGGGAGGGGCGAGGGGAGGGGCGAGTGGTGGGGGCGAGGGGGAGGGGCGAGGGGTGGGGGCGAGGCGGTGGGGGCGAGGGGGAGGGACTATGGAATGGAGTCACAGAGAGGCTGGGACACCCGCACACAGATGGTGGGGTGGACAGGCCAGTGTGGAGAGGGGGGCCGGGCCGGTAATAATAATAATAATAATAATAATAATCCTGGCATATGCTACAGCCCCTTAACACGTCTCAAAGCACTTCACAGGACTCACCGTAAAGTGTAGTGACTGTGTATTTTGTGGGTGAAACGTGACAGCCAATCGCACCCAGCGACGGATTAGTACCCCCGGAAAGTGATCTCCCAATCGTTCCGGCTGCAACAAAGGCGTGTGGAGTAAGGAAGTAGGTTGGAGGACATAAGACGGGGCGGGGGGGGTGGGGGAAGATTGTGCAGTGTGTGTGTGTGTGTGCATTGGGGGGGAGGGTGTGTGTGAGAGTGTGTGTGTGACGGTGTGTGGGCGTGAGGGGGTGTGGGTGAGGGGGTGTGCGAGGGGGTGAAGGTGTGTGGGTGAGGGTGTGTGTGAGAGTGTGTGTGAGGGGATGTGTGAGGGGGTGTGGGTGAGGGGGTGTGTGTGGGGGTGTGTGTGAGAGTGTGTGTGTGGGGTGTGTGGGTGTGAGGGTGTGTGTGAGGGGATGTGGGTGAGGGGGTGTGGGTGAGGGTGTGTATGGGTGAGGGTTTGTGTGTAAGTGTGTGGGGGCGCGTGTGAGGGGCATGTGAGGGGGTGTGTGTTAGAGGGTGTGTGAGGGTGTGTGTGTTGGAGGGTGTGTGCGAGGGGGTGTGTGTTAGAGGGTGTGTGTGGACGGTGTGTGAGGGGGTGTGGGTGAGGGTGTGTGTGTGAGGGTGTGTGAGGGGGGGTGTGAGGGGATGTGGGTGAGGGTGTGTGTTAGAGGGTGTGTGTAGAAGGTGTGTGAGGGGGTGTGTGAGAGGGTGTGTGAGGGGGGTGTGAAGGGGTGTGTGTGAGGGTGTGTGAGGGGGTGTGGGTGAGGGTGTGTGTTAGAGGGTGTGTGTAGAAGGTGTGTGCGAGAGGGTGTGTGAGGGGGTGTGTGAGAGGGTGTGTAAGGGGGGGTGTGAGGGGGTGTGTGAAGGGGTGTGGGTGAGGGTGTGTGAGGGTGTGTGCGAGGGGGTGTGGGTGAGGGTGTGTGTGAGGGTGTGTGTGTGAGGGTGTGTGAGGGGGGATGTGGGTGAGGGTGTGTGTGAGGGTGTGTGTGTGAGGGTGTGTGAGGGGGGTGAGGGTGTGTGTGTGAGGGTGTGTGAGGGGATGTGGGTGAGGGTGTGTGTTAGAGGGTGTGTGTAGAGGGTGTGTGCGTGAGGGTGTGTGTGAGGGTGTGTGTGTGAGGGGGTGTGAGGGGGTGTGGGTGAGGGTGTGTGTGAGGGTGTGTGTCAGGGTATGTGCGAGGGGGTGTGGGTGAGGGCGTGTGTGAGGGTGTGTGTGTGAAGGTGTGTGAGGAGGTGTGTGAGGGGGTGTGGGTGAGGGGGTGTGTGAGGGTGTGTGTGTGAGGGTGTGTGTGTGAAAGTGTGCGAGGGGGTGTGTGTGAGGGTGTGGGTGAGGGTGTGTGTGAGGGTGTGTGAGGGGTGTGGGTGAGGGGGTGTGTGAGGGTGTGTGTGTGAGGGTGTGTGAGGGAGGGTGTGAGGGGGTGTGTGAGGGCGTGTGGGTGAGGGGGTGTGAGGGGGTGTGTGAGGGGGGGTGTGAGGGTGTGTGTGAGGGGGTGTGGGTGAGGGGGTGTGTGAGGGGGTGTGTGTGAAGGTGTGTGAGGGGGTGTGTGAGGGGGTGTGTGTGAGGGTGTGGGTGAGGGTGTGGGTGAGGGTGTGTGTGAGGGGGTGTGTGAGGGGGTGTGGGTGAGGGGGTGTGTGAGGGGGTGTGTGTGAAGGTGTGTGAGGGGGTGTGTGAGGGGGTGTAGCCTTACTGAGCCATAGCCAGGTTGCAGAAGCCGGCGTACTGTAAACATTCCTGCTGTTTGAGCTCTTTCGCCAACTGACCTGAGAGACAACAGGAGGAGATCATGGTCACCATCAAACATAAACCCTCAAACATGACTCCAGCTGTTCTTACCAACACGAGGAAGGCATGGAGTGGTGGTACACATTTCCCTTTCAAAACAAGATCTGCTCCATCAATACAGAATCAAAGATTGTTCACCATTGTTCACAATCATCAAGTCGATTTATAAATGGTTGTGATTTTGCATGTGATGTCTTGAGATTTCTCAGACAGAACTGTGGATGCAATACAATTTACATTTATGTAGCATCTTTCATGTCAGGAGGACATTTAATAATGTTGGATGCACACCCAAACTGGGGGAATGGGGAGGGAAAGATGACTGAAAGCGTGGTCAAAGAGGTACGTTTTGAGACTTGCCTTGAAAGAGAAGAGGAAGGGAGTCGGAGGGATTCCAGTATAGAATTCCATAATGTGGGGGCAAAATGACTGAAAGCTCACCCGTTGATGGTGGATTCATGAGAATGCTGTCTGTGGAGTTATCTTGATAATGATAGAGAAAGGTACTCCAACACACAACTTTGATACGTGGCCTGGGTTTCTAATGACTTTAAGAAGATTCCAGCTGAGTGAATGAATATTGGAACATAGACTGGTGAGTGCAATGTGTTCAGTGACACTGTTGTTAGTTTAAATAACCTGCTTTGTCAGCATTCATATTGTTACCTACTGAGCCTTTAGTTAGAGTAGCCAAAACTGCAAGCAGTGTTCAAAGTGGGTTCACCAGTGATCTCTAAAGTTCAAAGAACTTATTTTGATTTATTGTCAAATGCTACCAATATAAACCTAGTTTGATTAGTTTTATTGTCAACACATTGAAATAGATTCTAATGCTTCAGTGACTATTCTATAATTGTATCCAAATCCTTTCTCTTGTGCTATTCAACTTTTTTCTCTTGTGCTATTCAACTTTTTTTCTTGTAGGACAATATGTATTGTGTCACAATTTGCCTGAATTGAAATTAACTTTCCACTTGTAATTCCATAGGCTTAATTAGTTTGGTTCAGATGATCTTGATAGTATTTATTTTTCTTATATTAGTTACTTGTCCATATAGCAAGCTATCAACAATACATTTTAAAATACTTTCTAAAAGATTTATAAATAATGTGAACAGAAAGCCACACCCAATAATTCTACTGCTGACTACTCCACAGAGTGTGCTCTTTCCATCTATCATCACTTTCTGCTTTTTATTGGCAGTTGTGTTATTGTGTGAAATATTGGGTTGAAATTAGTGGCTTTGAGTTGAGCCTGGTTGAGCACTAGATTTGTTTTTGGCCGAGGAAAGTGTGGGTTTTGGCCTTCCTCAGCAGACCAATGTTGGGGAGCAATGTTGGAGAGCACTGTTAAATAAATAAAATGATTTAAAGTGCAACACGGAGCCTAAAAGCAATTGCCTCGAATCCAACAAAATGGTGGCACGAGGACATGCCATTTGCTAGTAGTTATTAAACTTTCCTTAAATAAAAAAGGAACACTATTACTACTGCAAATTGTGACTCATTCTGTTGTCATAGTTACTGTATACGATTCCACAAGTCCTGAATTAAATGTCCACAATCATCATTTCAATTGTGCCACAAAAGGTTAAATTCACAAAAGGTTAAACTTACAATAGGTTATGGTCCTCCCGCAAAGAAAATAAAGTATGTTTAACTAACAAATCAAACATACTGAAGATTGTTCATTTGAAGTAATGAATCTAAAACACGACTCAAAATATACAGCAGATGAGTAAAATACTTATGGATTATTTATGAACTCTTTTCAGTACTAATTAATCAAACAGTCCAACTAGTGGTATTTTTTTCAAGATATTTCTGTTTGAGGCTGACATAAATTTCACATGTTTTTGTTAACAGCACCAGCTTAGTGATGATTTTGCTCAGTTTCATGATTGAGAAGACCAGTTACGAAAAGATCAATATCACTCCCATTTGGAAGTGCAAAGGAGGGTATCTTTAAAATATTGTAAGAGTTTGATGGGTGATCTATGGGGACAGATCAGCAAAACAGCAGTACTGCACTGTTTGCCCATCTGATAATTAAAATAATTGTGTCCTGAATATTAAATTTATATTACAAAGACACATGGGTAAACAGGGTTTAAAAGGGTTTAAAAGAGGGGTTTTATGTGCTAACCATTCAGTAGTGCAATGCTGTAGAGATTTTATTTGATGTACTAATATGGTTATTTTGAAAGTGAAAATAAAGTGCAGTGTCGCAGCAGGCCAGTTATTAAAACAGACCCCCAGAGCTCCATAGTTCGCTAGTTTACTTTAATTGGCACATTATTCAGTGTGTGAAATTACAGATTAATTTCAAGACCTGCAAGCTATCGAAGTGCCTGATTTTCCATATTACTTTATAATACAATTCTATTAGAAGTTGCAATTAGTTTGGATACTGTTAATACAGCACTTTGCATTCAGAGGTCGACACATTATGTGAATCATTCACATAGCACACTGGTTTATCCTGTTTACACTGACATTGAAACAAGTGCAATGCAGTGCAGTAGTGAATCTTTGCAAAGCTAATTAATTTAGCTGCAATAAATCTAATTATCTTCCATGATGACCTGCTTCTACGCAAAAGCAGATTGAAGAATCTTTTCACATTCTCCATAAAGTCACTGTTTTTTCATATAAAAAATAATAATCTATCATGTCAAAATATCTCAAACTGCTTTACAAGCAATTGCAGTCAAATGTAGTGATTGCATTTACAGGTAAATACGAAACTCATTCAGACTTTACTCCTGACAGGTGTTAATGTCATACTCCTGTGCTTTTAGTTTCATGGTTTGCAGTTTGTCAGCAATGTCTTTAATTAGTCTGATCTGAATCTTAAATGCCATTAAATGCAATTTTCATAGCACTTCACTAAATCACTCAGATGTGTTTGAAGTTACCCCAAGGACCAAAATATAAATTTAACTCGTCCACAAATATGACTAGTAAACAGATTAAAATCCCGGGTAAGAATAAACAGCAGACACTAGTAAATAATATTTTAACCCTTACACAAGAACAATTTGCACTTGAATGGTAACTTTAACAAAGGAGAACATCTCCAAGAGCTTAACAGAGATGCCAGAGAAGAGGAAGAAGAATTTAAGCACAGCCCACTAGATTTGCTGTGTTAACTATCAAGAACTTCTGTTCAATCATCAGGCTAAGTGTCAAAACATGCCCGATTTGAATTGGGACATAATAATGGAAATTGAGCAAATTATGTACAGTAGAGTATATGAATGCACGATTGGCGATGTGAGCTATATGCTACTGCCTGCACTTGTTGCAATATTCAGTGCACAGAACAATGTTTTGCAGTGTTCCTTTCCATAATCTGTGTTAAATAAGAATATGACAACGTTCCATTAAAAGTCAAAGTAATGTGCAGTTTCCTTTTTGCAAAGAGGCAATGCACCTATTCAGGTACAATCAGCTGTGTAGATGCTAAAGGCATTTTCATGTCACAGGAGGAAGAGCATTGGTTTGCAGCAGATGTAGACACGCTTCTTGTTGGACGAATATCTGTAAGGATATGAATTCAAGGTTAATCACTCTGAGATGCTATTGTGCGTAGAGGACGCTACATAAGTTCAAGTTGTTGTTGGTGTTGGAGCTTGGACTCCCAGACAGTTCTTGAATTTAATTGACTTAAAGGGCAAAGAAGCTTTATTAAACCTTTCTGCAGATAGTAAGTATGCATTTTAATGTGGAGTTAAGATTAACATTGCGTTAGTGGCAATTATTACATAAGCTCTTCTTAATGTTGTGACTTGGCAGTGAAGTATAAACTTATTATTTTTTATTCTTTAACACTATAATTTGTTTATCAGAGTACATGAAAAAACAAAATTGAATTTCATTATGAATTTATCTAATTATCTAATTTATCTAATCTAACTGAAACAAGGCTTGGCTTTAGTTCATGATAAGCCTTGTTTAGCAGGATGGTTTTAACAACATCACAGTTGACTTAACATCAAATGTATTGGGTTAAATGAGTGAATCTATCAATCAATACTTGATGCCAGTTTAATGTAAGGCCAAGGTGCAGCCTTGTGACACTGGAGGTAAGTTTAGCAAACAAAAAATATCAAAAGCCTGATAACTTAATACATCTTATTGGTGTTCATTATGTCAATAGAGCACTACATGATAGCATTCAAGAATGTAAATGCAAATAGAATTGTTGATCTTCATTTCGCTCTCAAAATACACATTCAGTGCACTTTACAGCATAGTCTGTAAAGTGCTTTGAGATGTCTCAACGTTCTTATTATTATTATCTTCATCTAAAGGTTCAAGGGAAATAAATTAAAATGCAAGGAAATGAATGTTGTTTTATTATTAATTAGGGTGTGTTTGGAATTGTGTTTCCATAGGTTCACCCTATGGAACAGTCCATTCTGGCATAATGTCTCTCCAGGTGAATAAAGAAACAATCTAATGGCTGTATACTTGGGATAAGATTGCCACCTTCTGCAATAATAAAATATGCATAGGTGCAGAGCCACGAGATGGAGCAAAGCCAAGGGATGAGAATGCCAGGTCACTTCTCTGATCATTGCTATCCTCTTCTGTTAATGCCACTTGTTAAACCTCTCACAGTTCACTCCCTCTGCTCATAAATGCACAATCCTATTAGTTTCTAATTGCCCCATGTTCACTTTTCCTTGGACCCTCCTCAGATTTTTTTCTGCCTCCTTCCTGGGACTGTGATCCTCTGGAGGCTCTGCCTAGCTCTGCCACCAATACTCAAACTTCTCCCATGTACAGATACTGCATTTCACAGAAATTCCTGTGAAGCGCTTTGAGACGCACTTCTGATATGAATGACACTATATACAAATGCAAGGATTAATACATACTTTGTTTTCTCTTCTGACCATTATCAAGAGCACTATCTTCACCCTTTAGCGGACAGTGCATTTCTTCAAGTGACTTAACAATTACAAACATTACCAGTGCATTACAACTGGTAAACAATGGCCTGCTATTCTGTGTCAATCCCACTTGTTTTCAGTATAATAAATATTCTGTTAAATAATTGGGATTTAATTTGAATCTGGTCCATATTGAACAAAGGGTTTTAATCTGAATCTGCAGTTTTACGAATACAGACTAATCACCTGGCCCCAGAGTCTGCTGGCTCGAGCTGTGGTGAGCTCTGTCAGGTCTATGAAGCGCTTTGAGACGTCGAGAAGACATGAAAAGCTCTATATCAAATGCAAGGATTATTATTATTGTTATTATTGAGCTAAAAGACAAATGATAATGGGCGGTAGAATTCCATCAGGAGTATTGGTGTGGATTGGAGAGGGACTTATTCTGGTTGTTTGCTTTTTCTGTTTAAAAGCGTGTAGTTGACTTGACAACTTGTTAACAGCAGCTCTATTGTGACATAATCCTCAATTAATAGGAGTCTGCTATGCAGGACGATACAACAAAAACAACTTGCATTTATATTGCACTCTCATGCAGGGAAGGGTCCCGGAGCACTTGACAGTGGCGGAATACGAAGCCGAGCCGGGGGGATGGGAATATGACTGTAGGCACAGTCAAAGAGGAAGGCACAACCTAAAGATGGTGAAGGAGGGGGCAAGGTGGAGGGATACAGGAAGAGTGTTCCAGAGTTTTGTGGCATAGTGGCTGAAAGCATGGCCACCGATGGTGGAATGGAGAGCATGAGGGACAACCTTAGACAATGATGAGCAGTATGACTTTATTAGTGGTAAAACAGTTTGTATGTTTCAACACAAAGAACTGATCATGTAATGATATTCAGCCTAGCATCTTCTGTGAAACTTTTAATAATATCCATATCCTCTGTAATAGGAAAATGAATGACAGTTGTCTATAATGGGCACAAATCTCTCTACAAAAGCTTTACTTTTGATTCGATTTCTAACAGCCGTCAGCACAAATTTGAGAATATGTTAATCAAATTCATTTTGCATTGAAGAATCCAACTGGTTGAAACTTTCTCTATATCTCAACAATATCCTAATCCTTGCATTTGATATAATGCTTTTCACGCCTTCTAGACATCTCAAAGCGCTTCACACTGTAAAGTGAATTGACTGTATATTTGTGGGTAAAACGCGGTAGCCAATTGTGCACAGCAGTGTCCCACAAACAGTTGTGGATTGGAGTGACCAATTTATTATTGTTTTTGTTTCTTGAGGGATTATTATCAGGCGTGTGGAGTAAGGAAACTTGCCCAAGGTTTCACCCTGCCTATGTGCCTGATGTACGTGCAATGTACCCAAGTATTAACATTAAGTCCTGAATGACAGAGGCTCTTCTACTTGGCTCCCATCAACGCCTTTTCACTGCAGTCATTGACAGCATCAATCTACACGGACTCAAATTCCACTTCATGGAGCCAGTGTGGAACCTCAGTATCTTGCATGACACTCAAATGTCCTTTAAACCCCACATCAATTTTCTGAATCATTCAGCTTTCCCTCACCTTTGCAACCATAGCGAAGCATCATCATGTCCAAGCTTCACCACATCAACTCTCTGAACGCCAGCCTTCCCAACACCTCCCTCGACAAGCTGCAGATCATTCAGAACTCTACAGCTGGTCTCCTCTCCTGCATTAGCCTCCGTGAGCCTATCACTCCCATCCTCGCCAACTTCACTACTGGCTCAATTACACAATCGACTGTGTTTGACAGTTGACCACACCATCCGCCTCCACCACCTCTCCTCCCTCATCCATCTTAACGGGACCTGCAATCGTATGGTTCGAGTCCTACTTAACCAACCGCCTCCACTTCATCTCAGCAATGGTTTTTCCTCCTGCTCCCGCCCCCGCCCGGTCACCTGCAGGGTATCCCAGGGCTCCATCCTTGGCCTCCTTTTTTCTCATCTATTTGCTTCCTCTGGGCGATGTCATCTGCAGACACGGGTTAAACTTTCACATGTATACGGATGACACAAAAATCTACTTTGCCTCCTCCAGCATTGACTCCAGGGCTGCCGATGTTCTATCAGCTTGTCTAGCAGACATCAGGGCCTGGATGAGTGCAAACTTCCTGCAGCTGAATGGGGGCAAGACGGAAGCCATACCCTTTTGCTCCAGTCAAAGTTTTCATTCCGGCGGAACTAAATTCCTCAACCTCCCTGGGCTCTCCCTCAGACTCACCAAACCAGTGCACAATCTAGACATCTGGTTCGACCCCCAGTTGTCCTTCCTCCCCCACAGCCGGTCCCTGACCAGGACCACCTTCCTCCATCTCCGCCACATTCCCCGCCTCCGACCGTACCTTACCCCAAATGCAGCCGAAACCCTCGTGCATGTGTTTGTCACCTCCCTTCTGGATTACTCATACACACTCCTCGCTAGTCTCCCCAGCTCTACTATTTAAAAGATGCAGCTCATTCAGAACTCTGTCACCTGCATACTGACCCAGACCAAACTCCGTACCCACATCTCACCAGTTCTGGCCAGGCTCCACTGGCTCCCCATCACTGAATGGGTAGATTTCAAGATTCTCACACTTGTGCTCAAATCCATTAATTCCCTGGCACCTCCCGACCTCTCCAACCTCCTCACTCCCCAATCCACCACGTGGCACCTCCGCTTAACTGGCCTCCTACTCAACTCTCATACCCTCCGCTCCACCATTGGAGGTTGCGCTTCCAGCCACCATGCCCTGAAACTGTGAAACACTCTCCCGCAATCCTTCTGCCTTGCCCTTTCTCTCCCCTTCTTCAAGTCTCGCCTGAAATATCTCCTTTGGACCGTACTTACAGTCACCGTCCCATAGCTCATTGTCAGACTACACTACTGTGAAGTGCTCTGAGATGCTACCCTGCGTGGAGGGCGCTATATAAGTGCAAGTTGTTGTTGTTGGGTGGGAGTTAAGTGGGGTCTCCTTGGAGTTGAACTGGCTCCAAAGTGACATACCTAGCAACGGAATGTTGGAATTAAGCCCTCTGTGGCAGTCTCGATAGACCGGTTCCTAAGTCAGGCAGGTCTGCAGTATTCCAAGCACTACTGATGACAGCACAGCCAGTCTAGCTCATTGGCAGGTCTTGGAAGGGCAGACTGGGGGCTGGGAGTGATCCTACTCAGCTCCTGTTAACCCTGCAAGCAAATTAGGAGCAGGAGTAGACCATTCGGCCCCTCGAGCCTGCCACTTCATTCAATAAGATCATGGCTGATCTTCTAACCTAACTTCATCTGCCCGCCTTATCCCCATATCCCTTAATCCCTCTATCTTTTAGAAATCTATCAGTCTCAGTCTGGATATGTTCAAGGACTGAGCATCTACAGCCTTCTGGGGTAGAGAATTCCATAAATTCACTATCCTCTGAGTGAAGAGGTGTTTCCTCAACTCTGTTCAAAAAGGCTGACCCGTAATCTTAAGACTGTGACCTCTAGTTATAGGTTCTCCTACCAGGAGAAACAATCTCACACTGGCTAGTCTGTCAAGCCCCATAAGAATCTTATGTTTCTATAAGATCACCCCTGATTCTTCTATATTCTAGAGAATATAGGCCTAGTTTCTCAACCTATCCTCATAGGTCAACCCCCTCATCCCAGGAACTAACCTAGTGAATCTATGCTGCACCCCCTCTAAGGCGAGTATGTCCTTTCTTAAATAGGGAGACCAAAACTGCACACAATATCCTAGGTGTGATCTCACCAAGGCCTGCCTTCTAACGTTTTGTGACTGGCACTGCCTACCACCACCTCCGCAATATTGTCAGACTCCACCACTGCCTCACCCCTCAGGCTGATGATACCCTCACCCATGCATTCGTCACCTCAAGGCTTGATTACAGGAACTCCCTCCTCATCAGCCTTCCCAACTCTTCCCTTCACAAGCTGCAGATTATCCCAAACTCTGCAGCTCGTGTACTCTCACGCACCAGGCTCCGTGACCCCATCACTCCCACCCTTGCCCGACTTCACTGGCTCCCCATCCCCCAGACAGTCGAGTTCAAGATCCTCATCCTCACCTTTAAGGCTATCCATGGCCTTGCCCCCTCCTACCTCTCTGACCTGCTGACTCCCTACCAATCTGCCCACTCCCTCCATTCATCAGGCTCCGGGCTGCTCCATGTCTCCCGCCCAACCATCGGTAGCCGGGCTTCCAGCCTCTCTGCCCCCACACTCTGGAACTCCATCCAACAGTCCCTTCACCTCACTTCCTCCCTTGCATCCTTCAAGGCCAGTCTCAAGACGCTTCTCTTCGACTGTGCCTTTGGTTTCCCTCCCACTTCTCTGCTTTCCCTCACTCCTAAACCACCCCTCCCCCATGCTCAGGCCCTGACATCTGATTGTTCAGCGCTTTGGGACATCCTCCCGACATGAAAGGCGCTCTATAAATGTAATTTTGTTGTTGTTGTTGTTATTGGTGTACAAGGACACCCAAATCCCTCTGAACACTAATACTATCTATTCTCTCCTCCTCTAGAAAATAATCTGCTTTTCTGTTTTTACTACCTAGGTGAATAACTTCACACTGCCCCACATTATATTCCATCTGCCACCTACTTGCCCACTCACCTAGCCTGACTATATCCCTTTGCAATCTTCTTGTGTCATCCTCAGAGCTTACTCTCCCACCTAGCTTAGTATCATCCACAAATTTAGAGATTTTAAGTTCCATGTCCTCGTCTAGATCATTAATATAGATTGTGAATAGTTGAGGCCCAAGCACTGATCCTTGTGGCACTCCACTAGTCACATCTTGCCAATCTGAGAAGGACCCGTTTATCCCTACTCTCTGTTTTCTTCCCGTTAGCCACTTTTCGATCCATGCTAATATATTGCCTTTAATTCCATGGGCCCTAATCTTGTGTAGCAGCCTTTTATGTGGCACCTTGTCGAATGCCTTCTGAAAATCTAAGTACACTACATATACTGGTTCCCCCCTATCTAACCTGCTAGTTACATCCTCAAAGAACTCTAAAAGATTTGTTAAGCATGACTTCCTTTTTGTAAAGCCATGTTGACTCTGCCTCATCATGTTATGGTTTTCTAAGTACGCCACTACAATGTCTCTAATTAAGGATTCTAGAATTTTCCCTACAACCGATGTCAGACTGACTGGACTATAGTTCCCCATCTTCTCTCTCCCACCCTTCTTAAATAGTGGTGTTACATTTGCGATCTTCCAATCAATGGGAACCGTTCTAGAATCTAGAGAAGTTTGGAAGATCAAAAACACGGCATCGACAATCTCAGTAGCCACCCCTTTTAAACCATAGGATGCAGGCCATCAGGTCCAGGGGATTTGTCATTTTTCAATCCCAACAGTTTCCCTAATACTAATTCTTTACTGATGTTAATTTCCCTAAGTTGCTCACTAACATTCGCTTCTTGGCTCCCCTCTATTTTTGGTAAGTTTTCAGTGTCTTCTAACGTGAAGACAGAAGCAAAGTACTTGTTTAATGACTCTGCCATATCTTTATAAGATGTCTCTGCCTGTAATGGACCCACATTCACTTTTGAACATACAAACTATGTGGTTTTATTCTAGTGTTAGACTCCAGCACTACCCCGATATCCCCAAGCCTTGCCAACCTGCGCTAATACTTTCCGGATTAGGTAAGCAGGATGTGTTCCTCCAGGGAGAGAGCGCATTCCATTCCAGCAATCTATCTCTGGAATTTCCATGTGTAGGTGGGATGCATGGAAATCTCAGTTTTCTTTGCATACTCTTAGGCATGGTGATAGGTTTCCACATGTGTCAGACACCTGGCTGATCCCAAAAAATGTAACCAAGCCTTTGGTCATCCTTTTGCCCGCACCTCCTTTGGACCCACCTCCACCTTGACCCCCTTGATTCCCACCCCTCCCAAATCCAACCTAAGATCAGGTGTAAATCCTCGACTGTCCAACACCTTGGGATGTTCTCCTGACATGAAGGGAGGTGGACAGTTGACAGTTTGCACACAAGCTGAGGTATATAAATAATGTAAATGGAATTTATTGTTGCTGTTGCTATTGATCAATTTTATGTATAAAACAATGATTTAGAACTCCCTCTAAGTGCAACTCAGCTGCCATTATTATAAATATTGCCAGCCAAACATATGAGATTAATTAAATTGGGATTTATTAAATTGGATTATATAAATAAAATAGAAACATAGTTTGCAGTAGAACTTTTTTTTGTCTAATGATGTTTTCTCTTTTACCATGATTTGTCTGTGTAGTTTTGTTTCACATATTTTCATGCATTTGCTCACTTTATCATTTTCTTGTTACCATGTATCCAGTGCAAGTGCTCACAGTAAAAGAGATTGAATTGCAGCATCACTCATTGCAAAAAGTGGCTTTCAGTATTTCAACCTGACTGCATTCTCAGGGGCAATGATCTAGGAGCTGAGAGCTACTGAGGTCAATTAAACCATGTCAGCACTTGTTGAACTGAGAACTGACAGTGATGAAAGGCACTACTTCATGATTGACGTAAAGTTCTAAAATTATTGTCTAAATGTTGTGGATGATACTCCAAACTTTGATTTAAAAACTGCATTGATTACTTGGTGGTCAATTAAGTTAAATTGGATTTTCAGAGCAGGTATCAAGATCAAATTAGCGCAGATCATATATACTTATTTTAATGATAACCGTTTTCATGATAGCTCACAATGAGGTCTTGTTCAAAATGATACTTTTAACTTTCATGCTTTTGGCACAATTGAAATCTGTTCTGTTAGTGAGGGAATCTCACACTCATGACTCATGTTTAGAAGTTAATCGAAAAACAATTGTTTGAATTTCATTTTTAAGACAGTGAAAAATTGTGTTTCTTGCCATGAAATACAATTTAAGACCTATTTTTAAAATGTGCATGAATGTTCTTAGAATCCAAATAACTACATTATATTTGAGAGACCCATAAATGTGTTTCTTACTGTTCAATGTTGTTAATGTGGAACAAATCTTTAAAGTGGTAGCTGAAATATTTTACCATTAGAGAAAAGTACAATAGCTTCTACTGCCTATTTTTGATAAAAAATAAACTTTTCCAGAGAATCAGCACATATTGAATGATTGCAGAGACCATAGTGCCCTCAAGTGGTCTACCTTATAACACAAGCATGGTAGCAACCACTTCACTGCTCAAAAATTAACTCAAAAAACATTTGCATTAGTAATAAAATGCTGTAATTCAAGCTTAAGGATTTAAAAATAGAATAAGAGGAAAGAAACAATTTTACCAAACTAGATTGATGTGATATTCTATGTGAAGAATCCACTGGACAAAAGTGCTAGAGGAATGTCTTTTCAATCTATAGATAAAATATAATAAAAGGAACGGAAAAGACATTTGGCTTACCAACAATACCTTGCAGTTATATAGCGCCCTTCACGCAGGGTAGCATCCCAGATCACTTAACGTGGTGGAGCCTCACTCTGAGCTGGGGCTGGCGTTGGTGATCATAAGCATGGTCGAAGAGGAAGGTTTTCAGGCAGGACTTGAAAAAGAGGAGATAGAGGGAAAGGCTGAGGCATTGGGGGAGAGTGTTCTATAGTTTCAAATGTATCAAACGGATGGTGAAAAAAAAACCTTTAATTATTTCAGCCCACCTGCTCCCATGAATTTAATTGTGGAAAAATTGTAGAACATTGTAGAACATACACAATGTAGAACATTGTCACATTTCGACTAATCAAACCTAGTCTCTCTCTTTCTCTTCTCCCTGCACAGATACGCTTCATCTACCAAGCTCAGCAGCATAGAATTCATTGTGTTCCATAGAAGCTGTGTTCATCTCATTCTGTACCTCTCCCTGTATCCTACAATACCATTTGCAAGATATATATCCAAGGTTTTTTTTCTGGGGGAGAAGTTCTGAAATTCACACCATTTGGATCAATGTGGGAGTGATTCTGAATTTCTCCTATGTTTGGGTCCATGGGGCAATCAAATCTAGCACAATCAGGGTATTTGGAGTGCTTTGGGGTTTTTGCGGATGTTTATATTTAGTCAATTCGAAGCATGAACAATAAATTCATCTTGAATTTTAAAACACTTTTTTTAAAAAGTTCAACATTTTTGGTGTTTTTCAAACCAAGCTGGTCTACATTGTTACCATAATACTACCTGTTTATTCAGTGCAAAAATAGAGGCAATTTATAATAATATAATAATCCTTGCATTTGATATAGCACCTTATCATGTCTTTGAGACACCTCAAAGCACTTCACAGAATATACTGTAAAGTGAATTGACTGTATATTTTGTGGGCGAAACGTGGCAGTCAATTGCACACAGCAGTGTCCCACAAACAGTCATGGATTGAGAGACCAATTTTTTTTGAAGGAATTATTACTCCCTGAAATGTGATCTAACAAGATCTAACATTAGCCAATCGACTAACAATCGGATTCCTACTTACTGCTAGGTAAACAGATACATGTGGAGTAAGGAAACTAGCCCAATGTTTCGCCCTGCTGGGGAAACAACAACAACAACAAGATTACATTTGTACAGGGCCTTTCACGTCGGGAGGACGTCCCAAGGCGCTGGACAGAGTAAAGCATTTCAGACCCAGGTCTCTCGCTTACTGCTCAGAGTGCTCTAACCACTGAGCTAAATGCTGCTTTAGTGATAATGCAGGTTTCCTAATGCTTACTGAGTGCAAGTTGCTGATAGTTGTATATTGGGAATCTACAGTATAGAAGAAAATTGACTAATGTATTTGATTTAAAGAGTTAAAGTGAACAAATCAATTACAAATCTAATTACTACATCTTTAGCAACCAAATAACTTAATTGAAAAGTACTTCAATTCAACAACAACGCTTACATCTGTATAGCACCTTTCACGTCGAGAACATATGCTAAAACCATAAATAATATTTTATGTTTGCTTGCTGTCATTACAATGTATTTGTTTTCTTTTAAACAAGTTAATTACATGTTGGAATGTCTTACAGTCATTAGATGTATTTTTCTTTAAATAACCAACTAGGAATTATTAATGAGCTCTCATATCTGCCGTTTAGATGCAGTTAACCCCAATGCCCAGTAACTGGAATGTCTAATCGGAGTCTGCTCGCACTAGCAGACCTCTGAGGTTGACAACTACCCTCTGAAGTGCTTACTCCTTTTCTTGTCTAGAATACTACAGAGACTCAAGGATACATTTGGTAGAAACAACAGCTCTTTATTAAAACCCAGCAACCCTAGGCTCCCTTGCATATAAGGAACACAACAACGGAAGGTATACAACAATGGGAGCAAATATAATAATCACACATAACTATAACAACTGGCAGCACAGTACTACACTAGTAAAGGAATATTGCAAACCAACCCTGACTGTACAGTAGTCCTGTACACGTCAGTACACACGGGATGACAACCATTAGTTAACGACACGAGGAGCGCCGAGCATTGCCTTATATAGGCGTGTGGCTTTGCCCACCGTATGATGCGAATGCGAGGGGTTTTCCCACGCTGGCGGCCACACGTGTTATTTTACTCTGCGGCTGCTTGTTAACTGACTGGGTATTGCTGGAGTCTAATCAGCTATAACTGCATAGCTTGTCATTGATATTGATGTCTACAAGCTTTTCCACTGCTTGTCCAGCTAGGATTGCTCAACTCATTAGGGCTTTGACTTGTAGGGTTAACAGGAGCTGAGTGGGATGGTTCTTTGCCCCCAGTGACTGGTCTGCCCTTCCAGGTCCTGCCGATGCGCCAGGCTGGCTTTGCTGTCATCAGCAGAGCCCTAAAGTGCCAGTTCAGCTCTAAATGGCCCTGCTTAGGTCTTGTGTTAAACTGCTGTGAGTTCATTTTGAGGAGACCAGGAAATAACTAAATTATTATACTGCTCATTACTATTAGGTTGTGCAAGCATCCTGCTCTCTAAGTAAATGTTATATTTGACTGTGCCACCATCATCTAAGTAAATACATTAAGTGTGAAGAAAATATGGATTTAAGCGTGCTGTTAATACAACTATCATTAAACAGAAAATTAGCTACGCAGTGCTGTGAGGTATTATTTCACACTGCTTCCCACTTCTGTTAATTTTTTGCTGTGCATACTTGTTTCAAGTGTCTCACAAAACAGTTCCATTTCAAGCTGGGTTAGATGAAGCGGATTTATTGTGCTTCACATTGTTTTGCTTAAAAATTGTGGCAAACTCTTTTGACATGAACTGTGGTCCACAACAAAACACAATCTACTCAGATAATCGATAAACAGTGAATACATTTCTAAACACCTCAGTTGTTTTTGTAATAGTGATAACTGACATAAATTCTGCAATCCCGAGTATGCACCTGTGATCATAAGGACAGAATATTCATTCCACTTCTGGTGGCATTTGCTGTATATTCTAAGCAAGTACTGGTAGTTTGTCTGTAATTGTGGACAGATTCTGAGTGCCTGAGCTGATTGATAGCCATTTGCAGCCTGAGAACGCAGTTACATTGGCACATTTAGCAGAAGATTTATTTTGAATCTCACACAGATTTGCTGACAAAGTGAACACCCACTGCTGTAGCCATGCTGTGGCTGGGATGAACTCTTACTTTTGGACATATGATTCTCAAAGTGGCTCATGATTAATTGTGAGCTGAAAAATTCTTTCATATGAAAATTAATCAAATGTTATTCCAAAACTTACAACTAAGGCTTTCTTCTCTAGTTGAGAAATAGATTTTGTTAATGTTTGAAATGAAAACAACAGGCTTTTCAGATCCATCATCCATAATATAATCACTGTAACATCTGCATTGCACATGATAAGTTTTACAAATATGCAATTTAGTACCGTAGTTTACAATGTAGAAGAGAAAGTCACGAGTTCTTGCCTCTTGCTTTCAAACAAATGGAGGTGTAATCCGCCTCCCCCCGCCCCAGCCTGTATGCAGTGATGGGACCTGGGCTCAAGTCAGCTGTCACTGTATCCAAATCAAGCAGGTGCAGGGTTCAAAACTGATGTGTGCAACATTTGGTATGTATATGTGCACTTCATCTGAAGTCTGTGTTCTCAAAGGACATCATTAACCTTTTCAAATATCTGCTTTTAAGCAAGAAAGCTTCTAGGCCTACAACAATTGCAGACAGTTCTCCTGTTCTCAGTCTATTTCAAAATATAAATTATTGGTCTTGGCTATGAAACCGGCTGCCACTGGATTTGGTCATGTTATTCCTTCTCTCCATGCCCACTGCATCCATGTCTGCAGTCTCTCTTCCCAACCATGTCTGCAGTCTGTCTATGATTACAGTGGTGAGACATCACCTTGTTGACGAGTATCAACAAGATAATAATAATCCCTCCAAAAAAACCAAAAAACAATAATAAAAAAAAAATTGGGTCATTTTCAATCTACGACTGTTTGTGGGACATTGCTGTGCGCAATTGGCTGCCGCGTTCGCCCACAAATATACAGTCAATTCACTTTACAGTGTGTTCTGTGAAGCGCTTTGGGACGTCCTCCCGACGTGAAAAGCGCTATATCAAATGCAAGGATTATTATTATTATTATTATTATTATTACCTGACCATAACCATGTTTTTGGCTTTGCCAACAACTTAATCACAGGTTAATCAAATAAATTTGAAATAAACCTCTCCTGATCCTTCAGCAAAACCAGATGTTAAGGTTAACAAGATGTTAATTTCCCTATGTTTTGGGGAACCACATTTTACATAATGTGTAAAATTTTATGTGGTTTGTTTTATTTACACTTATTCAAAAATTATAAACCATCTGCAACTTCTGCTTCTATCTGTGAATTACATAAGAATTTGTTTGGTTATTTCTAAGATCAAAATGTCATCCAAGTAGCAATTACATTATCTAGACCTTGCAACACCTGATCCATGATGTTCTAAATACTGCCAGAGCACAGGGTGCTCCACACAGCAGTTAGTTATATTGGAATTACCTTTGTAGACATTAATCATCAGATAAGCCTTCGATTCATTAGCTAAAGGCACTTGTTGATAAGCCTGAGTTAAATTTAGTGAATTTTTCACCACCAGCCAATTTTGAAAATAAGCCTTGCGATCAGGGAATTCAGTACTATTAAACCTCTGCAAATGGATTAATAGTAACCTTGTAATTCCTACAAAGTCTTGTGCTTCATTGATGCCCACAATTGCCTTAAAAACATCAGGTACCAGAAACAGCACCAATATTGATCAAATCAAAACATTTAAAATCACTGAGCCTTTTGGTTCGAACAGTCTTAAAATTGTTGAGATAACGGCTTCAGTATCATTTGTCAAATGTAATTTTGTTGTTGTTGTTGTAACATTGTGCCAGAGAACAAAAAGGGGTTAGAAAGAGAAAGAAAAACTACCATTATTGCTGCACTAAATGTTCTGGATTATTAATAATAATAATAATAATCCTTGCATTTGAGATATCTCAAATCGCTTCACAGAATACATTGTAAAGTGTGTACACTGTGTATTTTGTGGGTAAAACATGGCAGCCAATTACACTCAGCAATACTAAGTGGCTGTAAAGCTAATTGATCCACTTTTTTCAAGATAGGGTTTTGCTTATGACCTGTGGGGTAAATTTAGTGTCATGTTGGTCCAAAGCATGTATCGTCTCAAATCGCTTCACAGAATACATTGTAAAGTGTGTACACTGTGTATTTTGTGGGTAAAACATGGCAGCCAATTACACTCAGCAATACTAAGTGGCTGTAAAGCTAATTGATCCACTTTTTTCAAGATAGGGTTTTGCTTATGACCTGTGGGGTAAATTTAGTGTCATGTTGGTCCAAAGCATGTATCGTTTGTCAGCCTTAGTGTACAAATAGCAGCATCCAAGAGAGAAATTTCGCCCACAAAATATACAGTCAATTCACTTCACAGTAGATTCTATATTCTATATATATATATTCTAGAAGACGTGAAAAACTATATCAAATGCAAGGATTATTATTATTATTATATTCTGCAAAGTACTTTGAGACATCTCAAATACATGATAAGGCGCTATATCAAATGCAAGGATTATTAGTATTATTATTCACTATCAATAGTAAAATGTAAATCACTAGCATTATTTCCTCATACTTCAGGATTTTAACACATCACAACAGATGGTGACAAGGATAGGACCTGAACTATTCTTTCATCTTTACAATCTGGATTTGATTCTTGTCCTAGTTAATATGATAAGAGTCTCTGAGGGTTCACCAGTGACGTATGATATAATAGTATTTAAGGAAGAGACAAATGGCCAAAGAAGATGGCTCCTATGTTTGGCTGATACTGTCATCTCCCTGCCTGCTGAGGCAGGCCTGGTGAGTCTTCTTTCTTTGCCCACTTTGTCCATTTCTCTCTTGGATGTCATTTGTACTAATTTTTTCTATTGCTGATTAAAAGTTCTAACTATTAACTTATCTACGAAATAGAAAATCACTTGCATGAGTTAGAAACCAGCCAGTTGTCAATGTTAAGAATTTAGGATGCCTCGAGCATACAACAGTGTTTCAGTGGGTGGTAAATTCCTGTACATGTTAATAGCAAGAGAGCAAACTGAACATAAATGCCAAAAAGCTTTCAAAATGCAGAACCATCAGTGTGATGGTTCTGATGGTTGATATTAGTTTTCCATTTCCACTTAAATATAACAATATGTTTGCTACAGCTGTAATTGTAAAGAAATCATTTGCCTAATCTCACTCTTTGTTTTAAAATAGATTAGAATCCACCTCGCACATTGAGTGATGAAGACATTGTACCTGTCACTCTGAGGTACTATCTCGTGTGAAGAGCATTAATAATACAAGTTCTTGTGGTTCTTGTTGTTGTACTTTTTTACGTAACATGGTGCTGGGCTTTGTAACTTTGAAAACATTGAGAATAATGCAATAACTTCCAGGAGATCTCCATGCTCCCAATGTAGCAGCTAAAACCTGTTATTTCAAATGAGATGTCAGTGAGGGCTCACCTCTTGACGATCATTTGCTGAACTTTCATTCTGCTTCCAAAGATGTATTAATCCTGTGTGGGACAATCATTAATATAAATTCACTTCTTCTCTTGAACTGGGCACAACTGAATTCTGACTGTTAACAAATAATGTATTCAGATTTTCACAATCTCACAATTCAGAATTTTTTACTTATTATTCTTCCCAAGAGTAAGAATTTCTACAGTCTATCAAAATGCTTTGCATTGATTTTCCTTTTTCGGGTGAATGAACACGTTATTTGCACTCTATTCAGCTCTTCAGTTGACAAATTCTTGATATGGATAAACTACCCTTTCTTTCCAGTCTGGTTTTGCACTTTTGTCCAATCTGTAATTCTCAATAAATAATATAGGAATTAAAATTTGAATGATGTTATTTAAACCATGTCTACAATGACAAGCGGTGAATGTTATAGTTGAATCAATATTTTTTCTAATGAGCAAAATGAATTCGAAAGCATAGGTTTAATTCCTGACTCAATTTGACACAACTTCTAGTCCCTACTAACATTGTTACAAATTAAATATAACTATTTAAATACAAATAAAAACATATTTTATTCTTACTGCCTCTCAAAAAGGAAATGGAATTTCATGACAGTAAAAGCTATCTCATCTCAATCAGAGATCCTCATTAATAGACATAATCTTTGTATTTGATATAGCACTTTATCAAGTTTTCAAGACGTCTCAAAGCTTTTCAAAGTATATACTGTAAAGTGAATTGATATTTTGTGGGTGAAACACGGCAGCCAAATACGCACAGCAGTGTCCCACAAATAGTCATGGACTGAGTGACCAAATTATTATTACTATTTTTTTGGAAGGGATTATTACCCCAGAAAAGCGATCCACCAATTGACTGAAAACTGTGATCCTATTTACTGCTAGGTGAACAGAGGTGTGTGGAATAAGGAAACTTGCCCAATGTTTCACCCTGTTGGTAATCAAACCTAGATCTTCTCGCTTGCGAGGCGAGTGCTCTCACCACTAAGCTACAGGACTCTAAACACACAGCAACACACTGAACTGATTGAGAAAGTAATCCAGAACAATATGTTCTGATATGCCAAGGCAGCAGAACAAGACTGCAGGCTCAGAGTTGTAAGGAGCAATTTCGGGACTAGACTAGAGAATATGTCTTTACCTAGAGAGTAATTAACAACTGGAATAGGTTAACAGGAAACATGTTTGAGGCCAGAATGCTGGACTCTTTTAAGAAACATCTTAATGCTGCAAAGGAATAACAGTAGGTCGAGTACTTTGGAAGAATGAAATCAAATGGATCACAAGGGCTTTCTTTATCCAAACCTCTCTTATGATTTTGGCATAATGCCATATTGCTTTATGTTCCACAGAATAAAGCATTTGAAAAGTGCAGCTAATTTTTAAAACCTATAGAACATAAATAGGCATTGACGACTGGGATACAAAGAAGATTTTGAGTGAATTATCTGCGTAACATAATTGTGACTTCACTGCTTATGAATTGACTGTTCATTCACTCATGAAAAATAGTGTCCCCCTGAGATACATATGCTATCCTCAAATCACCCCAAAATATTCTAACACAACAAATGCATCAAGATCGTTACAACTTAATAATAATAATAATAATAATCCTTGCATTTGATATAGCGCTTTTCACGTCGGGAGGACGTCCCAAAGCGCTTCACAGAACACACTGTAAAGTGAATTGACTGTATATTTGTGGGCGAACGCGGCAGCCAATTGCGCACAGCAATGTCCCACAAACAGTTGTAGATTGAAAATGACCAATTTATTATCGTTTTTGTTTTGGAGGGATTATTATTTTGCTCTGTGTGGAGTAAGGAAACTTGCCCAAGGTTTCGCCCTGCCTGGAAATGCTTTATTCTGTGGAACTTAGGATCTCTTTTGCCAAAAGTTTGGCATAATTTGGAACTGGAATTTATTCAATGCCATAGTCCTTATCCATTCTTAACCATCCAAAATAAACTGAAATATAGCTGGTGGGATTGGTCTTGGCAGCCTTTTAAGTCTTGTCTTCTCTCCAGTTATATCTAAAATTGTGGAGTCCTGTTAGAGGCAAGGCGAGTTAGAGCACTCGCCTTGCAAGCGAGACACCTGGGTTCAATTCCAGGCAGGGCGAAACCTTGGGCAAGTTTCCTTACTCCACACACCTAATAATAATCCCTCCAAAACAAAAAATAATAATAAATTGGTCATTTTCAGTCCATCACTGTTTGTGGGTCTGTGCTGTGTGCAATTGGCTGCCGCGCTTCAGCCACACATATATGGTCAATTCACTTTACAGTCTATTCTGTGAAGTGCTTTGAGACGTCTAGAAGACGTGAAAAGCGCTATATCAAATGCAAGGATTATTATTATTATATTATTATTATTTAGAGCCTGGAACACAGGAATGTTTATGACAGAAAAAGACAATCCATCTGGTCAAAGCTTTAAAAATAGATTATACATTACTCTCTCATACTCTTCAATTCATTTTTTGCCAAATAGCTATCCAATGCCTTTTGGAATTGCTCCTGGAAACTGCCTTCACTGTGTCCTTGGGCAATCCATGTCACACATTTAGCACTCTACATGTTAAACAATTAAATTGGAATTATCTGTTCATCTTTCTTCTGAATTTAAGTTTGTGCCACTGCAATGGTTCTCACCCCTTAATGTATACATGCGATGTGTAAAGCACACAATGGCCTCTGTGTAGATTCTTCTCTGTGATTTGCAAGTTCCCTCTCTATGTGGAACTTCACTGCATGAGAATTAACACAATGGAATGCTTCAAACAATGCCCTTCACACTACCAAACAGCCGACCTCAGCAATAACCTGGTTATGTCGCTCCCTCCCTCCTGAATTTAACAAAGACTTGAGATGCACTTTTTAGAAAATACAATAGTATTTTATTGGTCCTTACAGCCCTAAGCCTCACTTATACTGCCCGATAATATAATAAATGGTCATAGAAGACATAGAAAAACCCTGACACCATAACTGTGACACTAGCAGCTTTACCCAAAGTGAGTAGATAATGAAAAGACAATGTTGACCTGGAGACGAGGCTCTCAGGTCAGCCATGTACCTCCTTGATGACACTAAAGGCAAAGAGCAACCCCAAGTCTAATGAACCTCCTCCTTTCATACGATTTTAACTCCTCCCCTTTTCAATGTATTTCTCATTACCTTTTCCCGCCTTTTTGTTGCAACGCTCACCCTGGTTACAGACTTTGTGTCTTCAAGATCGTACCTCTTTAAATGGGATTCTGGTTATTCTCCACTTTCCTCACCTGTGTGTTTCTTTCTGTCTAGCCTCCTTCTGAGTGTGCTAGAAAACAAAAAGTCTCATGACAATAATTTGTTGAATAAGTCTTATGTTATATGTTCTTACATAAACCATGTTAAGTGTCACATAGAGCAGCTCATAAACCATCTGTTATGACCCCCTTCCCTCTTAGGAATTTTTACAGATTGGTAAATCATTTAGTAGATTTTGGGCAATTTTACTGATTTCCTTGGTGTTGTCTCAACATTCATTCGACCTTATGATTGTTACCGAAGTTATGAATCGCATCTCTCTGATGACCTAATGTGTGACAAACTTGGATTACAGGTTTACCACTTTTCTCTTTCCAGATTCATTGCCATATTGTTTTATGAACCAAGGGTTTACCCTTGTAGTTGGTCCAATCGCCCACAGCCCAATTGATAAGGTCATCAGAATAGGCTCTACACACATGAGCAGAATCAGTGACGACCACCGCCTTTGTGCTTGATTGGAGAAGCTTCATAGCCTCGAGCAGGACAATAGTTCAGCTGCTTGTGCTGATGGCCCCTTGCATGGGATAGATCCGGTTTCCGATTCTTCCCACTCTTTTTCTGTCCATTTGTCAACGTTAATACCCACTACTGTCTCCCTCCTTTTGTCCACCTCTTGTGCTGAACCATAACAATCCATCCATCCATCATAATCCATACAATCAATCCATCCATCCCAAGGTTTAACTTCCTCTGTGGGTTTACATTCTGCTAGTAAATACTCTAAATCAGCTTATTTTAACACAAACTCTCTACACACACACTATCTACAGCAAATATCATAAGAACAAGGTAGAGCATTAATAAAAGCAAGATGTCTGTGACACCACCTTGTTATAAGCTTTGGGGTTAAATATGTTATAATTGTTTATAAATGTATTCATATTTTGCCTGATGGAAATAGTAAGGGAAACTTTTTTTTAAATGTATACAGCACCTCCCGTCGTACTCTTTCATTTATTTATTGCCTATTCATTTATTGCAGCTCCAATAATTTAGTGGCATAGTCTAGGGACTGAAATCAAGCCGCCTGCCAAACCTCCAATGTGTTTATATTGATCTCTGCAGTAAAAATACTCAATGTTGATAGATAATGGAAATTAGCAACATGTTTCTTTCTTTGAGTCAAGATACCACTCCCTGAATGTAAGCTTTCTTTTAGGGAATGCATTGATCATTGGTTAGTAAGTAACTATCTGAGAAAGTTTTTAAACAAAAAATATCAAGTCTAGTAAATTGGAAAGGTCAACATCAAACGAATGCTGCAGTACACTAGATTATACTGGAGAGAAACTTAGGATGTCATCTTGCTGCATACCCCTAACCGCTTAGAGTACATTCATTCCACAAGTAATTGTTTGTGTCAAAGAAGCTTTTATACAGAGACACATTTCACCCTTTGTTTATGCTGTTTTAAGGTGTTTTTATGTTGAGCAAAGTAATTGCTGCCAATATCTGAATAAGACTGCTCAGGTAAATTCATTGCTATTGTTTCCCACACCTCTGATAATCAGTACCATGAAGTAGATATGGAAAGGTGGCATGCAATATAAATGTGTTTGTCTTGTAACATGTATGGGACTGAGATGGCCACAATGTAGCTTTTGTAATTCTGGTTTATAAAGTCTTATTCTTTTAGGGGGAAAGTGATATGGCAGCTGTCTTGGTTTTACAGTAAATTGAGAAACATGGAATATCAGTAAACAACTAAATGGAACCTATGTAGGGTTCATAAATAGGGCAAACAAGAGCTTGACAAGTATTCCCCCCTCCCTCCAAAAAAAAGCCATGCTATTAATCTGACTGATAGGAAAAATTGTTTTATTCAAGTATTTCTCAAGGCAATTATACAGTCAATTAATTTAACTGACAAGAATATACTACATATCCATTTTCCAAAGTGCTTGAACTGAAGCTTAGAATGCAGTTTGAATTAAAGGGTTGAAGTTTTGCTTGGAGAATGCTGGTCACCACAGGTCACATATCAGTTGAATAAGTAAAACATCGGTGGAGACTGCAGGCTTCAGATTTACTAAGTAGCCCATTTTTTTCTGACATGAACCTATTCATTTTTGCTTGGAGTATTTTAATTCACATCTTCAAACAAAATTGGAATTTCAATAATGAAAAGTGAAGAAATTAATTATGAACAATAATGAGTCTTAACTTTTACGTTCATGGATTCACATAAGGCTCCTATTATCAAATAATTGTGGGTATTTGCCTATCAGTCTAAACAAATGTAGATTGCTAATGAGGCCAGACTTTGAATATTGTTTACAGTTTTTGGCACTAAGGGAGTTACTCCTGCACAATCCCCCAAATAAAACATTGCTCATTCACTTCATGTCTCTTTGAGACATTTTGATGACATGATAAGGCACCATATAATGCACAAATTATTAATTAATTTATTGTTGGTGTGTGCAAATTGGCTGCTACGTTTCTCTTACAAATAAAAAGGTATTTTATAGAAAGCTCTGTATATCAAATGTAAGGATTAAAAGGACATGTAAGAGTTGTAGATGGATCAGAGAACAAAATGAAAATTCTATGGTAAGGGTTTTAAGTTGTGAGGAGAAGCTCACAGAGTAAATTTGTTAATTGTTGAAACTTCAATGATATTAAATTTTTTCCAGTGCATAAATTATCTCGAAGACATACAGTCCTGTATTCTGAATCTTCTGCAATTAATCAATGCCTTTTTATGTTAGGGTTTCTAAAACAATGCACAATATTCCAGTAATCTATCCATTGTCAGGATGAAATGTTGGGCAAGTTTCCTTACTCCACATGCCTCTGTTATACCTAGCAGTAAGTAAGAGCCCAATTGCTTTGATTGTCTTGCTGGGGGTAATAATCCCTTCAAAAGAAAATAATAATAATAATTTGGTCACTCAATCCACAACAGTTTGTGGGATACTGCTGTGCACAATTGGATGCCATGTTTTGTCCACAAAGTACAGTGAATTCACTTTACAGCATATTCTGTAAAGTGCTTTGAGACGTCTCAAAGATTTGATAAGGCGCTATATCAATTGTAAGGATTATTATTATTGTCACTGCTCTTCAGATGGAAACTACCGTTTTATTAGCTTTGTTAATAGCTTAAGTGGTTGTTTGTTGTTCCAATATTCACCATTCTTGCATATATCCATTTTGAAATCCAGCTGCTAATCCTTAGCCCATTCCAAACTGTTCCAAGTATTTGGAATATTTGTCACACAATGTCTTAATTAAAATAATATTATGAGGCCAGCTTGAAGAATGTGGTACAGAGTATTAAGAAGAAGCAGAATTATAAAAGCTACAGAATAATAAATAAGAATAATTCTTGCATTTTATATAGCGCTTTATCACATCATCGATACGTCTCAAAGGGCTTCGCAGGATATGCTATAAAGGGGTGACTGTGTATTTTGTGGGCAAGCTTGGTAGCATGGATGTGGTGCACATAGTTTGTAAATGGAATATTTTCTAATGACTACTCCGGCAACAAGGACATTTAAAATATGTTGCTAGTATTGAGGAAAGCAAACAAGTGTCCCCAGTGGAAAACTAATTTACTTTTCTAGTTCTGATACTAATAAAATATTGATTAAGAATTTACTGAATCTCAAGTGTGAAATTGAAGTAAAGGATGTTTTGTTTGTAATTCCTTAGGCAGTTTTTCTCAATGTCAGAACACAAAGTTTCATTAAAGTGAAACCACTTCTCGTATTATATTTGTTGAAAAGCATCTAATTTGAGATTGAACTTCGAAATCCTGCAAACACATTCAGATTCAGGCTGAGATATTTATACATCTGTCACTCTTTTCCTGGTGGTTGCGCATCCATTACTGGTTTACCTTCTGTTTGGGAATTGTAATTTTTTTTTGAATTAAGTGTCTCATTTTAGTTTGGCCCCCAAAAACATGTTTTTCTTAAATAAAGTGAAAATCCTGTTATAGAAATTACAATGAAGTTCGAAGTAATACATTTTAACATTTCATATGTTGAACTTATGGAAATGAACTTGTGGCTGCTTGGTTTATGTGAAAACTCTAATATTGATTTTGAATTCAGTAGTTTATTCTAACATTACATTTTCATTTTAACTTTACTTATTTTTTTCAAAAACACAAACACCAAATATCTAAAACTCATTTCTCCATGCAGACACAGTATAACTTTGTCAGCTTCTCTCCATTTGTTGCCAATATAGAATCTCTGCTTGTAGAAGATGCTCTGGAGAGGCTATAGGATGGAAAGCATTTGTTTTGATTTCCTGTGACAACCATCAATCTGGAGAAGGTGTGGAAGGAGCTCCCATAGGGCTCATGTTAGAATGGGTGATTGTGCCTCTCTGTGCTTTGTTTATATTTCCAGAGCAGCTTTATGCTGACTGAGCTAATTCTAAAATTTCAGTTTCCTTGTGGAATGCAGCCAATTTGTATTTGTTTCCTACCAGTGCACTTGCTATTATCAATAATTCACCTGTTTCCTGTCACTGAGTACTCCCTAATGTAGTAAAGAGGTGCTGTGTGTTCATGAACATTTGGAATCAAAGCTCCAGTACCTCATAATAACTTCCAATATGAATAGTGATTCACTAAAGATACAAAACATGGCATTCCAAGCATGATCTCTTCGGAATTTTTTTTTGAGCAGCAGAGACCGGAGTTGCAGTGTTGATCTCAGCTCTTTGCCCTTGGTTATTCTGTCATTGGCATGAATTGGGCATGAGGAGCAATGGTTAGAATAATAGTAGCACAGAGTAATCTCACCCACTGCTCTCTAATAATGGTTTTAACATCTTAATCTCTTGTAAGAAATTGAAGATTTATGAATCTAGTTTTATATTCCACACTAAGCATGCTAACCCCCCACCCCACCCCACTCAGCAACTGAGGGAGCAGGAGTGAGATAACCTGCTTTGAGTCCTTGTCCTTCATTTGGAATGGAGAATGCTTGTAAATCACAAGCCCTAGTTCATGATCCACCATCCACAGTGTTGTGAGTAAGTACGAACCTGCAGTTTCTAATTTTATTGATAATAATGTACATTCTCCATGTACATTCATGGGAAAGCCTGTTTCAATCAAGAAGAAATAGGTTGCATTACTGGCTGCAATGTAATGTATTGCTGCTTGTTAACAGTTTATTCACTGAGTATGCAATATGTGACGTTACTTTGACCGTATGGATCAGCAACAAAAAAAAGACACAAAAGGCATAAAATCCACAGCACCAGCAATCTCTTTTTGAACTATCTACGGTATGAATGCAATGTAATGGATTAATGAGTCAGTAAAAAAGGGTGCAAGGACACTGAAATGCTTCTTGCTTAGCTCATCTTAGTTCATTCACCACTTCCTTTTAACAACAATTTAGGGTCTGAGAAATGAAGGTAAAATCACGTGGGTATAAATCAAAGTAGGTAGCTTTTAGCTGAGCTACTGTTAAATAGAGTACCCTATAGTTAGTTTATTTTATTAATTTATTTCTGCTTAACAGCTTGAAATGTTTTAAAATCCTATCATAAACTGCATGAGGTATACTGGAAGCTCACTTTACAAAGTAATTTATCAGTCGTAATGTCAAGCCATGTTGTAAAGCCTTTAGAGAGTTCAGCATAAGCCTGGAAAGAAAACAGATTTCCAAAGTTCCCTAGTCTTATCTAGTCTTATCTACATTTATTTAAAGAACGATTGGCTTGTATGTAAAGATTTCCAGACAATGCATTTTAAGTTGATAGCTAAAAACAGAAGTCTTCTGACCTACAAACTAACTCACTACTCTATTATATTGTGTTTATATTACAACCAGTTACAATAAAGATTGCTGGTGCTGGGGATTCCACACCCTTCACTTTTTACTAATTTTT
Organism: Callorhinchus milii; assembly: GCF_018977255.1. Taxonomy (NCBI): domain Eukaryota; kingdom Metazoa; phylum Chordata; class Chondrichthyes; order Chimaeriformes; family Callorhinchidae; genus Callorhinchus; species Callorhinchus milii. Next base: position 9,415,125 of record NW_024704747.1, read on the forward strand.
TATATTTGGAAGTCCCATTATAAAAATATGGTGCAAATATCGCTATTTTTCGCAGTGCATTTTAATTTGACCCCAATGCCATTGTCCATATGGTTTATCCTCTTGGGGTACTCCAAGGCTCCATCCTTGCCCTTCTTCTATTCCTTATTTATATGCTCCCTTTTGGCAATGTCATCTGCAGACATGGGGTCAACTTCCACATGTATGCATATGACACCCGAATCTACTTCTCCTCCTCCAGCTGCAACTCCCAGTCTGCTGATGTCCTGTCAATTTGTTTGACAGACATCAAGGCCTGGATGAGAGCAAATTTCCTGCAGCTGAATGTTGGCAAGACAGAAGTCATACTCGGGCTCACGTCAACGTATTCTATCCTGCAGGTCTGAACTCCTCAAAACCCCTCGGGCTCTCCCTCAAATTCTCCAAACCTGTGAGCAACTTAGGCATCAGGTTCAATCCCCAGCTTTCCTTTCTACTCCATATCCGTTCCCTGACAACAACAGCTTTTTTCCACCTCAGCCACATTACCTGCCTCCATCCATACCTCACACCCATAGCAGCTGAAACCCTCATCCACTCCTTCCCAGCTGGACTATTCTAATGCCCTCCTCACTGGTCTCCCCAGCTCCACCATACACAAAATCCAATTTATTCAAAACTCCCCTGCCTGAATGATCACCCGCATGAAACGCTGTACCCTGACCACACCAGTCCTTGCCAAGCTCCACTGGCTTGATTTCAAGATCCTCTCACTGATTTTCAAATCCCTTCATGCCCTCGCACCTCGTTACCTATCTGATCTGCTTACCCCCCACTCCACCACCCACTGCCTCCGCTTGACTGGCTCCAGCCTGCTGTTTGTCCCTTGTGATCTCTCTTTCATCATCGGTGGCCGTGTCTTCAGCCACTATGCTCTGAAATTCTGGAACTCTCTCCCTAAATTTCTTTGCTTTTCCCTCTCTTTCCCCACCTTCAAATCCATGTTAAAGACTTTCCTTTTTGATCATGCTTATGGCCACCTCTCTCTCCCTCTGGCTCGTTGTCAGACTCTGCCACTGTGAAGTGCTCCGGGACACTATCCTTCATGAATGATGCTATATAAATGCAAGTTATTGCTATGCAATGATAATGAGTACAGATTCATCGGAACTATTTCTGCAACTTTCTTTTTGAAAGAAGAGTGAGACATTATGAAATTAAAACACCACATCAGCATTTGGTCTCCAGACCAACCAAACAAGAACCGCATACAATTAAATCCAATGAGTAAATATCTTAACAAGTCTTCCTGTCTGGTCTAGATCCTGGAACTGATAAAACTGCCCTCCAGCACTGCTGTCAATTTGATTATTGACATGACTTGTGGAATGGTACAGTGGAAATAATAAAAGAGAACAAAGTATATATTTAAAATACACCTTTTAAACTTTGGATGTAGCTTTGGCTCACGTTACACTACTCTCACCTTTAGGCTGGAGTGGTTGGAGATTCAAACTGCACGTGAGCTCAAAGTTCAGACTTACATTCCAGTGCAGATATTGATATGTGCTACATTGGCAGGTGAATCTTAAAGATCCTACAATATTATTTGAAAAGAGAACATGGTTTGCCTTCTAATTAATTGCTCTTTTCACTTTGGTCAATGGCAGGGATGAATCTGACTAATATGCTATATAATAATAATAATAATTCTTGTATTTGATGTAGTGCTTTTCACGTCTTCTAGATGTCTCAAAGCGCTTCACAGAATATACTGTAAAGTGAATTGACTGTATATTATGGGTGAAACGCAGCAGCCAATTGCCCACAGCAGTGTCCCACAAAGAGCTGTGGATTGAAGTGAACAATTTTATTATTTTTTTCTTGAGGGATTATTATCAGGGGTGTGGAATAACAAAACTTGCCTAAGGTTTCACCCTGCTGGGAATCGAACCCAGGAAGTCCTGTAGCTCAGTGGTTAGAGAACTCGCCTGGCAAGCGAGACACCTGGGTTTGATTCCCGGCAGGGCGAAACTTTGGACAAGTTTCCTTACTCCACACACCTGATAATAATCCCTCAAAAAATCCAATAATAAAATCGGTCACTTCATTCCACGACTGTTTGTAAGACATTGCTGTGTGAAATTGGCTGCTACATTTCGCCCATAAATATACAGTCAATTCACTTTACAGTATATTCTGTGAAACACTTTGAGACATCTAGAAAACGTGAAAAGCGCTACATCAAATACAAGGATTATTATTATTATTAGCTACAGGACTCTATAATGTGCTGTATAAAAAATAACCCTTGCCAATAGACATGTATGGATTGAGAAAAGAATACTGAAAAGAATACACCTCCTGTCAAGCCAGTGTAATCTTTTAAATCCCTGAGGGAGATGAATAACCAGTGGTAAAACGTGCAACAATGTGTCAGCAATTTCTTTCTGACTGGAGGTAATAGAACAAAACCTAGTATTTCACTCTCTACTATTAAACCCTATATGGTTGCATTCCACAATGGAGACACAGTATTTTGACGGGTGCTGGACCCTGTCAACTATATCCTTTATAGTGAAAGCTGATTTTTTATTATCTCTGAGGGAAATCGGGTTGACTTGGGTTCAGAGGGCAATGATGAAGTTCATTGTACTTCCACTGGCTGTTCGCGATTCCAAATTAAAGTAGTACAGTTCAGTCATTAACCAGTGACCGAAAGTAATTCCTGCAATAGAGATAAAACAACTTAACTCTGCAGAATATTCAGAATTGATTTTTTTTCTCATCTATTGTTAATTCAGTAGTGGAAAAGAGATTTAACTATAACTCAAAACACATCATCGATAACTAATACTTTGAAAAGATCCCATTGATGTATTTGAACAAAGGTAGTAGTTTCTCCCCATGTATTGGTGAATCATCCAACAGATTATTTTACCAGTCCTCTCACAACTGTTTGTAGGACATTGTATAGTCATCTTGTATAGTCACTACTCTTAACAGTAATTATTAAGTGGTTTAATAATAATCATAATATGAATGCTTGCATTTGGTGTATCACCTTTTGGGTAAGGAGAATGTCCCAAAACACTTCAGAGGATATATTGTAAAATGGAATGATTGTAGGCAAATGCAGCAGCCAATTTTGCACACAGCAAAGTCCCACAATCAACCATGAAGTGAATGAACAATTTTTATTTGGTGAATTGTAGGCCAGGACACTGGGATAAACTCCTTTCTCTTTCAAATAATGCCATGGGATCTTTATCATCCACCTGGAAAGGCAAACTGGGGTTCGGTTTTGACATCTCATCTGAAGGACGGCATCTCCAACAACGTATCCCTCTCCCACTGCACTGGAGTGTCAGCTTTGACTGTAAGACTTACAAGTCCCAATGTGTGGCCTGAAACCACAACCTTCTGACTCAGAAGTGACAGTGCTACCAACTGAGCCCACCTGACACTCGTGTCAGCAAACAGCTGTAAAATGCAAGTTCATTTCTTTATTTCTTGTCCTACTGTCACAAAAATCTACAATATGTCAGATTTTTCAGTACATTCTGGCACCAACAGCTTGGCTGAGTGAACGCTTAGCATAAAACCGTATTCCAGCTAGCTAACCCTCAGTAAGTGCTTCAAGTGTCCAACTGCTTACAAATGAATGGGAGGTAGAGCCATTACCACACATAGCCAGCTCAATAGATGGCTTCTTTTACCAGGCTAGCACTGAGTTTTATCATTTAAATTACATGAATCAGTAAATTGCCAATAGATTCAGACATATGGGTGAATATGCTTCATGTAAATGTACTGCTGAACTTTCTACTAGGGATACAAGAATCTCAATAAATGAAAAATAAAACCTAATAGAAATTACCTTAAGTGCTCACTGAAGCAAATGATTAAAGAGTGGAAGAATATGTACATCTAAAAGGGTGATTTCTAAGACACTAGAATTAGTAATTAAAGGCATCAGTTATAGAGGTTATAGTCAGCCCAATCCAACCTGAGGTCTTTGCAAAACTCAAATAGAAATTCTCTAGACGCACCAGTGCATTAGTGCACCCCTAAATAACATATCCTCTGAACAGGTGGGATGTACAACATTCACTCTCTTTCTCTGGATGTGTATTCTACAATTTATAGCATGTTACCGCAACCTAATACTTAATTGAATTGGCATGTGTATACTATTACTCAGCAATTACACTCTTTTATTGAAAATGGTATTCAGGAGAATAAAATAAAATAAATGATTGATTATAACTAAATAATTGCACAGCATGAATCTAAGACCTTTCCTGAGCACAAAGAGAATTTTATCAATGAAATTCTTCCATCAATGACTCACTACACATAAAATATCCATTCTCTATTGAGAGTCGTGCAAATTCCACTATGTTTTGCACACTAAAGGAAATCGAATCCTAAAAGTACAAGGGCATACAACAAAGAAAATACCATTTGACCCATGAAGCTCACCTTGATGGGTCAAATGGTATTTTAATCACCACTGACTGAGAGAAGAAAGAGCGTCACTTGACCACATGGTGAGCGAGGAGATGGGGAGTGCCTGATCACGTGGAGAGTGAAGAGGACCCTTCTCTGTGTTTTAAGAATGGAAACTCTGCCCATTCATGTCATGGCTGGAGCACAGCCTCATGGCTAAGAGTGTGCTGTACTGAGTGTTCTGTTAGAGGTAGGAAACTAAGTTTTGACTTGGTAGCCGGTAAGTTCAGTAGTGTTGTTATCACCATTTCCTCCAAGTGACAGCTGTGTAAAGTATAAGGCTGCACATATCTCCCTTTGTAACTGAGACAATTAAGTGGATTCTTAACATCGCCCCTCAACTCTTAAATAATTCACACATTTGTATCATCTCCCATTGCAAATACAGTAAAATCAGTGAAGGCTACAGGAACATTCAAATAAACATTTACAGATAATAAAACAGGTTGAAAAGTACATGAAAATGGTTGTTCTGGAAAATTATGAGTCTGAAAATTTCCATTTTGAAACCTTGCCTTAGTGTCACCAGTCAATTCAATACTTGTGAATTTGTTATGTGTAAGTCATATAAAATGTGACTTATATATAACGTTACATAAGTCGTATATGATATGACTTATGCAAGTTTGACATAACTCATACTTTATATAAATCAGATTAAGTGTATGGTCCCTGCTGATATGATTTATGTGAGGGTGACTCTATTTAATCATTTCAGTCTATGCCTTCTCCTTTAATCTCCCACTTACAAGCAGATATGTATCCAGTTACCTTTCAAAGAGTTAAACCAATGTAACATTAAACTATGTGCACATTTAAAATGATAGTAAGAATATCCAGAAATTAAAGGGTGGAAAACTAGTTTAATATCTGCTGTGCATTACAGACCACTTTGGAGTGATGAAGTGTAATGAAAATGGAGAGTGAGTTTTCTGTCCTTGTTGAGGTGAACCATATTACTTATAATGCCTGTCATTGTTACAAATATAGATGTAATTGAGTGGCTTAATAACCTTCAAACACACGCATTTCCAAATTTCTGCCGGTCCACTGGAAGAAAGTTAATACAATGGAGGGCTATAATTTCTATGAATTCTGTTATAAGATGCCATGATTTCTTTGATTTATATAATCTGGAAAAAACTGAACTATCAGAAGCTGGAAAAAAAATTGTATTTTGAAGATTATTGCCAGCTTTGTGAATTGTGACCATTATTTAACCAATGTTATTAGAATCTGTGTATTGAACTATCCTCCAGGGATGTGGGAGGGGAGTGGGGGGGAATGGTTGGTGGAGGGTCTCCTTGGAGCTGAACTGGCTCTAAGGTGACATCGTTGGCAACTGAATGTCGGAATTAAGCCCACCTCTGTAGTGGTCTCAGTAGTCCGATTCCTGAACCAGGCTGGTCTCCAGTATTCCAGGGCACTGCTCATCGACAGTCTGGAAGGGCAGACAAGTCACTGGAGGCACAGAATCTTTCCACTCAGCTACCATCAATCCTGCAAGCCAAAGCCCTAACGGGTAGGGTGGTCTTAGCTGGACAAGCAGCAGGAAAGCTTGCCAGGCAGTGCTCTCAATGTCAATGGAGGAGTACTTCTTACCAATCAGTGTCAGGGCTTGAGCTTTCAGTTTAAAAAATTGCTAAAGGATTGCTGCTGCTGATATTGCCAGTGATTGTTTTGTACAGCAATGACTGTCTAATGAAGTACAAGAAAGATTGTTCATTGGCAAAAGGGAATTGTGTCAATTTACAGGTTTAACAGCAAAAAGCTGAGCTTCCCAAGTGTAGAGTACCATGCTCCGTTCTCTGAAATGCAATTTTCTCAGAGCTACCATAACACATTAATGCCGTGAGACATTATTAATTAGAAATTAACTTGAAACGGACACATTGGAGTTCAACATTTCTAACAGGATTTCTTAATAAGGGCACTGGAAGTCCGCCCACAAGAACTTTCCTCTGGTGTAATGTATTTTTGGAGCAGATTATTAGAAAAAAAGTCTTATTATTATTCTGTGGGATAGTTCCATGGGACTATCTCATGGGACTATCCTAAAATGTGAAAGTTGCAGTTTTCATTTAACCATGGCAAGAACCTCACTTGCTAAAACCCTGTGAAATACTGTTCCTCACTTTCACCCTTTCAATATACCTTCAGTTCTAGATTATTACACCACCTCTGAAATCATTTTATTTGTTCCTGCCATCAGAAGGCATAAAACAAACTCAATACAATCAAAAGTCATTGACCATGCAGCTTTAATGTGATTGGTTCTCGTCTAAAATCATTTTACTGTTCCTTGTTATGAGCCAAACTACTCAATATAAAAGCCAGTAATACTATAATATAAAAACCTTGGCATTTAACCACTGTAATCAACTTTTATTGCCTGACATTCAACTATTCTTCTATAATATTTATCACTTGATTAATATTACAAAACCACAAGGCATTAATTTTTATGTTAATATATTATTGAATGAGTAATGGGTGCATGCTATGTCAGTTTAATTGGGCCATTATAATTTATGAACATACAGATGCTGCAGAGTAATATCATATGGAAGCATCTGCTGTTTGCACAGGTAGATATTAGGTTAGTATAGGTCATGCATAACTAATCCACATTTTGTCTCATATCTTGCTGCTTTTTCTATGATATATTGTGGTGGCAGGCTCATAATGTACTGCACAAACATTACCTTAGCTATTCTAATTAATGTAATGCTAAAACATTGTATCAGGTCACATTACAGTAAAATGCCATCCTCCTCAGCAACCTCATTTCTATGTGAGGATGGTTCAGCAGCTCAGTCTTTCATTCAATTCCTGGCTACAGGGAGCTTAATCAGAATAAAATATTTATAATACACATTAGTTGATGCTCCATTTTCAATTGTTTCCATGGAATCACCTTAGGAACACATCTGCATCCCTTCCAATGGAGAGCTAATAACTTCTGGTGGTTCTTTATATCTGCTAATGACATTTTGTAATGTAGCATTGATCAGGTAACAGCTCACAATAGTGATACTGAAGACTTACCCATCTGTCTGAAGACATGTCTAGCTGGATAGGTTGAATATTGTTTCTCTTCTGACTTTCTAATGGAGTAATCCATGTTGCTTTAAAGTCTTTGCTAAGATTTATGGGATTGTTTCTTCCTGCAGGTGAAATATTTCACCTATTTATTATTAGGAGTAGGAAATAAAACTGGGAAACAGCCCTGAACCCAGTAACATTTTCTTCTGATTTCCTGTTTCTTTGCTAGCTCCACATATAAAATCATACAAAGCTCTTCACCCTCCTGTGTTCAATTGTAGACCTGTCATCTTCGACTCTAACCCATTCCTTTCCAGGACCTCAACACTGTGCCCTTGGTGGTCCAATCCTATAACCAATACAGACAGCTTTGGTATAAAATACACATTATGATGTTCTAAGTTTCAAGTGACAAGGAAGGTAGCAAAGGCTTTTCAACTGGTATTTCATTTCATTGAAAGAACAATGAATACTTGCTCTAACTGTTACGAGTATAATGTTCTGCATTATAAACGTTTGTCCTTCAGCGAGAATTCTCAGTTTAATGCATTGAACTAAATAAAGTCTGACAAGTTTTCCACAATAAAGTACAAATTAAAAACAGAAAGAGATCTATTCAACTAGTTTATTGGATCATGGCAGAAATTTTAACCCTACTTCCCTGTTCACAATGTCCCTTAACGCTTTAGTTCCTTAGTAACATTGCATCTCATTGTTAAATACTCCTAATTGAAAGAGAGGGAAAGAGGTGCACAATCAAAACAGTGGATCAGGTATTTTTTAATGATGGTCCTTGATTATCATTGGTATCAATAACATACCTCAGGTTTTAAGAAAAAATGTATATTGTATCCAGTACATTAGCTTTAATATAATTGTTTCACTTTTAAAGCATTTTGTTGCATTCTTACTTGCTAGCAGAACACACATGTGAAGGGTCAGTTGAATTCTACTATGAAGAGAAGCAATGATTCCTGAAATCAATCCAAATTTACAATCTAAGATATTATGTGTAGCAGATTTTCCTGAGACAACATTGCAGTATCATTGCGCTTACCAAATAATAGGCTCATCTTTGAGTCCAATTGCCACAAATAGGTGTAACACATTTCATACCTATTGGCATTGACAAACCAAACCAGCAATTAAATATATGCACCTTAAAAAATAATGATGCCTTCTCTGACCTTGTTTGTGCAGTTCTGTAATTATTTGATTGTGCTTTTTCTGAAAGCATTCATTTGTGCTGGAATTTAGTACACTGAGTCATACAATTACAAAATCTTTGAGTCTTGGCTTGCAAGGCATTCAAAGCTCTTTCTTTTATGTAGGAAATTCACAGGCTAGGGTTATTAGAAAATGTCTCTTTTAACTGCTGCTGAAGTTTATTGTTAAAGATGTTCATGCACAGGGGTATACATAAACCATACAATGGGTGTCTAATAATATGCCATCCTGAGAAGGTTGGCTTGACAACTAATTGTTTAGTAAATTCCAGTTAAAGGGAAACTATGTTTGCTGCCCTTGCTATTGTAGAAAATATTGTTGCATTATTACTTTTTAAGCAATATGGTTCCACCCGAAAAGAGAAATGTTTGTTTAGTTCAAAGAGTTAATGAATAGGCTTGTATTTACTTTGGCTCAAAACATGTGCAATTTACATTTATATATAGCATCTTTCACATAGTCAAAGTCATGATATTTAAAGTTCAAGGACAGCAATGTACTATTCTATAGTGAATGTGCTGAGCTTGCCATCTACATTGGAGCTGAATGACTGGAAAGCAATTGAATGGTGTTTCAATCAGAATGGTAGCAATATGTCTATTCAAAGAATGTATATATTGATAATCTTAATTTGATATAGCACCTTATGGCATAAAAATGGCTCAATTACTTTACAAAACTGTTACTGTAAATGACTGTATATTTTGTAGATAAACATAACAGCCAATTTGCACACAGCAATGTCTCACAAATGGCCATGAAGTGAATGACCAATTTACCTGGAGGATTCTGACCAGATGCCAGGAGAAACTCCTTTCTCTTTTTGATTGGTGTTAAGGGATCTTTAACACTCGCATGAAGAGGGAGATGGGACCTTGATATCTCATCTGAAGGACGGCATCTCCAAAAGTCCTGTGCTCCCCCAGCACTGCACTGGAGTATCAGCTTAGACTATGAAATCAAAGTCCCAAAGAAAACCACATAAAGCCACTTCTTCTCTTCGGTGCATTGCATAACAGGAATTTGGAATGTATCACTTTGCAATGCGTTTTCCCCTTAAAAATAAGTGAGTAGAGAAATTAGCCCATGGCCTCTAGCAGGTTGTTTGGCTATTCCTCTCCCCATGGTGCATGAAAATTATTATTAATATATTCATCCAATAATGTATAATTCAGTGCTGTGTTGTTGTACTGAATAAATATGTATTTTTAATAGTACTGTAGCAACATTGCCTGTCATGTTCCAATGAATTAAAATATAGTCCAACATGAATAACTGAGCAAAAATGTGGGATGCCTTGAAGTACTGCTCGAGAACAATATCGGAGGATTTGAAAAATGTGTCATCTGAAATGAACAATTATTCTATAGGATATAATTTATGCACTGTTAGGGCAATGGAGGAAATGAGAGGAAAAAAAATATTCTAAAATTGAACTTGTTAAAGTGCTATTGATGTCTTGCAAAAGAACTTCTTAAGGAGAAAAATTGCATTGATAAACGTAGATTTGTACGATGTCATTGTGTTATTGCACATGCTGGTTGGAGTGGTATTAAATTGGAAAGCAAAATAGTTACATAGTATAACTTCTGCTGCTACAAGCATTTTTTCCTCAATATCCATCCATGACAGCTTTTATTTTAGTACAAGATCTTGTTTTATTTTCCCAGAAATTGAGCTAAATTGGGGGTGGGGTCACTATAATGGTGGCTGAACCCTCTTAATTCAGCAGTATGTTTTTATTTCTGTAGCCTGATGGCAATTTATTGAATAACAGCACAGTTTAATGGCTTCTAGGGTTTTCTTTTCTTGTGAATGATTGTGATCTGCTTACATACTGTAGTTGCTGTATAATGTACGACCACCACCAGCACTGCTAATGGAGAGCCTATTGGTGTGCTGTCAGCAAACTCTGTAGCACTCTAATGTTAATTTATCTGTAAATCAGACTGCAAATGTGATTTAGAAACATGAAGCTCATTCATTGAAGAACCAAATGTGATCTTTTAAACCTAAAGTTTCAAAGCGTCAGTTTATTTAGTGAATACGGTAAAATGACAATTGTATTTAATTGCAGCATGCGAAACAGGTCAATTGAACTCTAAGACATGCAAAACAACATCCACTGTGTGAAATGTACAGTCTTGATCTGAGTGTAGCTCTTGTAGGTGAAATGTTTTCTGATTTTTAGGAAGTGATCACAGGAAACAAAGCAAAAGTGCAGTAGTAAGATGGGAGAAACAAATTGCACATTTAGTATTGTGGTGCTCTTTCCACAAATTGGATTCTAAGGTACCAAGTCTGCAAAGTGGCATTGATGAACAATATTGCAGTGAACACTGTTGTGTATGAAATTCAATATTATTTGCAACAACAACTTTGTTTATATAACACCTTTCACACAGAGTAATATCTCGCATAACTTCCCAGAGACTGTGCCAGACATTGAAGAGGGAGTTGACCTTAGCCACAGTCAAAGAAAGAGGATTTCTAGTTAGAGGGGTAGAGGCAGAGGGATTTCAGGAGCCAGTTCCAGAGGAAGGGGCATAGAAGCCGAAGGCATGGTCACTGATGTTGGGGTGGAGGAAGCAGGTCTGAATTTTCTGAGTGCAGGAGAGTGAGGCTGGAGAAATTCACAGATGTAGAGAGGTGTGATGGTGTGTAGCAGTTTGTAGGTGAGATTGAGAATCTTGAAGCTCATCCAATGAGAGACACAGAGCCTGGCAAGGAAGGGAGCGATGCACAGACACACAGCCTAGTGTGGATAAGGTCAGCAGATGAATTTTGGTTGGGGTAGAGCTGTGGAGGCTGGCAGGGAGGTTTACCATTGAATCTTTTGGATGGGTAGGCTGGTTGGACCAATGGTCTATTCATTCTGAAAGAAAGTTCTACAATCAGAAAACATGATTACAAGAATTAAATCAATTCAGCACAGTAATTGCTTCAATTAGGATTGAGTTACATGTTCATTTTGAAAAGTAAGCTATATTCAATTTGAAACAACAACAACAACAACAAGATTCCATTTATAAAGCGCCTTTCACGTCAGGAGGACGTCCCAAGGCTCTGCACAGTTGGGTCATGACCCGAGCAGGGGGGAAATGGTCAGGGTGAGGGGAGGGAAGGGAGGGAGCGAGGAAGGGGGAAATGGTCAGGGTGAGGGGAGGGAAGGGAGGGAGCGAGGAGGGGGAAGAGAGTCGAGAGGGGAGCTGAAGGCTCGGTCAAAGAGAAAGGTTTTGAGACCGGCCTTGAAGGAGGAAAGGGAGGAAGCAAGGCGAAGGCACTGGGGGATAGAGTTCCAGAGCCTCGGGGCTGAGAGGCTGAAGGCCCGACCACCGATGGTAGGGCGGTTGGGGCGGGGGACGTGGAGCAGACCGGAGCCAGAGGAACGGAGGGTACGGGCAGGTAGGGGGATAGTAGGTTGGAGAGGTAGGAGGGAGCAAGGCCGTGAATGGCCTTGTAGGTGAGGATGAGGATCTTGAAATCAATCCTCTGGGGGATGGGGAGCCAGTGGAGGCGAGCGAGGGTGGGAGTGATGTGGTCCCGAAGCCTGGTGCGGGACAGTACACGAGCTGCAGAGTTCTGAATGACCTGCAGCTTGTGGAGGGAGGTGGCGGGAAGGCCGGCGAGGAGAGAGTTCCCATAGTCCAGCCTTGAGGTGACAAAGGCGTGGACCAGAGTTTCAGCAGCGTGAGGGGTGAGGTAGTGCCGTAGTCTGGCGATGTTCCGGAGGTGATGGAAGGCGGTGCCAGTTGTGGTGCGGATGTGAGGGAGAAAGGACAGCTCAGGGTCGAACAAAACGCCGAGGTTCCTGACTGGCTTTGAGAGGTGGAGAGTGCAGCCTTGGATGCTGATGGTGTCAGCGCCTGAGGTGCGGAGGCGCTGACGTGAGCCAATCAGGAGGGCCTCGGTTTTTCGCACGTTGAGCTGAAGAAAGTTGTCTCTCGTCCAGGACTCGATGTCGGACAGGCAGCTGTCAGGACATCGGTGGTCGTGGAGTTGAGAGTAGAGGAGGAAAGGTAGAGTTGGGTGTCATCCGCATACATGTGGAAGTTAACCTCATGTCTGCGGATGATGTCACCAAGGGGGAGCATGTAGAGGGTGAAGAGGAGGGGACCGAGGACAGAGCCCTGAGGGACACCACATGAGACAGTACGGGGGGGTGGAGGAGAAGCCATTTGTCGAGACAAAGTGAAGACGGCGAGAAAGGTACGACCTAAACCACTCAAGGACAGTGCCTTGAAGGTTGAGGTGGGAGGACAAGCGGTGGAGTAGGATAGCGTGGTCGACCGTATCGAATGCTGCCGATAGGTCGAGGAGGACGAGGAGGCAGAGGGAGCCCTGGTCACAGATGGTCAGGATATCATTGGTGACCTTGACCAGGGCAGTTTCTGTGCTATGGGCAGCACGGAAACCTGACTGAAGGGGTTCGAAAAGTGAATGGGTGGAAAGGAAAGAGCAAATCATAAAATTCCATGCCCACGACAATTGTAAATAAGTAAAACTGGCACTGTTTTGGTTTAGCAAACTCCAAAGTTTCAAATAATATGGAACAGAAACATTTTAAATTTTGTTTCAGTGGCAAGCGTCTCAAAAGCAACAGCAATGAATCAGAAAATTAATTTGTCATTTTGTTCCAACCCTCGCAACAATTTCAATTTTCACATGATCTTTTGTGTTCCAAATAGATAGAGATATACTTTGTAATCTTTCTATAAAAAGACTGAGATGAGGCCATGGTGCATTTGAGCATAGTTAAGAAATAATCAAGTCTTGAAATACAGATCATTAATTAATAACAGTGCTCAACAATGCTTTTCAAACACAAGGATAAGATTCCCATTTTACAGCTATAATTTGCAGACATGTGATTGAGGTTGGACCCACTATTGTTAAGATTACAGAAGCAAAGTAGAATAAATAATGGATATTTTGGACAGAGTTTACGGCAATAAGCATTGGTTCTGGCACCTAAATCCCTAGTGCTGTCTGTATGGTGCACAATTTGTACCAAATCAATTAGAATGTGAGAGCAAAATTGGAGGATGTAAGGTAAAAATTACAAATCCTCAAGTGGGAATAGAGGATAGAAGACATATTTTCACCTCTCTCTCTTTCTCTCTCTCTCCACTCCCCTTTGTCCACACACACAGTGAATAAATGCAGTAGACTCCCAGCAAAAGCATTGATTAATTCCTAGAAAAAGAACTGGATAAGTTTGATAACAGTATTGGTGGATATTTCAGCTCTGCTTAAGGGTTATGTCTGAACTGTTAACCTCTAAGGTACTAATAGATGTATTATTGATTTCCAGCAATTCTCCTTTTTGTTTCAGTTTTCCAGCTTTGGAGTTTTTTTGGAAGATACCAGTTCAGTGCAGCCTGAGATAAATAAGTGGTCTATGGGTTTCTACACCGCTGTAGAAATTGGCACAGGAGGAGGAGGGAGGATAAAATATTGTTGCCTGGAAATACAAGGAGGCCTAGATTGAAAAGAGATACAAACATTTTCAGGTAAAACAAAATGATTCAAATTACTTGACACAATTTTACCTGTGAAGTATTTTGACGTGATGAGGAGCTAAACAACTTTCTTTTCTTGTTTCTTAATGCACCACAAATGGCTTTTATGAATTCATTTCCCTATTCTCTAAAATGATGTGAAATTAGTATTGGGGTCTGGAGTTGCAGCTTGTGCCAGGTCAAGAAGTATATTCTACTGTAGTTGATTGACTGGATTGACTGTTCTTGTAAATGCTTCACGATACTAGACTTTGTAGGACCTGTATGCGAAACTCCATGAATCATACAGTATAAAGTTCACTGGTCATTTTGCCATGAGGCATCCTCTACTTTTGATGCCCTTTTTTTACTTGTAGGACAAAACTGGCCACAACTGTTGCTAAGTTACATTTGTACTGCTGCAACGAAAGCTACTTCTGTCTTGGTGGTGTAGTGAGGTGGAGCAGGAAGCCAGATTCTACATTCCACATCAATTTGAGCAGGCCTAGAAGAAAAACTCCCCCCATTTTTCTGTTCAGCATATCTATGCCTTGACAGATGCAAGATGGGCCAAGACATCAACATTGGGTTATCTTGCTTTTTTAATGTATTTGCACACTAACATTAACAATGCAATATTCAAAGTTCCTGAACATTCAAACAAATCTTTTACATTCATTTGGACAAAGAAGTAAACATTAAAAAAGACACTCTCGTTACTCTTTATAGTATATACTGTGAAGAACTTTGAGTCGATCTTCTGACATGAAAGATGCAGTTTCAAATGCAAGGATTATTGATATTATTTGCTGTGGATGTACTGCATGAGTACAAATCTCACATCTCCTCAAACCACCTTTTCCATCCTGACTCCAAATCTGTTTTGGGGAACTTACCTAGATTCTTTTCCCTGACTGGATATGCATTTCAGCTTTTTAATGTCCCTGTTTTGTGTGATGATTGAGTTGTCCAGGACTTTGGCAGCCTTCTCAAATGTCAACCCACATCTATCATCACAAGTCCACCATTGATGCTCAATTCATCAACACTATCCATCTTTTGACATGCTGCCAGGATTGAATCCAACATTGCTACTTTGTCTATCACAGTTGTAATTCAATGTTACTTCTAAGCAACGGTCTTTTTCACAAAAGTAAGTGTCATCAGCCTATTCTAGTTTTCACTGTTAACAGTCCTGTTTTTTCTTGAAACTCTTTATTTCCCCTAATGTGTATCTCAAGTGCAAACCCCCCACTCACAGCTGTATCTTCTGGTTATATGCATTTAAAACTCTATTAAACTATATTTTCTTAAATTAGAAATGCCTTTGTGCTATATTATTGACTCAGGATTTTTTTTGTGAAGTTACTCATTTTTTGTTGTTCTATTTGTCTTAAACTATTTATTGCCTCTGTCTGGAGGCAGAAAAAACTTCTTCTCAGAAATTTATTTCTATCTTGCAAAGACATGCCTGACCTATTTTGTGTGAACTTATATCAGCAAACTAGAAATCCACTTTACCGTAGTTGTTGGGGAAGTGGGAGATTAGAACCTCAACCTCTCACTTCCCAGAGTTCAGTTTGTGTCTCTGTTCCAGCATTGTAACTCGCCCAATATTCTTCGCCTTGACAGGAATCTTGTCCTATTGGCATTCCTGAAGCCTATTTTGGATCTGATGCTGATGGTAGCATTAAACACAATGAACAGCTGTTCTTTTAAATATCTCCACATCCATAAAATGTTAATCAATAGCATTACTGTTGAAAGTCTAGAATACAAACTTGTGTGTGCTTAATGTTTACTACTATGGATTTTTAAATCCTTCTTCACTTGATACAATTTATATCAGCACCTGACGAGAACCGACTGAAACTCCCTCCAAATTCTAATTACTGGGAACATGTAAGATATCCGTTCTATTACAACTGATGCCTGAACTTGCCCATAGTATTAGTCCTAAGAGCATTGTCTTAAAATTTAGAATTGTGAAGAATTTTATAAAATTCTGCACAACTTCTGAAACCATGATCATTTTGAGCCTCAGAAGCACATAAGAATTGTTAGGTGAAAGAAGACCAAGGTCCATCTAGTTTGCCTTTCACTGTCCTGACAGTCACTTGACATTTTGTGTCCCAAACTATATACTGTATCCTGAGATATTATTTTCTAGCAGAAATCTATCTAATTTGTTCTTGAAACAAATGACAATTTCTTCTTCCACTGTCTCCCTAGGCAGCCTGTTCTGTACGTTTTTGCTACTCACTTGTGAAGTAGTGTTTCTGCAGATTCGTTCTGAATTTATGCCCCTTCAATTGCAGGCCATGTCCTCTGGTTTTACAGTACAAGATAAAACAGCTTATCATGGTCTACGTTATCTATTCGCTTCAGAATCTTAAAGACAGTAATCATATTGCCCCTCAACCTTCTCTCCTCTAGTGTGAGCATGCCCACTTTGTCGAATTGCGCCTCATAGTCCAGCTCTTCCATCACCTCAGTCATTTTGGTTGCCCTTCTCTGTGTCCTCTCAAATGTTGCAATATCCTTATTATATTGCAGTGACCAGAACTGCACATAGTATTTCAAGTGCGGTCACACCAGTGATTTATAAAGTGGCTATATTACCCCACATTTTGGCTCAGTATTGCTCTTTTAATACAACCCAGCATCTGGTTTGCCTTATTCACTGCTACCGAGCATTGTTGCGATAGCTTAAATTTATTGTCAATCAGGATCCCCACGTCCTTTTAATTTTCCATACAGATTATTTTCTTACTATTTAAATAATAGCCCCTTCCTGGATTTTGTGACCCCATATGAAGCACTTTGCATTTCCCTACATTGAGTCTCCCAGCCTGATGACATTTTCAGGACCATCACCTTCTGGATTCTACTGGTAAGCCAATTACGTATCCATTGCAAGATACTTCCTCTGATTCCCGCTTTCTTTATTTTCAGTACCAGCCTTTCATGAGGAACTGTATAAAAGACCTTACTGAAATCCAGATATACTACATCTACTGCCTTACCCTTATCAAGCTCCTGTGTCACACAGTCAAAGAAAACCATTAAATTAGTTTGGCAGGATCTCCCCTTCATAAACCCATATTGGCTGTCTTTTATCATTTTATTACTGTCCAGATGCTCCATGATTTTATTCTTAGTAAGAATCTCCATAACTCCATAACAATGGACATCAAACTCACTGGTCTGTAGTTTGCTGGGTCACTTTTGCTAGCTTTTTTTTTGAAAGAACAGGAGTAACATCTGCCTTTCTCCACTCTCCAGTATCCAGTGATATCAGAAAGATTTGTGCCAGAGTTCCTGCAATTTCCTCTCTTAGTTCCTTATGGATCCTCAGATGCAATTTATCCAGCCCTTTGTGATTTGTCTACCTTAAGTTTGCAGTTGTTCAGCAACCATGCAGTTCTGACGAAGGGTCGTAGACCTGAAATGTTGACTCACTTTCCTTTCTCAATAGATGCTGCCTGACCTGCTGAGTTTTCCCAGCGACTTCTGCTTTTGTTTCAGATTTCCAGCATCTGCAGTATTTTACGTTTTGTTTTGTGCTGATAGTACTATATATAGTGTCACAACTTGCCTCTGCAACATCACTGAGTTCTCTTTCCAGACCCAATAAATTTTCCATTTCCTCTTTACTAAACACTGAGGCAAAAAAATTATTTGGTACTTCTGTAGCGTGTGTAGCATCATTTGTCATATCATCACCCGTCCCAACTTCCATGGCTGTATTCCATCCCTCGTTTTTCTTTTTCTCTTTATGTAACTGAAAAACTTTTTATTGTTATCCTTCTCATCTCTTGCCATGATCAGTTCAAACTTTTTTGGGGCCATTCTGATACCTTTCTTACAATCCTGGCATGCCTTCTGGTAATGAGTCCATCTTTCCTCCGTACCATTTTCCATCATGGCCTTAAATGCCATTTTTTTCTTATTATTAGTTGCTTTGAGGCCCCATCCAATCAGGCAGGAGTACTCTTAAACTTGGTACGTTTGCTTTGTATGGGTACACATTGGTCCACTGCATTCCAAATCACCTCTTTGAATGAGCTCTGCTCCATTAGCCATGTTTAAAAGCTGCTAGGCCCGCTCTGACAAGACTTCTCAACAACAACTTACATTTATATAGCGTTCTTCACACAGACGGCATCTCAGAACACTTACTCAAGCGCATAAAATTAGTCTTCTTAAAATTTGGCAATTTTGTTTTTGTTTTTATAACCTCACCAATCCTTGTAATACCAAATGTGATAACAACAAAAACAACTTGGATTTATATAGCGCCCTCCATGCCGGATGGAGGCTCAAAGCGCTTCACACTAAAGGATCCCGGGGCCGAGCCAGGGGGAGGGGGAGGAAGGTGACCAAAGGCACGGTCGAAAAGAAAGATCTTCAGCAGAGACCTGAAAATAGGAAGAGAGGGGGCAAGACGTAGGGAGTTCCAGAGCCTCGGGGCATAGTGGCTGAAGGAAATTTGATCATCCCTGTTATTCATGGTTCAAGTCCTACTTGATTAACCGCTAACAATACATCTCGGCAAATGGTTTCTCCTCTCACCCCCGCCCGATCACCTGAGGGGTACCCCAGGGCTCCATTCTTTCCCTCATTCACATGCTCCCTCTCGGTTATATCATCCGTATCCATGGGGTCAACTTCCATATGTATACAGATGATACCCAAATCTACTTCTCCTCCAGCTGCAACTCCCAATCCGATGATGTCCTGTCAGCTTGTTTGACAGACATCAAAGCCTGGATAAGCGCAAATGTTCAGCTGAATGTCGGCAAGACAAAGTCTTATTCTTTGGCTCCCATCAACATCTTCTTTCCTGCGGGTCTGAACTCCTCAATCTCCCCAGGATCTCTCTCAGACTCACTGAACCACATGTAACTTACGTGTCAGGTTTGATCCCCAGGTTTCTTTTCTATCCCACAACTGTTCCCTGACCGGAACTGTTTTTTTTCACCTCTGCCACAGTGCCCTCTTCTGTCCGTATCTCACACCAACAGCAGCCGAAACCCTTGTCCATGCCTTTGTCACTTCCCGGCTGGACTATTCAAATGCCCTCCTCGCTGGTTTCTCCATTTCCACCATAAACAAAATTCAATTAATTTAGAACTCTACTACCAGGATATTAACCCGCACAATATTCTGAATCCCCATTGCACCAATCCTTGTCAGGTTGCACTAGCTCCCAATTACTGAAAGCATCGACTTGAAGGTCCTCTCACTCATTTTCAAATTCCTTCATGCCCTCACACCTCCCTGTCTATCCAATTTGGTTACCCCCACTCCACCTTCCTCTGCATCCACTCAGCTGCCTGCGGGCTCCTGTTTGTCCTCCACCATCGGCGGCCGTGCTTTCAACCACTACACCCTGAAGCTCTGGAACTCTTTCCCTCAATCCCTCCACCTTGCCTCCTAACTCCCTGTTTTCAAATCCCACCTAAAGACCTTCCCTTTTTGATCATGCTTACCTGCCCCCTCCCCCTCTCCCTGGCTCGGGGTCATATTCTGCCACTGTCAAGCGCTCTGGGACGATACCCCGCTTGAAGCACGCTACATAAATGCAAATTGTTATTCTGTCACTGATAACCAAGTCCAAGATGTTATTTCCCCTGTTGTCTCCTTTATAAACTGAGTCATAAAACAGTCTTCCTTTAACTCTAGAGATTCCTTCCCTACCTTACCAGCAGACGCATTTTTATCCTCATCAATTTCTGGTAAGTTAAAATCTCCAACTATTATGGTTGGTCCTTTGCTAGCCACCTTCCTTATCTCAACCCATAGTTCCAGATCAATGCTGTCACCCTGGCCTGGGGATCTATAGCAAACCCCCAATATTCGTTTACCTCTTTTGCCATCTTTCGATTCTATCCAAAGTGATTATGTGGCTGCCTTTTCCTTTTTTAAATTCTCTCTCATTTGTGCCTCAATATTGGAGTTTATATATACTGCCACACCACCTCCTGTTCACCCGATACGGTCCCTCCTAAACAGTTTGAATCCTTCTAGATTTGTAATCCTATTGATTGGAATCAATGCATCATTGTCTTTGTGATGCTAATGATGTCCAATCTGTCACCTCTTGCAAGACCTTCCAGGTCGCACATCTTGTTGGCCAGATTTCTTGCATTAATATAAGCACAGTTCCATTATTTGTTGCCTTTCCCCTTTACTTTATTAGCATTATTAGTTTCCTTTCTCCCACCAATGGAATTAGACCTATAATAATAATAATAATAATCCTTGCATTTGATATAGCGCTTTTCACGTCGGGAGGACGTCCCAAAGCGCTTCACAGAACACACTGTAAAGTGAATTGACTGTATATTTGTGGGCGAACGCGGCAGCCAATTGCGCACAACAATGTCCCACAAACAGTCGTAGATTGAAAAATGACCAATTTAATTATTGTTTTTGGTTTTTTGGAGGGATTATTATTAGGCTCTGTGTGGAGTAAGGAAACTTGCCCAAGGTTTCGCCCTCTGCCTGGAATTGAACTCAGGTCTCTCACTTGCAAAGCGAGTGCTCTAACCACTGAGCTACAGGACTCCACGTATTATACTTTGTTTTATGTTTCCACTGGTACGTTATGCCCCCTCCCGGCGCGTCGCAGAGGGTGAGGCGGAGAGATGAACGACAGCCCTGAGCACACGCCATCGCCCCGCAGTGGGGAGAGGCGGCGGCGGCCTCTCCCGCACCCACCGCCATCCCCACCAGGTAACAGCCGCCCTCCCACACAACCAAACCTGCTGCCAGCAGGCACCGCCCTCACGCCGCAGGCACTCGTGTGATTGGTCCAGCGGTGACATTCTCTTCTCTGATTGGCCCCGCGCGGAGTCACTCAGGCGTGTAGCGTTTGGGTGAGAGTGAAGCTCAGCCCTCACCCCCTCACCCTCAGCCCCTCACCCCCTCACCCTCAGCCCTCACCCTCAGCCCCTCAACATCACCCTCACCCTCAGCCCTCACCCTCAGCCCTCACCCCCTCACCCTCAGCCCCTCACCCTCAGCCCCTCAACATCACCCTCACCCTCAGCCTAATCGGTTAGGTTGCTCTCTTACATCTACCGCACCCACCCCTGTATCTAGTTTAAACATTCCCTAACCATATTATCTATCTATCCTGCCTGCCAACACCTCCACACCCGCCTTTGTTCAAGTGGAACCCATCTGATCTGTATAGGATTTATGGTCTACTTCTATCTATGTTATTTCTTCCACATGGACAAACACGATTGGTTCCTCACCTGCCTCCTCCAGCATTTGGTCAACCTGGGTTGTCAGATCCTCAACTTCTGCATCCGAGAGGCAACTTACCATTAGATTTTCTGGGTCCGGTTTGCACAGAATTATGTCTGTGAACCGAATAGTTGAATCCTCTGGCAACACAATTTGTCTGGTTTTCTTTCTCTTTTTCCCTCCTTCTCTGACAAGCTATGGATTTTCTCGGGGGATGGCACATCCTTACCTGTTTCAGCCAGCCCTTGGTTTTCCATGTCATTTCTCTCCAGAGAAAAACTGTTTGAGAGCACCAGGAATGCCTGCTCCTGCCTCATCACCTGACCACGACTTCCACATTCAGTAAAACATCCATCTACATCCTTTAACTCTAGAAAATTACGGTAACCTTTGATACTGATTCAATGTTGGAGCAAAGCGAAATTGCTGAAAACCATTTATGTAACCTTGCTACTATTTAATTTAGAAACATTAGCAAATTTGCAATTGCAATTGCGACTTATGAATCATGAATTATTAGTTTGCCAATTTATGCTTCTAGAAAATAGAAATGTGCAATCAAAATATATTCTGGTCTTTCAAAGAGCCAGCACAGGCACGGTAGACGGAATAGCCTTCTTCTGTGCTGTATGTTTCTATGCTTCTATATATTTTTGAAGGCATAAAACTGTACTTACACCTCTCTACAAAAGAAATGAAGCTCAATTCTTGCAGCACATCAATAATTCAACCGTATGTCCAAATCGGCTAGAATGATAAAGGCATTGCCTGGGGAGTGAATTTGCACTGCATGTGAGTGGTGACATATATACAGCACCAGATTCAACTGTGCAGCATTGCGAGGATGCTTGGCTTACCATTCTACTTAAAAATGCTACCTTATAACTTATAAGTGTCAAACTGGATTCATAGTGATTTTTTATCTGTATGCTCTTAAGGCAATAAATTGATACGTAGAAATTTGGAAAACTCTTAGGATTTATCTTATTTTGGTAGCCAGTTTAAAACAAACTTTAAACACATCTGAAAACAATTCCATCTTCAATTGGAATGCTCAATGTGATCTCTAGGACTTCACCGAAAATCCAAGATTATCCAAAATGTTAAGTACCAGCGATTCCTGCAGTTTATGCCTTGAGTATCATCCTTCTAATTCTACTGCTGATTGATCAACTGATAATGATGCTAATAATATCACAAAGGTGCACAATGTAGTCTTTCCAGTTATCTTGCAAGAAGAAGAGGTTCTTCAACCAGGTTCTTAGATTCCCAAGGGTCTGTGTAAGAATATGTAGTACTGTGCATTGTTCACAAAATAATTACAACTAGAGGAAAGATTCTTCACCATGTTATGCTCTGATGACATAAACATGTTTTGAAAAGTACAACTCAAAAAGAATGAACTGTGTTCCTCAGAGAATAGCATTCTCCTGGAATCTGAAGGGATCCAAAGACTTTTGAAATAGTGGATTATGGGATTAGAAATAGTGTAATATAAAAAGAAGCTCCTAAGCATCACTAGAAAGGAGATCGTTGAGCTGTTGCTTTAGTGACACAGTTTCTGTAACTTGGCTCTCTTTTTGAGTGGGGATAATGGCCAGTGTTCTCAGCACAGTAGATTCAGAAATAAAGTGTGAGATTATAACTTTTGGTAGGATTTTCCTGTTTTACACTTCAAAATTCATTCTTCTATAGTATAGTGGTAAGCAAACAATGAAGCACTGGTAGATTCTCGGTTGGAAAGTGGCACATATGCAAACTTGGGTAGAGTGTTCAGAAAAACATATTCCAAACTTTAGTGATACCTACTTACCTACTGCTGAGTAGAATTAAGATTTTTAGAACATTTCTATATGATTGAGTGTATGAGAGATAACTTTCCAGAACAGCATGCCGAGGAACCAATTAGGGGACAGGCCACCCTAGACCTTATTTTGTGTAACGAAACAGGGCTAGTTGGCAGTGTAGGTATTAAGAATTCTCTAGAGCAGAGTGATCACAATATGATTGAATTCTGCATTAAGTTAGAGAGGGATATCTGCCACTTTGCCTGCTTCCAACCATTCCTTACCCCAAATGCAGCCCAAACCCTTGTGCATGCGTTTGTCACCTGGATTACTCCAATGCACTTCTCGCTGGTCTCCACAGCTCCATTATTCAAAAGATCCAAGTCATTAAGAACTCTGCTATCCACATACTGACCCAGACCAAACTCCGTACCCCCATCTCACCAGTTCTGACCAGGCTCCACTGGCTACCCATCACCGAACAAATCAACTTCAAGATCCTCACACTCGTGTTCAAATCCATTCACTCCCTGGCACCTCCCTACCTCTCCGACCTCTTCACTCCCCAATCCATCACCTGGCCACTACGCCCCAAAACTCTGGAACACTCTTCCTCAATTCGTCCACCCTGCCCCTCTCTCCCCTTTTTCAAGGCTCTGTCACTGTTAAGCACTGTAAAATGCTGCCCTCCATGGAGGGCGCTATATAAGTGCAAGTTGTTGTTGTTGTCATTGTTGTTATTTCACATCTGCGAATGTGTTGTGCACAATGAAATTTGCAAATTAGACCCATAGATTAACCGAGTATGTTGTACTGGAGGCAAATTGCTGGTTTAATGTCAAGTATAAATGGCCTATTATGTCATTGGTGTTATAAGAGTGATGTATAAATCCAGTTATATATCATAACTTTAATAATACTCTGAGGTCTGAAATGCTGTGATTTGAAATGGAGCTGCTTAATTAAAGAATCTAAAAGTAGATCATGCTAACATATGGTAACTTCTTCCAACAGGAACTATTTTTAGAACTGAGTTCCCACAAGCCAATGTATTTCCTATTAACCAAAGTCCCCATTCATAGTCCTCATTTAAGGAATCCTAATCAAGATCCCTCTATTTGTAATATATTCTATTGGTTAAATTTCCAAAAAGGTATTGAAAGACAATGTACAAAGCACTTCCAAAATGGCTAATATTTACTGTTCCCATTGTGATAAGGCGATCAGTTTTGCTGTATTGATTTTGATATGTTTGTGTAATGCATGATATAATCAGTAAGCTGTTTTACATGTGCAGTATTTTTTTCTAACAGTGGTTCTATAATAAAGACTGTTTAATGATCCATACTGTCAACATCAACGGACATAACTTCTGGTTATCACCAGTTGATGCAACAGAATACAAATAGTAGAACTCTGTGAAAATTTATTTTGCATGAAAATAAATGTACATTTACTTCACTCTGTATTTCTAAATGAAAGAGAGACAGAATTGCAATTACCTGTGGCAAAATTGTCATAGCCTTTTTCGTTTTAATTATTCATGCTATAAAGTATTCAAGTAGAAAATTATTATGCCCTGCAGTTGCTTTGTAATGAGCTAGATTAAATCCCTTCTGTGTTTCAGTAATGTTAGCACAATGGTGAGCCAATTCATTTAATTGTGACAGCAGTGCAAGTTACATGATTGAATTTAATTGTCAAGGTTCAGTTAGTGAGCCATAAATACCTCTGACACCAAGAGTCCCATCTCATTAACAGCACTGTCTGGGCTGTCAGCACAGAACCTAACCTGCCTGCAAGTAATTCTACGCTTAATGACACAACTTGGCTAAGGTTTACAGGCAAGTCGTAATGAATCATGTTGTCTTCGGTTTATTAGGCCCTTAAAGTTCTGTTTTAATTTTTTTATATTTTACCTTAAGTAAAATTAGTGTTTATGGATACAAAAAATATTTGATTTTATTTACAATAAAAAGATGGAACAACTCTAGCACTGTTCGTTGAACCTATTTATTCTATTAAAAGATGTAGGCCACTGCAGGATTATAGCTCACCATGCCAGCAGTTCCCACAAATCCTTCTTATGTATTAGCCTAAATATCCAATTAATTCAAAACTCCACCACCCTGATACTCACTTGCACGAACCTCTGAATCCCCATCACACCAGTTCTAGCCAGGCTCCACTGGCTCCTAATCACTGAACGGATCAATTTGAAGATCCTCTCACTCGTTTTCAAATCACTTAATTCCCTCGCACCTCCCTACCCATCCGACTTGCTTAGCCTCCACTCCACCACCCACTGCCTCTGCTTGTCTGGCTCCGGTCTCTTATTTGTCCCTCGTGCCCTCCGTTCCACCATGGGTGGCCGTGCTTTCAGCCACTATGCCCTGAAACTCTGGAACTCTCTCCCTCCCCCCTTCAAACCCCACCTAAAGACCTTCCTTTTTGATCGTGCTTGTGGTCACCTCCCCCCTTCCTCTCTCCCTGGCTCAGGATCGGATTCCACCAATTTCAAGCGCTCTGGGATGCTACCCCTCATGAAGGGGGCTATATAATGCATGTTGTTGATGTAAATAATTTTCCACAGAATTCACGATAGGGCTATTAAAAAAAATCTTTTTTTTTAACCTCACCAACACTCTTTATGGCAGAGATATTTGGTCAAGGATTGGTGATTAACTTTTTTCACTCTAGCTCAAGAATAGTAAATTTCAGTGTCTCAGCCTTAGCTGAGATCTGTGACTTGATGCAAATCGAAGATGTAATGCGTAAGCACTTTATGACTTAGTACTACATCTTGCAATTCTTTCATTTTTCCTTATGAAAAGGGCTGAAAATTACTAACAATTACTCAAATTTAAATGGCTGGACATTATAAGTGCAAAAAGAGCAATCAAAATATATTCATGAACAGGATACAAACTATTGCAAGTCATGTTGGATCTCAAAGTGGGAAATAATTCCATAAAGAATTAAATTTACAGGTAAGACCCGCAATTTGAAATATGTATAGAGCAATATCATCTCTATATAGTTCAATGGAATTATTACCGTTGTTTTGTCTCTGTACAGCAGTTTTATCACTTTGGTGTATAGTGGAGGCATCCATATTGTATCTTTGCATCTATTTCAAGTTTGGTCAGACCAGTGCCAACGTTTTTGATTGGGTGAAAAAAGCACAATTTTCCTTCAATTTGTTTCACCAGCATAAAACTTTCACCTTTTAGTGTTCAGTATTAATATCTGTTATGTTCCTCCAAAACAACCCATGAAATGTCATGTTGGAAGTTCCAATAACAACCTTATCACTGCAAATGCACGGTACCAGCACAGGCACTTAAAATGGGCTGTTCAGAGTGCCAGAAAGCTATCAGGTTGAGCAGAATTTATATCCCAATCCAATGGGTCAGACGAAAATCCATTTAACCTAAATGCTCATGGAAAGAGGGGAGGAAATCTCTGCCATCTCATTCAAACAGGCTTGCCCTTTCAAAGATGCCTTTCACCCCACTTGCATTGAGTACTTTGTGAGACCTGAAATATAGCATTTAATACTGTTAAGGAGGGAAGAGCTCTTGTTTTGTGCACATTTCCAGAGCACTGACAAAGTGTAGAAAAAGCAGGAAATAGTGAACTGTTACAGCTTGAGATGCATGAGAAAACCATTTAAGAAATTAGTTCAAATAGCGTATTACTGTTTGCTCAAATGGCGAACTAAGAAAGTCATCACCTCTGATGATTAGATCCATGAACCAAACAGAATGAATTAGATGTTTGATGAATGATGCGAGGTGTCCTTCAGGCTCAGAATCAAATGGCAGCTTTGCAATTACCTGCTGGTTTGAGCTTGAACCCACCTCACGTTATTTACATTAAAATGATTGATCTAAGATTAAAAAAAATTACAGAATAAATGAATCTTGCTGCAGAATATGAAACCCCACATAGGGAGTGTGATAGAAAATAATATCCTGCTCAGATGGCAGCTGCTAATTCACTTTTCCAACAAATTGCCACTGTTCCGAGATTAATTGTGGCCTGGTATGAGCCTTGTTGCAGACTAGCATCTCCCTGTTTCAGGGTGTGTATTAAACTTTGCTCCACAGTAAAGTAATTTGATATTTGTTGTGTAAACTGCCTGGCTTCACTGAATCCGACATCCTGTCTCAGGTCACTGCAGTCGATCAGGCTGCTGCCATTTGTTCTCTTGTCAGGTGGTACTAAGTCTTAGTGAATCCAAACATGTGCCCACATATTTCATAGTCTGTTTTGTAATTCATTTGACCTTCAGTGATTTAAAAACATTCACTAATTTGTTCTGACACAAACTGATAAATGGTTATCACATTAGTCATTTTATTTGTTACCCAAAAGACAATATAAATATTATTAAAAAAATCTAACCCAAATCACTTGGATGGAATTATCATGGATGCAGAGGGATATTATTTTGATGATGATCCTACTTTTTGTGTAATGACTCCAATCCTGCATTTTATCCATCGTATTAGCCATAAATATAATGCATTAGTGTACAAATATTATAGCTATCAAGTTTAGTACCATAATTCTAGATTTTACAGAGTGGAACTGATTAAATCACTTTCATTTAAACTACAAATCTTTTTGCACAGCTTTGGTCTTTCGCTGATCATGTTTCTTTATCTAGAATATCCTGGCCAGGAAGGGGATTATTTTTTTCACTAAACTAAGCACCTGTATACCTTTGCAAGCGTGAAGGCCACTTATTAAAAAATCCTTAGGTTACAGAGTAATCTGAATTGGATTGTTAAGAATGAAAAATGACCTGCAGATCAACCACGGTCAATGCCTTTAACAATGCATGTCTGTTCATGCATATCATAACCTGCCATTACCAGGAAAGCTATTTGAAAGATTGAAGTTTGAAAGATATTTTGGAGGGGATCTTCACAGAGGGGATGCATATTAAAATATAGAGCTCTGTTCTATAGATGCTTTTTGGCATTTCTTCTGCTGCATTAGAATTTTGTGTTGCACTTAGTAAGTACATTTGGCAATGTTTCTGCACAGGATGTAAAGTAATTTCATCCAGATTGGTGCTGCAACATCTGATGCTTTTATAAACCAGTCAGTGTTCAGACACAAACATACCTAAGACAGATGATATTATTTCCCTACTGAATGGCCAACATGGGCCCAACTAATCATTTTAATATTTCTTTGTAAATTCCTATGTATTGCTTCCTCTGCTGCTGTGGCCTGAAGGAAGCGAAACAAGTTAATGTTGTCTGTGGAGAGAATCAACCAGATTTGATTAGTGATTATATTAGGATAAAGAATACTTTGGAGTTTGGGATGGATTATCCAAAGAAATCAGGGAATATCTATTCTCAAGATGAAAATGTGTGTTTGGAAATCCATGATGATTCGCTTCTAAAATATGGTCACTATGCTTTATAATAAATCCTGTGCAGCCGCTGAGATGTCCTCTTCATGTAAAAGGTACTATATCAATGCAAAAATTATTTTATTATACAATGATGATCCTTGCACTTGATACAGCACCTTATCATGTTAATGTCTTGAAGCACTTCATAATAATTATGAAATACTCCTGTATTTGTAGGTGAGCAAACCAGCCAATTTATGCCAGAGATGTGCTGATCCGGGATTCAGACACCAATGGTACCGCAGAGAGGCAGGGGTCAGCACAGCAAACCCAAATTTGCAGAGCAGAGGAAATAAGCAAAGGAGAGAAGCTTGGAGAAAATAAAGAGGTGGTCAGGCATGAAGTGATTTATAGGTGAAGCAGAGGTAGCGGTGGGAGGATGACCAAAGGCAAGGTTAAAATGTTTTTGGTGAGCCGGGTGTCTGACATGCGGAAACCCATCACCATACTTAAGAATATCCAAACCAAACTGAGAATTCCATGCATCCCACCTACACACGGAAATTCCAGAGATAGATTATTGGAATGGAATACATACTCTCTCCCTGGAGGAACGTATCCTGCTTACATAATTCTGGAAAGTATTAGGCTCTGGTTGATGGGAGTTTAACGAGCTAAAACCTCACAGATTGCCATTGATGTTGCTGTCAGGCAAGCCTTCCCGCTGCTTGTCCAGTTAGGACTACCCTACCTGTTAGGGCTTTGGCTTGCAGAGTTAAAAGGAGCTGAGTGAGATGATTTCCTACCCTCATTGACTAGTCTGCCCTTCCATGTCCTGCCGATGAGCTAGTCTGGCTGTGCTGTCATCAGTAGTGCCCTGGAATACTGCGGATCCGCCTGGCTCAGGAGCTGAACGACCAAGACCGCCACAGAGGGCTTGATTCTGACATTCCATTACCAAGCATGCCACATTAAAATCAATATGCTGTAGACGGGGAGCTAATGGTGTTTGGTGAGGACTGCGATGATGGACATATGGAGTTTGGTATGTTGACCACTACATACAGAATAAAATTCAGCTTGTGAAACAAATGCTTGCAATTTACATATTTCTTTTTTGGCAACAAAATGTGTCTGGCAGTCATGTCCATAGACACATTTAGTTTAACAAACTGACCCAAATCTTTTGACACATAATGACATGGGATATCAATAAACTGGATTTGTTGTATGCATTGAAACGTCTGGCTTATGAATATGAGAGTTTTTTTTAATAAGTCTTTAAACATACCCGTTTTGTGATCTGAATATAGTGTTTTTTCCACTAGAAAGTTAAAAAATAAAATATGTGTTAGTTAAAAAATAAAATATGTGCCCATGATTTATCACTATTTACCAAACCTTTTTAATAAGGATTTCTTATATGATTCTAGGGGAAATAATGACAATAACTGAACAATTTGCACTACAATCTTTTGCTAGTGGAGGTCACGAAAATATTTCATATTATTTATGAAACACTCTCACAAGTGTTTGATAAATAATAATTCTTGCATTTGATATAGCACCTTATCACATTGTTGAGACATCTCAAAGCGCTTCACAGAATATATTTTGTGGGCGAAACAAATGTCCACAGAGTTCAGGCTCCCAAATGAACCATTGCCCCACTTGGGTCTGAAATTATCCTTTTTCAGTAGTACAAATGGGTATTTCCACAATTTCAGTGACCAGCTCATAAATTCAGACTGCATAGATCAGCCTCTAGAATAGAAGTTTAATTTCCTTCTTCACACTGGATCTCTGTGCAATTCATTGTGGGTGTAGATATGGTAGTGATGAGACTGAGACAATCAGATTTATTGTTCTCATGCCCATTGATGAATTGTGGGCTGGATTGTATCATGCACATATAGATCCTGCTGGAATAATGCCTGTATTAAATTAACAAAAGAACCCAAAATGTATTTGAAGAAGAATGTTTACTTATTCACTTATTGTTGCAATGCATCTGCATTCAAGAGCTACTTTGTGTAATATGATCACTGGATTAATGATACAGGATTTTTTCAAATAAATACTACAATTATCATACACTTTGAGCTGTTTTGCATAAATTGGAAATGGCATTCAAATAGCCAGTATACTGATTTGCATAATACAATCTGAAGAGTAACATGTGACAGTCTCTATCATGCAAACTCTGGATATAAAACTAAGGGTCCTGTCTTTCTAAGTCAAAGACAAATATCAGCCTTCAGACAGGTGGACATATGCAAATGTTGTTGTTTCCCATCAGTTCACCTTGTACAAGCAAAAGCATAAACTTTGTATATTTAAATGAACATAGAGTATAATGAACTTGTGTCAGACACATTAGTCAAAAACTAATACTGTGTATATACCAGTAATTCATGCAACAAAATACTGAATTCTTCAAGGGACGACAACAAAAATAACAAACAACAACAAATTACATTTGTATAGTACCTTTCATGTCGGGAGGACGTCCCAAGGTGCTGGACAGTCAGGCGGTTAGGATGGGGGTGGGGGAGGGTAGGGGTAGGAGGGTGTTCAAAGAGGAGGATCTTGAGATGTGCCTTGAAGGAGGCAAGGGTGGGAGCAAGGCGAAGCAACTGTGGTTTGGAGTTTCAAAGGTTGGGGGCAGAGAGGCCGACCGCCAATGGTGTGGTGGGGTGGAAGCGAGGATGAGGATTTTGAACACTATCCTCTGGGGGAACAATTCTTTTACTAATCCTTTTTCCATAGAGGGAAAACATCCTATGCAGTCTACAATTTAATAGAAATGTATCCTATATCATCCATTATTTACATTTATTTTTAATCCTGCTTTGTTGTCACAATCTAAGTGTGAGTCAATTATAAGGAACTCTCTGTTTTTTGGCAAACACGTTTTCACATTCTCTACATGTGTAACCTTCAAACGTCTTGCCTGGCAAGCTAAGAATACAAAAGATGGTTATCTGTACAGTGATCATCCCACCTTGCAGTGAGGATAACAAATTAAGTTTCATAAAGTGGCTGTGTGTGAGCCAGGTCTGAACAATTTATTGTAAGTATTGTATGAAGTTAACATTGTGTTCTGCATCCACACTCTATAGATTAATTATATTTATCTTGTGTAATAACTTCTTTACTTTCTTCTATTTTGTTTAGTATTAAATGAGAAAGAATGATAAGCAGATAGATCAGGAGTAAATCTTATCTTTGTACCTTCATGAATCCACACCAAGGTTTTTCCTCATGTATTCCCCATAATTGCTTAATTGCAGGAGGGTTTCTCTATCTAGAATGTCGTCAAGTCTGAAAGGCTGTACACTGAGCAGCACCTTGGGACATCCTCCCGACGTAAAAGGCGCTATACAAATGTAATCTTATTGTTGTTGTTATTAAAGGAGAACTTTTTTAAAAATCTTTAAAAAAATTTAAAAATAAATTTCTGATGCGGGTCAATTTTATTCAAAAGTTTTTATAAACTGTTCAGACTTTCCATAATGATAATTAAGATATTATCATTCTTTATTGGATTAATGTAATTCGTAGGTTTGCTGGTCTATCATTTAAGAAGGTGTATTGCAGTCGAAATTGAATCGCTTTGTGTTTAAATCTTAATGGAGAGCTGGAAATCTAAAACTAATCCCTGTGTCCTGGAGAGGCATATCTTTGCTAGGACAAGTACACTATACTGTAACAATAACCTCAGGGAAGCAAATTCAGTGTTTGTTTTTCAATGTAAGATTAGCCTATGAAGGATAATCTATTCTAGTAGAGATGAGATGAACTGTGACATGAAATGGTAACTTTTGGCCCTGAGGCTGTTCAGTGTATCTCTCACAATTTCAGTCCAATTTGACCCAAACAAAATTTAATTAAGATAAGTAATTATCCTAGAGGCAGATCTGTTCTTTCCTAAGTTCTCTGTCCTTTGTTGCTCTATTGTATATAATTACTGTATATTTGTGTATGTATTTGGTATGTGTATTTCTGTGTGTGCTTACATATACATATATATCACGAGTAGATGAAGAAGGCTCTTCAGCCCATTTGATCTTCTCTTTCCAAAATAGTCTTCTCATAACAGCATCAAGCTATTTTTCACTTCTGCACAAAATGACTTTGCGTGGTTACGCTGAGTGCAGTCTAACTGCCATACTGTATAAATTGAACTTTGCTTCTAGGAATCTAAATGCAACTGATTTAGCAGTAAAACCAAGCATCCTGTTTGTCTTGTTTATCGTTATCTCACACTACTTAAAATTGTGAGTGCCAAGTAGCATCCCAAGATCTCTTTCAACTTGGCAAATTCTTACATGTCTATGTTTACATCCTATACACAATATCATGCATTTGATCTCTAGATGGATGAAAATGCATGCAGTGGTTGTAACTTCACTGTGAACTATAAGCATATTTTACAAGATCCACATAAAACAAAATGGGTCAACATTGTAGGACAGAACATCTTTTTTTAAAAAAACATAAATTCAAAATTCAAAGGATTACTACATCAATAAACTTAGTTAAAAGAAAATGTCGTCTGTAGATTGAATTTGTGACAAGCTCCTTGCTCCTATAGTTACAGTTTTGTTCTGTGCTGCACAAATTCTCTTGTAACCAGAGAGAAGAGAATGATCTATTACTCTTAGGTAGCAATAATAAGACGATAATTGCAATTGATTCAATCATGTGAATTTCTTCATTGAATGTTATTTTCTTGTCCGTTTGTACTAAAACAGAATAAAATCAATAATATGGTGCCTTTAAGCCAGTTGGTCTTTAGATACTGAAAACCACATGTGAGGGAGAATCTATATAATTATAATAATATAAAATAATCCTTGCATTTGATATAGTGTTTTTCACATCTTTTAGATGTCTCAAAGCGCTTCACAGAATATAATGTAAAGTGAATTGACTGTATATTTGTGGGCAAAACGCAGCAGCCAATTGCACACAGCAGTGTCCCTCAAACAGTCGTGGATTGAGTGACCAAATTATTATTTTATTTTATTTTTGTTCTTGAGGGATTATTATCAGGCATGTGGGGTAAGGAAATGCCCAAGGTTTCTCCCTGGCGGGAATCAAACCCAACTTCCTCGCTTGTGAGGCGAGTGCTCAAACCACTGAGCTATAGAACTCCATACATTTTAATTGCACACATTTTAAAAATAAGCATTCATGTTTGATGAAAGTATAACTTATTGTGAGATTCTAATTGAGAATTCAGAAATGATCTATCAATACAATTCTATCATTTTCCTGGTATCAAATTAAATTGGTCATTCACTCCATGGCTGTTTGTGGGACATTGCTGTGTGCAACTGCCCACAAAAATACACAGTCAATCCACTTTATAGTATATATATCCTGTGAATGCACTTTCAGATGTCGCGACGACCTAATACCTATATCAAATGCAAGTACTGTGTTATAATTATTATCATCACAGAGATGGGAATAAAATAATAATATAATAATAATAATAATAATAATGCTTGCATTTGATATAGCGCTTTTCATGTCAGGAGGACATCCCAAAGCGCTTCACAGAATACACTGTAAAGTGAATTGACTGTATATTTGTGGGCGAACGCGGCAGCCAATTGCGCACAGCAATGTCCCACAAACAGTCGTAGATTGAAAATGACCAATTTATTATTGTTTTTGGTTTTGGAGGGATTATTATTAAAATACTGTCCCATTTGTGTTTTTTTTAAAAATACCAACATTAACTTGCTCAGAAATTGACACAAAGTGTTTGCAGTATATAGTTCATGTTGTTTTATAGGTAAACATTTCATACCAGCTTTAACTACTGCACTTTTTATGATGTTGGCCACTAATGGGATTTCCCAATACCGAGCATAATATTCTGAACTCCTCCCCCTCTGGACTTCCTCTCACAATGACCTATCCTCCTTGGTCACTAGTATGTGTATTTCTGTGTGTGCTTACATATGTATGTATATATCATAAGTAGATGAAGAAGGCTCTTCAGCCCATTCCACAACTCCCTCACCACCACTCTCGACGCTCTTGCTCCCCTCTCTTCCGGAACCATCTCCTACTCATGGAAGTCACAGTGTATAAGAGTGCTACAGATCATAATGGCTAAGAGAGTACAATGTAGGATGTTAAATTGCAACAGGCTTCATTCTTGTATTTGCTTCGGATTAAGAGAATCGGGTTTTATCGTACCAGACCAACTAAGAAAAACACTTTTTATTGAAACTAGCTATAAACTTTCGTTTAGTTCTGAGAAACATTTTTTCTATACCCTCCATTTAATGTAATTATTTGAAAAAAATACTCTTGAAGAAATTCATACTTGTAGACTTTGTATGATAGTTTTCAAAAATGTTACCAAGATGGTGGCTTTTATGTAAAGAGGTCTGGAAGCCTTGCCTCCTTCAAGGGCCGTCTCAAGACCTTCCTCTTTATTATGACTGTAGCTTCAGCCACACTCCGTACCCTACAACCGTCTTGATTCCAACCACCAGCTCGGATGCAAACTCTTAACTGTCCGGGCCTTTAGGTGTCCTTCCGGCATGAAAGTATAAATGTATAAATGTAATTTGTTGTTGGAGGTGGTGGTGGATGGTGGAATATAACAGAAAATGAGTGCTCCTGCATTTGTATACAGCAGTGGTCCAACTTTATATGGAATATTGCCTTAAATTGTGGATGTTTAATACATAATATGGAGAAAGTGCGTATTGAGAAAAGATAAGGAAATGGGATTAAAACATCTGCCATGCTCTGATAAAATGGTGCAATTAACAGGCCAAGTAGCCTACTACTGTTCCTATTTTTACATTTCTGGTTCAAACCTTTGATTTGGAGAGTTTTTTAAACTTCTAAAACTTAGGAGAGTATTTAAAAATGTTGATTCCAACTAAATTTTAAAGGTTTCTAGATTATAAACTACAGATTTACTTGATGTTATTTCAGACAGAACAATGGAAACAACATTCTACGATAGGACAAAAATCCACTGAATACAACAACAAACTGACATTTGTTTAGCACCTTTCACGCCGGGAGGATGTCCAAAGGTGCTGGACAAACAATGTTTTTTTTGGAACCAAGCTGGGGGTCGGGATCGAGGAGGGTGGAGGGCAGGGGGAAAAGGTCAAGTCTAATGCTGGCTACCAGGCTTACTCAGCACCAACCTCTTAATCCAAGTCCTCATGTGAGAGGTCTTCGTAAATAGATGTGCTCACTGTGAAGCTGACTCCGCCTCCATGGGGCATAGTGACAGGGTGGGAAGGAGGGTCAGTCAAAGAGGAGGGTCTTGAGATGGGTTTTGAAGGAGGCAATGGTGGGGCGAGGCGCAGGAACTGCGGGATGGAGTTCCAGGGGCTGGAGGGTGGAGCAGGCTAGGCATGGGAAGTGAAGCAGGCCAGAGCCTGCTGAGTGGAGAGAGCGGGCAGGTTGGTGGGGGTTAGGAGGTCGCAAGGAGAGGCAGGAGTAAGGCCATGGAGAGCTTTGAAGGTGAGGACCAGGATCTTGAACTGTATCCTCTGTGATGGGAAGCCAGTGGAGTCGGGCGAGAATGGGGGTGATAGGGTTGCGGAGCCTGGTGTGGGAGAGGACACACGTTGCAGAGTTCTGGATGATCTGCAGCCTATGGAGGGAGGAGTTGGGGAGGCTGACAAGCAGGGAGTTTGCGTAGTCAAGCCACGATGTTATGAGTGCGTGTATGAGGGTTTCGGTGGCCTGCTATGTGAGACAGTGGTGGAGCCGATTGATGCTGTGGAGGAGGGAGAAGGCAGAGTGGATCATGGCATGGATGTGGGGTAGAAAGTATAGTTGAGGGTCAAACAAGACACCAAGGTATTGGACTGGCTCAGTGAGTTGGAGTGTGCATCCTTGGATGGTGATCTGTCAGCGTCTGTGGTGTGGAGGCACTGAGGGGAGCCAATAAGGAGGTTCTCGGTCTTGTTGACATTCAACTGCACAAAGTTAGCTCTCATCCAGGACTTGATGTCTATCAGATATTCTGTCAGGACAGCATTGGTCCTGGAGTCAAGGGTGGAGGAAGAGGGATAGAGTTGGGTGTCATCCGCATACATGTGGAAATTGATCCTATGTCTGCGGATGATGTCACTAAGAGGGAGCATATAGATATTGAAGAGGAGGGGACCAAGGACAGAGCCCTGAGGAACGCCACACAAGATGATGCAGGGACTAGAGGAGAAGTCATTTGTGGAGATGAAGTGTGAGAAGTAGGATCTGAACCATTCAATGACAGAACTATGAAGGTTGAGGTGAGAGAAGAAGCGGTAGAGGAGGATAGAGTGGTCCACAGCGTCGAAAGCAGCAGAGAGGTCAAGGAGGACGAGGAGGCAGAGGGACTCCTGGTCACAGATGGGCCAAATGTTGTTGGTCACTTTGACCAGGGCTGTTTCCGTGCTGTGGCAGCACAGAACCGGATTGGAAGGGTCTGTAGAGGGTATGGAATGTCTGTAGAGGGTAGGGTATGGAGGGTAAGGGTATGGAGGGAGAGGAATGAGCGAAGCTGGGATGTAACAAATTGTTTCTGTGCTGTGGTTTTATAATGTCTGTGAATAGGTGGGGTGGGGCGGGAAGGGTCGGGTGGGGGGGTAAGGAAATAGAGCTGGGAGGTAAGGAGAGGGCTAGGGATGGGGACTAGGGAGCAGGTGGTCGGCTTCATTTGGGTTATGGTGGTGGTGAAAGAGGAGTGGAGACACGTTTGAAGGTGTGAAGGGAGGGATGGGTAGGGGCCGGGGTGTGAGGGGAGATGGGGAGATCGAGGCTCTCCTGACTGGTTCACGTCAGGGCCTCCTCACCTCAGGCACTGAAAGCATAACCATCCATGGTTGCACACTCCACTTTGCTAAGCCAGTCTGGAATCTTGGGGTCTTGTTTGACCCTCAACTATCCTTTCTACCTCACATCTGCGCCATGACCCACTCTGCCTTCCCCCACCTCTGCAACGTCGCCCGGCTCCGACACTGTCTCACACCTCAGGCTGAAACCCTCGTACATGCCTTCATTACATCAAGGCTCGACTACTTGTCGGCCTCCCCAACTCCTTCCTCCACAGGTTCATCCAGAACTCTGTAGCCCGTGTCCCCTCCCGTACTAGGCTCCGAGACCTTATCACCCCCATCCTCGCCCAATTCCACTGACTTCCCATCACATACAGTTCAAGATCCTGGTTTTCACCTTCAAAACCCTCCATGGTCTTGCTCCCCTCTACCTCTCCGACCTCCTAACCCCCTACCATCCTGTTCGCTCCCTCCGCCCAGCGGGCTCTGGCCTGCTTCACGTCCTCCGCCTTGCTCACCCCATTATCGGCGGGCGGGCCTTCCGCCACTCTGCACCCACCCTCTGGAACTCCATCCCGCAGTCCCTCCATCTCGTCCCCTCCCTCGCCACCTGTTGTTGTTGTTGTTGTGCTCTAACTTCAGAAACTGAATAAACCCCAAGTGAACAATAGACAGTGCCTATATATTTTGCATTTCAGAATGCTGATATTATGTCTCAGCCCAACTGTTCAAATTTCCAGGAGAGGGGGCTCTTGCTTTCTTAATTCACAACACTCAAAGCTATTTAACATGAGAAATTTCTGCCTTAGAAACCTGAAATTTCCAGTAAATTTTGTGTATATTTTATATCAAGTTTCTCCCAAATACCTTGTGCAGAACATTTAAGTTATCAGTTATGAACAATGAAGCAACACAAGTGGTTTCTGTTAGCATATAATTGGATTGCATACCTTCGTAAAGCTTTTAAACTAAGTAATACACCACAAGGTTCTCTTTAGAAGCCATGTAAAACGGGTTTTATAAATAAGATATTTTACATAATTTCTCTGTTCTGCTGCATTTAATATCCAACTGTAACTTGAAAAACTGTTGTATAAAACATAGCAAAACAATGTTTTTTTAAAAAAGTCTTTATTCACACTGAGGAAATGATGTCTATCCTGGGATGTAACTTGTCTCATATGAATTGAGTTATGGATGTATTCACTCTACTGTAGAAATCCTTTTTATACAGAAACAAGTTTGTTTTTAAGTTTGACCACCAAAGGTACTCTGTTGTTTATTTTCCAATCTGATACTAGATGAATACATTATTCATGAAGGGTGATAGTTTATATTATATATACACAATAATAATACTAGCATTTGATATAGTGCCTTATTACATCATTGATGCTTCAAAGTGCTTCGCAAGATTTTGCTGTGAAGTTTAGTAACTTTGTATTTGAGGGCGACCATGTGGCAGAAACCTCAATTTAATAATAATATTAATAATAATCCTTGCATTTGATAGAGCACCTTACCAACTAAGAAAAATGAAAAATTGAAATGTAATCTTGTTGTTGATGTATAAGATACACAGTCACTCCACTTCATACTAAATCCTATGAATTGCTTTGAAACATCCTCCCAACATAAAAGGCACTATTACCAAATACAAGGATTGCTATTGTTGTTCTTCTTATTTTTAAGTGAATTACTAATTGGGGAATGTTGACCAGAGCACAGAGTGAAACTGCTTTCTCTTATCAAGTAGTACCATAGGAAACATGGCACCTCCCACAATGTAGCACACCCCAGCCTGGACTGAAGTCAAAACTCTGATGTAGTGCTTGACCCATGACCTTTTGACTCAAAGGCAAGAGGGCAACCAACTGAACAGGCTTGATACTCAAGCTTCAACCCCACTCTTTCAATATATCATAAGTTGAAAGTCTGTTTTCACTGTTTTTTGATTAACAAGGAACAATTGTTTTTATAAATTACAACAGAGAGCAGTAGAACAAAAGATTTTTGAATAGTCACAAGATGATGGGAGGTATGGGTGTCCATGCCCTTCTACAGTATCCATTTTATGAATGTATTTAGTAATGTATTTAGTAATGTATCCCCATTACAGCATTGGACCTTTCTGCCCTCAACTGCCCTCCTTGTGATCTTGTCCAACCATTAATTGCTCTCTGTATCCTCGCTAATGTTACAACACAATTTGTTGGATGAATTTTTAATAACCAAATTATGTCATGCTGGCAAGTTACCCTAAGATATAAACAAAACCAGCACAAATTGATCCTTAATATGGCATTGTTTACAACCATTTGTATTTATATAATTGAGATAGTGCTAAGTTGGGAGAGTGTGATTATCATTAAAATTAACAGTGCAGGTTGCTGATATTATTTTCAAATTACGCATATTGTGCTGCATTTCTCTATGTGAAATACTTCTGGTGATTTATGACATTGCTTTTGTTATTATAACTTATTGTTCATATAATATTTCCATATTATGGAATGGTTGTTGTTGTTAATGCTGCATTTAAATGATTCACTTTATATTATCGCGGTCCTTGGAGCATGATTTGTTGTACTGAATTACAAATATTAGTTCACAGCAAAAGTGACATTGAGAACTCCCTTAATCTTGTTTCCAATGAGATCATTTATCTGTTTGCTCATTACCTTAATTAAAGTATGATGCTGGTATGATTACTATCGGCATATGTCATTTCCTTGACAAATTTCTGACAGCAAGAGCCAATAAATCTGATCTCCTATGAACTTCAAGTAATGGGTGTAGATTTGTAATAGTTTATGAAACATCACGATCTTACTGCTGTCAAAATACAATAGTACTACAATAACTGATTATGATGATGGCATTTTAATTTCTTCAATCCACGAGCATAGAGACTGAAACAAGGCATATCCAATTTCCTCTCCTCATTTAAAATGTAATTGGACCATGAGCAGATTGGAAAATATCTCCTGCCTGGGGAATGATGAGCCTCAGCTGTGTCCTTGTATTGATGTTGGTTCAAGGCTATGGAAAGCACCAATCTCTCAATGTTCTTTTCATAAAAAAAGGCCAACTTTAACCAGTATAATGTTTGAGAATTACTTTACTGACTCTGTGGAATAGAACAGAATGAGGTGGGACAGCATGAGTTATAAGCTTCTGGACTTTTGAAACTCCAAACAGATCTTGAGGTAAAAAAGCTCTGTGAAGTGACCTCAGTCATAAATCTGCATATTTATTACTATTATATTATTTGTTTTAAGATATTATCCCTTATTAAGATTATAAAAATCAATGCCCACGACATTCCTGGTCACTAACTTTTCTAGCAAGGTTGTTGCGTGTGACTGGGAGTGGAGCTGCATAGCCTTATACTTGGGTTCATATCCCTCAAACATCACCTCATGTTTCAACGTTAATTCATTATTTTTGCAATTTAACTGTTGTGTTCCTAAAATCCTTGTATTTCATATAATGCCTTTCACATTGGGTGAACTTCTCAAAGCGCTTCATAGAATTGATTTTATATTTTATAGCCAGCAACCAAGCTGTGAACAGCAATGTTCCTAATGTTATTTTAATAATAATAATCCTTGCATTTGATATAGAGCTTTTCATATCTTCTAGACATCTCAAAGC
This sequence comes from Callorhinchus milii, assembly GCF_018977255.1. NCBI lineage: Eukaryota > Metazoa > Chordata > Chondrichthyes > Chimaeriformes > Callorhinchidae > Callorhinchus > Callorhinchus milii. The sequence continues at coordinate 9,456,286 of NW_024704747.1, forward strand.
GCTTCACAGAATATAGTGTGAAGTGAATTGACTGTCCATTTGTGGCAGAAGATCAGCAGCCAGTTGTGCACTGCAGCATCCCACAAATAGTCGTGGATTGAGTAACCAAATTATTATTGTTTTTTTGAGGGATTATTATCCCCAGAAAAGGAATCCACCAATCGACTAACAGCCAGGTTCCTACTTACTGCTAGGTAAACAGAGGCATGTGGAGTAAGGAAACATGCCCAACATTTTGCTCTGCCAGGAATCAAACCCAGGTCTCTCGCTTGCACAGTAAGTGCTCTAACCACTGACTATGTTTTAAGTACGTTTAGAGAATTTTTTTCTCTAAAGAGAATATTGTTTGCAGATTGGAGATATTTACAATTAACATTCTAAACTAACTAGTGAAAGTTCAGTTCAAGCATTCAGTGATCATTCTTAGCTGTAATTCTTTCTCTCCTGTAATAACAAAATGAAGAGTATATCATATTTTGCTTCACTTTCGCTTTAACAACTAATTTTTCTGACAAAATTTGGAGTGGAAAGGAGGAAAAATGTGTGGCCTGGTCAACCAGCGTGACCCTTCTACAACTCCTAGCGTCTAGTCACAAAGTAGGAATGCCCGCACCCTGCAAACAGGTAATCTGCACTTCTCAATTTAGCACAGGAGCAGAGAGCTTAAGAGGGGAGAATTATTTCATTATTTTATACAGGTATCAATGTGCTCTGGGAACCACTTATCTAGAAGTAGGACTTACTAGTTTGAGATTTATTATGCATCAAACATTGATGTGGCTTATTCAGTGTGATATTGACTGGCCACAAGCTTTAAAGGCTGCTTTCAAGCAAAAATTATTGTCAGGAATCAGAACAAAGGATATTTATTTTGAATGCGTCTTTTCTACAGTAAATGGAGAGTAGTAGGATTCATATACTGTATTAAGTTTCATTAAAGAGGGGAAGGAGTAAAAACTAATTGAGGAAATTGAAGAAGGTGTTCAATTGTTTTGTAGAATTGGGTTAATATTAGAACAACTATATGATTCAAACATTAGTAAGTGCTCCGAGATGCTACCCCGCATGAAGGGCGCTGTGCATGTTGCAAATGCAAGTTGTTGTTGATTGTTTCCCTGCTGTTTCCAAACAATAGGATTTCCCTGGACAGGAGATCCATTAGGGTTGAAAGGTTAAGTAATCCAGCGACTGGGTCTTATGGGTTCAGAGTATCAACGTCTAGTGCAGCATTGAATAGAGTGGGCGTGGGGAGGGCTGCATTCTCAGAGAAGCGATTCTTCTTGAGATGTTAAACCAAGATCCCATTGATCTGTTCATGTGCTTGTTAAAGATCTCACAATACTATTTGAAAAGAGAAGAGAGTTTCTCCAGATGTCCTAGCCAACAATCTTCCAGAAAAAATGGTTTTACTTTGCATGGCTTTTGAAATGCTTTTGAGAAGCTGACCTATATGACAATCACAACTTGCTTATTATAACAACATATAAAGTACCCAGCCATCCACCATTTGGAATTGACAGTGAGAAACCACTGCTCCTGTCTCCCTTGGCCTAATTGTTGGCATTAATAACAATAGAAATTAATTATTTACATATATGAATGAAATTGGGCCTAGAAATCCGCAACAAAATATAGAAATATTTGATTTGGAAACATAATTATTCCTAAATGCAGGTATATGGGAAGTTTTGTGGAAGGGATTATGTTATTGTAGAGTTATAAGAACAATATGTGTTACCTTTTGTACAGTTTACCACTGACAATAAATGAACAATTTAATGTAATTATGGCAACTTTTTTAATGGCTATGTTTGGCATAGTGGAAGTTATTAAACTATACTTCAAATGAGACTTGTGGGTTTGTACATCTCTTACAGACTAGAAAATAATACTTAATACTTAATTGAGTCATATTCCTCTCTAAAGTACACATCACAATAATTGGCTTAATTGATGCCCTGGTCACTGTGCACTGATCCATGGTAATTGAGTATTTAGTGCGGAACATGCAGATCTGCATAATTACTGTAAGCATCACCATCAGTGATAACGTATAATACAACTTAATCTGAAACATCCAATAACATTCTTCACCCTGCTTGATTCTGGTAAAATGTACTTACCATTAACGTCATTGGCAAGTGGAGTATAGGTTAGGACATTCAGATAACTGTTTTCAGATAGAGATGTAATTTGTGGTATTTCTCTTTGAATTCCTTACAATTGTTAACCTTGGGAACTCTATCCCAGGAATAGATTTCATGGGACCAGAGGTCTTGTGGGTTAATGGATAGAAGGTATCCCCATTTGCTTTATATAGTTCCTTATTAAGAAATCTGCTTAGGTACTGCAAATTGGATCCCTTAGTAATGCTCATCCCAATTTACATAATTTGTGTATATGTTTTTTTTCTTGCAATGTACTCATTGTTCAAATGTGAAAGGTGCTGTATCAAATGCAAGGATCATTATTACAAAAGTGATCAGTGATGAAGCAGGGTCAATGAGTCAATTGGTCTTCTATTTCCTTTTTAAAATCTTTTTCGAGCAAAATTGGGTTTACTGGGAGGTAGAATGCAGCAGCTAAGCATGTTTCCCTGAGGCTTAAAGTTCTACATGCTACTTACACCCTCATAATCAGGTGATGCGGTCGTACCTTCAGGTACACTGTACAGAAGGAGATGAGACTTTTCACACATGAAATCAACTGATCTGCTCTGTGGGGCATGATGATGACTCTCATATTACAGAAGAAAATGATAGATAGGAATTTGTCAGATAACTATAGTCACAGGGAATGCTGTTAGTTGCAGTTCTTACATTTTCATTATGCTGTCAAAGACTTTTCCCATTATTGTCCAGTGTGATGGGCTACGGATGAACAATAACTCAAATACCGAATCAATCTAACTTGATCCTAGCAATTTAAGATCTTTATTACAAGTCATCAAATTAAATGTATTTGATGGTGGCTGTCCAGCTAAAATCATGCTGCATGTGCTCATTTAGACAAAATATATATATTTTTGACCTCTATGTATTTCTATATCCCTCCAGTTTCCAATTAAAGTTAGTTCCTTGGAAGTCATGCTTTTCACATACACAACACTGCCAGATCACATGTGCCTCCAGATTGCATTTGTATAAACACAGACTGTTCAAGCCAACAGAAAGTATGCAATTTGATTTGTAGTGGGACGGTTCTCATCCCTTAATGTATATGCAAATTTTATTAACACTTTCGTACTAAATGGCATCGGCTTCTCTCCTAATCGCTATTTCAAAGGTGACTCAATCAAGTCAGAGGCACACACAGACAGATATTCCCAGTTAACCCCAATGCCCAGTAACTGGAATGTCTAATCGGAGTCTGCTCGCACTAGCAGACCTCTGAGGTTGACAACTACCCTCTGAAGTGCTTACTCCTTTTCTTGTCTAGAATACTACAGAGACTCAAGGATACATTTGGTAGAAACAACAGCTCTTTATTAAAACCCAGCAACCCTAGGCTCCCTTGCATATAAGGAACACAACAACGGAAGGTATACAACAATGGGAGCAAATATAATAATCACACATAACTATAACAACTGGCAGCACAGTACTACACTAGTAAAGGAATATTGCAAACCAACCCTGACTGTACAGTAGTCCTGTACACGTCAGTACACACGGGATGACAACCATTAGTTAACGACACGAGGAGCGCCGAGCATTGCCTTATATAGGCGTGTGGCTTTGCCCACTGTATGATGTGAATGCGAGGGGTTTTTCCCACGCTGGCGGCCACACGTGTTATTTTACTCTGCGGCTGCTTGTTAACTGACTGTCAATCAAGCAGCCCTGGATCAGCACTTTGGTGCAATTCATGCAGACTGCGCTAACTCTGCTGCAAACAGCTTCTGCAACTGGAATCTTACAGAGCCCATTTAAAAGGGCAGGTTTCCGCATTTACCTTAAATAATATTATATAATCATATATATTATTTACAAATTACAAAAGACTGCAAGAACAGGGTAACCGTGACAGTAGCAGTGAGAATACTACAATTTAATTTTCAGCTCACAAAGTTAGCTGTCTGAAATGCTAGTATTGCACAGACTTTAATTCAAACCACTAGATGGAGTACCTCATACTGATCATTTTTATAAGTGCTTTAGCTTTCATTTCCATTAATATGGTCCTGTTGACTGATCAAAGCAATGAGTAATCAGTCCCAATACAATTGCTTGTTTTCTTTAATGACATGGACTGAACTGAAGGTTTTTAAAATTGCAGCCGTATTTGCAATTTCTTCAGAATTCCTCTAATCATAGAGAATTAATTGAAGTAAAATTTAAGATTTATTTAAGGCTACAAAAAAAATCCATAGATGAAAAGAATTGGCCAGGAAAAATATCTATTTAAGTTGGTCTGTGAGAGTTTTAGAAACTATTGATGAATGTGAAATGAATGTAACACTAAATTGCTTTCCAAATTTGATGCGAGTTATTTTCCTTTTATCACAGAGTTTCAAAATATCTTATCAGATTGTACTTTTTAATAATAGTATTTGAAGCAGCTAGAAAGAAGCATCCCCTGGACTAACCAAAGGAAAAATCTATTTTTAATTCCTAACTATTATCTTATTGGAAGTTAGATTTGTGGAAATCTAGGCCTTTTTACTGAAAATTGGGGAAGAACACATTTTAATCATGATACATTTTTAGGCAGATAATAATATCTAATAATATTCTTATTCTAATAACATTTGATATAGTACATTTTGTGTCCGGAGCACATCTCAAACACCCTTGTAGGATTTAATGTAAAGTGTAGCGACTGCGTATTTTGTGGGAGAAGACAGCAGCCAATTTTGCACACAGCAATGTCCCACAAACAGCCCTGAATAGCCCTGAATGGCCTGGATACTTGGACAAACTGCCTTCTCTTTTTGAGTAGTGCTATGGGAATTTTAATGCCCACCTGAACACTCAGATGGGACTTTGGTTTTCCATCTCCTCTGAAAGACTTTGCGTCCAATGCATCAATTCCCCCAACACTGCATTGTGGTGTCAGTCTAGTTTCTGTGTATTCAAGTCCCATTATGTGGCTTGAATCCACAACGTTTTGACTTGGAGGCAAGAGTGCTACCAACAGAGCCAAGGTGACACCAAATGAAGGCAGCAAATGGACATTCACTCTACTTTGACAAACAATGAAGCCAGCAAGTTAACCCCTTCTATCAAAATGTATAATGGGACTATTAGTGTGGCCGGTGCATTGATACATTATTCGTCCCCAGCTTTAAGATTTTTATATAATTCTTGAGGTATAATACTTCAATTTTCATTTGCATTTACTTGATATGCTCATTGAAGTTGTTAGATGCATTGCTGTCTGCTATTGCTGATAAGCGAATGGCATTGTTGTACTAAAATTGTGTTAAAATGTACAGGGTAGTTATTGGACAAAGGAAGGAAATACATGCAGAATGAATGGGTGAGATTGCCTGCTCAAACTAGATTGCCAAGAAGATAGATAGTGTTTTACAGGCTAATTAAAATAGTAAATTAAATAGGTTTTTGCTATTAGATCAATAATACGTCCGAGTGAAAGAACAAGTTCAGGATTAAACAGAAAATAAGCGGAAAATAAGAATTTGCATGACATCTGAAAAGACACAAACTTTTGAAGGATGCAAAATGCGAACAATAATGTATTCTGTTCTCCAACAATGACATTTCTCACAAGTCTAGTCCCATTCCATTTTTAANTTTTTTTAAATATAGAAATACAGTATAACTGAGATAAATTAGAATTGTTTCCTAATGTCTATGTGGTTGAAAACGAGACTTGTAGAGTGTCTGCTTTCGGAATATACACATTTGAGGAAATTATTTTGTATTGAATCAGACCAGGAAGTATAAGGAGCTAGAGGAATCTATTAATGAGTATTATTTCTCAAGTGGGAGATTGATTATGAAGAGAACAGGGTTTTATAAAAAGCATCAATTTAAAAGTGAATAAATGTCTGCAATGAGGCTAATGAGGAATGTGTATATTAGCTGTAAGGGAAGGTGAAATGACATGTAAGCACACAATAAACTATGAACAGAAAAAAGCTGGTAAGACCATTTAGTTTGTGATGTTATTTAATACCACAATCTGGGACATCACAGATTTTTAAAAAATCTCATTCCTCTCTTGGCACCAATCCTCTAACCATTTAGTCTCCATTGTATTTGAAACTTTTGTATTTTCAGAAGGTTTGAACTGCGTTCATATTTGTTGAGCTAGATACTTGTCTAAACCTCTTTGGATCCCGAATAATTAGTGATTTCTGTGTGTCTCAATAGGTTCCTTTGAGTTCACTGTCATAGTGTTTTTTTTTTCATCCTCCCATATAGACATCCATGTAAACATACATTTAAAAATCTCAAAATGTTTCTCCACATCTACCCCACCAGTTACTTCCATCATTTTAAAAGGCTGGGTAATGTTCTCCTTTAGTCTTGCATCGCTATGAAACTGACTTCGTTCTGAAGAATCATTGAGACGTAAAACTAAGGTTCCTCTTGCCTGTTCAGGTGGACGTTAAAGGTCCCATAGCATTATTCAAAAGAGAATGGAGCTTCTCGTATTGTCCTGACCCCAAATTCCTTAGATAAATATTAGTCATTCACTTTATGGTGGATGTGGGACATTGCTGTGCGCAAATTGACTGTTGCGTTTGCTTACAAATACCTAGCCACTACACCTTCAGGTCTGTGAAACACTTTAAGGTCTTTCAACAACTTGAAAGATGCTGTATTAAATGCAATCATAATTATTATTGCAACTACTGCTATTTGAGCAAATAGGGTGAAATGTGTACAATATATGTTGGGTAATTACAGGACAAGCAAGGGCAATTAGTTAATTATAGAAATAATGATAGAGGAAAATGGAAGAAGACAACTATTAATTGCTGTAATCAACAAATGAAATTTCACTTTTAGAATAATATCTGCAATTTAAGTAGCCAAATTAAATAATAAGCCTTGCAATTGGTGTGGGCAAACACGGCAGCCAGTTATGCACAGCAATGTCCAACAAACAGCCATGAAACAAATAAGCAATTTTATTTTGAGGCCAGGACACTGGGAGAAACTCCCTTCTCGTTTCAAATAGTGCCATGGGATCTTTAACATCCACCTGAGCAAACAGATGGGATCTAGTTTAATGTCTCATTCGAAGAACAGCACCTCCAACAATGCAAGCACTACACTGGACTGTCAACTTAGACTATGTACGATCAAGTCCTCGGGACTTGGGCAAGTTTCCTTACTCCACACAGAGCCTCATAATAATCCCTCCAAAAACCAAAAACAATAATAAATTGGTCATTTTCAATCTACGACTGTTTGTGGGACATTGCTGTGCGCAATTGGCTGCCGCGTTCGCCCACAAATATACAGTCAATTCACTTTACAGTGTGTTCTGTGAAGCACTTTGGGACGTCCTCCCGACGTGAAAAGCGCTATATCAAATGCAAGGATTATTATTATTATTATTATTATTATTATTATTAAACGCTTATAAAGAACACAAATTCAAGATAAGTTATTAGAAAAATATTAAGAAGCACAGTTCTTGGACATATTTGAGAATGTGCCTAAATTAAATAAGTGGACAATTGAGAGGATATCAGATATCTTGACTTTCAAAAACTGTTTGACAAAATGCCTCTACAAAGAATAATAATGAAGGTGAAGCCTTTATGGAATTATATAATAATGATAAATGGATTGAAGATTAGTTGGATAATATGAAATGGACTAATGGCTAGGATAAAAAGTCCACAGGGACCTGTCCTTTTCATAATTTTCATTAATTGCCTACTGAATGGGATTGAAAGCAACCTTTCTAAGTTTGCTCTCGACACAAGTGGTTTGAGGCGATGGATAGTATCCAAAAGGTTTAGTGCAATCTTTGTTCCTGGACTTGTGATTAGCGAACAGAGTTTAATATTCTATATGTATGGAAATGTAAATAGGCCTAAATATGTAGTATTCATTTTGATAACAAAGTACACATTTACTTGATGAAAGTATATGAAAAAATGAAAAATGTTGAAAATTTTGGATTATAAACATATAATGTTTTTTCTAAGAGTAAGTCCACGCTAAAAATATTATGTCCAGTGTTGATGGCTACATCGCTTAAAAGGACATTGCTAAATTATAAACATTGCAAAAGAGAGTCAAAAACATAATGACTAGAACTGATATGGTTGGGGGGCAAAATATTTAAGAAATAATGATTATTTATGGAAAGAGGTAATTGGAAGCTGAAACTTTAACATGCAATTTGAATAAGACAGGAAGAGGGAATTATTTCTCTGTTTCTTTACCTGCAAAAAAGCTGAAAATTGAATGCATCTGTGAACACATCTGTGTTGGAAGAAAGTGTATTGTGTTTAAATCTAGCCTTGATAAACATGATTGCTGCTCAGAAAGCTAGCTATTTGGCAAGGAACATTGGATGACAATTGCCTGCAGCTAAATCCATTAGCCCAAGCAGATTTGACGGATGAATGGCCTCTTCTTATTTTGCAGGTTATCTTCTGTAGTTTCATTGCAAGATTTAGAAATTCAACCAATAATAATAAATAATAATCCTTGCATTTGATATAGCGCTTTTCACGCCTTCTAGACGTAATGATTTTGAATTCTTCTTGCTTAATGTCCATTGCTTAGTATGTCATTTCTATGAATATGTACAAATTAATGAATGTTGATGGCCTCAATTATAAAATTATAATTTTAGAAAATAAATGTAAATACTGTTCAAGGAAGAGAATTTTTATCATGTTGTGGATTTCTCCAAATCTTGTTTTGATTTAAGATAATGGGAATAAAGAATGATTTGCTGGTACTGAGTGACTCTTATGATTACAAATCAAAATGTTGCTCGATTTGTAAAGTAGGTGTGATTATCAATAGCTGTCTAACATATTCTGAAAACACAGTGAACCATTTTTTACTCTTAATGTCTGCACCATTGCCTGGCCTATGTCAATCCAGAAAGGGCACCAAGGATGACTTTCCATCATTGCCATGAAGAATCAACTGGTCTCTAGAGGCTACCATTCAAATGCACTGCTCATATGAGGACAATCTTAGCTGTACATATGTATTCTACTGCAGGATACAGCACTTTGGAGAATGGCCATAAAGATTTACAATTTTTCTTTACTGTCAGTGCTAAATCAGTATATTCCCGTCTGTCTACTAGCAAAATCATTATGCATCGGAGAAAGAACTGAGGTATCTGTAACACAGATTTTAACAATGGAATATCGCTACATAAGAACATAAGAACATAAGAATTAGGAGCAGGAGTAGGCCATTTGGCTCATCGAGCCTGCCCCGCCATTCAATAAGATCATGGCTGATCTTCTGACCTAACTCTAATTACTTGCCCTACTCCCATGTCCCCTAATCCCTCTATTTTTAAAAAATCTATTGAAGATGTTCAAGGACTGAACATCTACAGCCTTCTGGGGTAGTGAATTCCATAAATTCACTACCCTCTGAGTGAAGAAATATTTCCTCAACTCTGTTCTAAAAAGCTGACTCTTAATTTTAAGACTGTGACCCCTGGTAGATTCTCCTACCAGGGGAAACAGACCCTTAGTGTCTGCTTTATCCAGCCCTTTAAGAATCTTATATGTTTCAATAAGATCTCCCCTAATTCTTCTGTACTCTAGAGAATATAGCCCTAGTTTATTCAGCCTATCCTCATAGGTCAGTCCCCTCATCCCAGGAACTAACCGAGTGAATCTATGCTGCACCCCCTCTAGGGCAAGTATGTCCTTTTTTAAATAAGGAGACCAAAACTGCACATAATACTCTAGGTGCGGTCTCACCAAGGCCCTATACAGTTGCAGCAAGACTTCCCTACTCTTGTACTCTAAACCTTTTGCAATGAACGCTAACATGCCGTTCGCCTTCTTAGTTGCTTGCTGCACCTGCAAACTAACTTTTTGAGAATGGTGTACAAGGACACCCAAATCCCTCTGAACACTTAACACTATCTAATCTCTCCCCCTCTAGAAAATAATCTGTTTTTCTATTTTTTCTACCTCGGTGAATAACTTCACAGTTCCCCACATTAAATTCCATCTGCCACCTACTCGCCCACTCCCCAAGCCTATCTATATCCTGTTGCAATCTTTTTGCATCATCCTCAGAGCTTAATCTCCCACCTAGTTTAGTGTCATCCACGAATTTAGATACGTTACATTCAATGTCCTCGTCTAGATCATTGATGTAAATTGTAAATAGCTGAGGCTCAAGCACTGATCTTTGTGGCAATCCACTAGTCACATCCTGCCAATTCAAGAATGACCCGTTTATCCCTACTCTCTGTTTTCTACCCTTTAGCAACTCTTCAATCCATGCTAATATGTTCCCATTAATCCCGTGGGCCTTAACCTTGTGCAATAGCCCTTTGTGTGGCACTTTGTCAAATGCCTTTTTACAATCCAAGTATACCACATCTACTGGTTCCCCCCTATCTAACCTGCTAGATACATCTTCAAAAAACTCTAAAAGATTTGTTAAGCATGACTTCCCTTTTGTAAAGCCATGTTGACTCTGCCTAATCTTGTTATGGTCTTTGAGGAATCCCATAACGACATCTTTAATTAAGGACTCAAGAATTTTCCCTACCACTGATGTCAGACTAACTGGTCTATAGTTCCTCATCTTTTCTCTCCCACCCTTCTTAAATAGTGGTATTACGTTTGCAATCTTCCAATCAATGGGAACCGTTCCAGAATCCAGAGAATTTTGGAAGATCAAAGACAAGCCATCCACTATCTCAGTAGCCACCTCTTTTAAAACCCTAGGATGTAGGGATGTGGAGTCCTGTAGTTCAGTGGTTAGAACACTCGCTTTGCAAGTGAGAGACCTGAGTTCAATTCCAGGCAGGGCGAAACCTTGGGCAAGTTTCTTTCCTCCACACGCCTAATAATAATCCCTCCAAAACCAAAAATAAATTGGTCATTTTCAATCTACGACTGTTTGTGGGACATTGCTGTGCGCAATTGGCTGCCGCGTTCGCCCACAAATATACAGTCAATTCACTTTACAGTGTGTTCTGTGAAGTGCTTTGGGACGTCCTCCTGACGTGAAAAGCACTATATCAAATGCAAGGATTATTATTATTATTATAGGCCATCAGGTCCAGGAGATTTATCAGTTTTAAGACCTGATAATTTACCTAAAACCATTTCTTTACTAATATTAATTCCTCCAAGTTGCTCGCTAACATTTTCTTCTTGGTTCCCCTCTATTCTTGGTAGGTTTTCAGTGTCTTCTAAGGTGAAGACAGTAGCAAAGTACTTGTTTAATGACTCTACCATGTCTTTGTCCCCTACTATAATTCCCCCCGTCCCTGCCTGTTACGGACCCACATTTACCTTTGACAGCCTCTTCCTCTTTATATATTTATAAAAACTCTTGCAGTCTGTCTTTATGTTCTTCGCTAGTTTGCCCTCATATTCCATTTTCTCCCTCTTAATCACTTTTTTGATTCTCCTTTGTTGATCCCTAAAGTTCTCCCAATCCTCGCGTTTACTACTCATCTTAGCTGCTTTATAGGCTTCTGCCTTTAACTTTATACTTTCCCTAACTGCTCTAGTTAGCCACGGTTGGGCCATCTTTCCCATGGCATTCTTATTCCTCAAAGGAATACATGCTCGCTGGGAATTTTGGTCTATCTCCTTAAACGTCTGCCATTGCTGGTCTACTGTCAAATCCTTAAGTCTAATTTCCCATAAATTGGCATAAATTGTTCAATATTTGATAGGATAACAACACCAATTTGCACTGGTATAACACATACAATAACAACAAAAAGTTACATTTATATAGTGCCCTTCACGTGGGGTAGCATCCTGGAACGGGAACACATGTCCCATTAGCAGAACACATCAAAGTGCTTTACCAAGGAAGACAATGGGAACAGTGGCTAATAACAAATATTGCATCTCAGATTTGTTCCATAGTTCCTTGAACCTTCTAAATGGGATACTGTTGATAACAGTGGAAGATATGCTAGTACGTCAACTTAGATAATAAAGTCTGTGTGTATGCATGTGTGTGTGTATCAGATAAGATCTCAATAACCGATTGATGTAGACATATGATTTAAACATTATCGGAAAGGTCTTGCACTGGGAGTGTCATGGGCATATCATATGAGGGATTGTTTACAGGGATTTCCTATCGTTGATGAGCTATGACCTAAACAAGCTGATCACACGTGTATGGTAGTTACATGTACAGTTACACCTGGTGGCTGCGCTGGCTTCCAGTGGTGGTGTGGCATGCAGCATGCATGCACTCAGACAAAGCCAAGCGATGCGAACAAGATGTCGTTGTGGAATTTACCTTGAGTGGGGTTGGTGGCAGCCATTCAACTGTTTTTCCTGTTGCTCCTGGGCAGCCCCGGGCTTGGTGGCGCCGTGTCGGAGTTGGGCCGGTGGCGGGTGACAGTTAGCTGCATGAGGCCGTGGTGTTTCCGAGTTCCTCCTCGCCTCGGCCGAGCAGCGACTAGACGGGGAAGGTGAAGCCTGGGGCTTGAGTTGCGACCTCACCTGGGGCGGGGGTTTAGCCCCTCCTGCTTTAAAGTTTAGCCCCTCCCCCTTTCCCTCCACTTATGTATATAATCTATATTATATATACTAATAAAGACGTAATGTCTGTCTGTGTGTCAGCCAAGAACCCAATAACTGATTGATGTAGAGACATAATTTATACCTCATCAGAAAGGTCTTGCATGGGAAAGTGGAATGGGCATATTGTTTAGGGGAACTCCTATCGTTGATGAACTATGACTTAAACAAACTCATCACACATGTACAGCAGTTTTGCGTTTTGTGCTGCGGTTACACCTGGTGGCCACGGTGATTCCCAGCGGTGCTGTGGCATTGTGCGTCCGTACACACCCACAAGCATGCACGCAGCAGACACACACTGCAGTTACACCTGGTGGCTGCGCGGACTCCCAATGCCGCTGATGCATCGTGCATCACAGAGCACGCATGTACGCACGCACGCAGCACACATGCACTCAGATGAAGCCAAGCAGCAGGAACAAAATAAAGATGCCTAAGTGAACATCAAGCCTTTCAAGGACAAATAAAAATGCCAGGCAAAAGAGAGAAGACCGATTAAATGAAATTGAAGAATAAAGAACAACATGGCTGGACTTCAATGCTGAAAGGACTGCAAGAATGCAGCAAAATGAATTGCTTCCTTCATACAGGAGACCCAAACAGGTCATAATGGGTATCCTTTGTACAGGCAGAGGTCAACTGGAGGTGGTGGATTCCACACAGTACTGACAAACAACAAACAGCAGATGGAAGTGGACAACCATTGGGCTGTTCCATACAATCCCTTTCTCTCTCAGCTCTTCAACGCCTACATCAATGCCGAGTTCTGCAACTCTGTTAAGAGCATGAAACATGAGTGCAAATGCTTGAATGAAGGATGCAACATGGCTGTGTTTGGACTTGAGAGGGAGGAAGCCCGAAGAGATGAGCTAACATACTACCAGATGGGTGATATGTGAGCATCAATGAAGCAACCTGGAGAACTTTGAGCTTCCGCATACATGATCGACATCCAGTGGTCCGACACCTTCAGGTTCACCTTGAAAACGGCCAATGGGAGTTTTTTACAGAAGCAAATGTTTGGGAACGTTCACTTAAATCTCCCAAAACCACTCTCACTGCATCCTTCGAACTTTGCCAACAGGACGGATTTGCAAGAATCCTTCTCTACTGTGAGTTCCCAAAGTATTTCACATGGAACTCCCAGGCCAAGAAGTGGAAGAGAAGATACTTCTGTTGAAGGCTATCGTCTTGTCACGGTGCATCCAAACAACTTTAAATGGTACTTCCTAAGGCTTTTACTGCACACTGTGAGAGGCTCAACAAGCTATAAGGATCTTAAAACTGTTGATGACGAAGTCTGCAATACGTTCTGAGAAGCATGCCACCACAGGGGTCTTCTAGAAGATGATGCCGACTGGAACCAGACATTAGAAGAAGCAGCCACGGCACATCTACTATCAGACTGAGGGATTTGTTTGCCATCATGGTGCACATCTATGGTCTGTCTAATCCAAGACCGCTATGGAATAACCACAAAGAAAAATTGTCAGAAGAAGTTTTTCATTAGCTATACAGTGAAAATCCACAAACTGAGTTGGACTACAGTGATGCCATCATCAACCAGGCCCTCATACACTCAGAAGACAAGCGAACAGAATTGGGGAGATAGGCATATGGTCTGCCCTGTACTCACAGAACAAAGGATGTCACCTTGGCCAGAGACATTTTGCGGGAAATCAACTATAACCAAGATGAAATGCTGCACTTTGTCCAGGAGAGAGAATCAACCATGACAGAAGATCAAGCTGCAGGATATCAGAGTATCCTTCACAAGGTTGACCACGATGAAAGAGGCATTATCTTTCTTGATGCATCTGGTGGTAAACGAAGAACATACCTCATCAATCTCATTTTGGTCAAGATTCGATCCAGGGGCTAAATTGCATTTACTGTTGCGTTCTCTGTAGCAACTTTACTTACAGAAGGCAGAACAGCCCATTCTGCCTTCAAGCTGCCACTGAACCTTTCTCATACAGAGGAGCCAGTGTGCAATATCAAGAAGGGTACAGCTGCAGCCACATTGATCAAGGTCTATAAAACCATTGTGTGGGATGAATGCACTATGTCGCACAATCATACCTTGGAGGCTCTGGACAAGACACTTCAGGACATCAGGGAAAACACCCAGATGATGAGAGGGATGACACTTATTTTGTTGGGAGATCCTTTGGTTGTAAGCCAGACACTATTTATCATACAACCAGGTACCTTTACTGATGAACTGGATGCCAGTCTTAAGGCTTCCAGTCTGTGGGTGTGTGTGGAGAAGATGAGCCTCAGGACAAACTTGTGAGTCCATCTTCATGGCAGTTCCACAGCTGGAGCATATGCCGACCTCCTTGTGGAAATTGGGGATGGTAAAATTTCAGGGGATCCAACAGATGGCCAAATTCAGATCTCCCAAGGTTGTGGGACCATTGTACATTGTAACCCTAACCCTAACCCTTCAACCGTAACTACACAAATCATAAGTGGTTGTGTCAACGAGCAATCGTTGCTCCAAAACAATGAGTCTGCCATTGAGATCAATTCCCAGCAACTCAATTACATCCCTGGCTAATAAACTGTATACAAGTCCATAGATACTGTTCCTGACATCCAAAATGCTGTCGACTACCCAACTGAGTTTTTAGACTCTTTGGAACCATCAAACTGCCACACAAACTATTGCTAACGCTTGGATGCAAAATCACACTGTTGAGGAATCTAGATGTAATGTATCCAAGCTATGCAATGGCACAAGATTGATGGCAAAGTAGTTGATGCCACATATTATAGAAGCGACTATTCTGACTGGTCAAAGTCTTAAGGCTTCCAGAGGGGAAGATGTATTCATTCCTTGTATCCCAATGCTCCCAAGTGACTACCTGTTTGAGTTCAAAAAGCTCCAATTCCCTGTTCAAATGTGCTTTGCCATGTCAATTAACAAGGCACCGGGGCAGAGCTTAAAGGTTGCTGGCCTTTTCTTGAATACACCTGATTTTCCTATGGGGAATTTTATGTTGGATGTTCATGTGTGGTATCATCTCAAAACCTGTACATCATGGCTGAAGGAGGAAAAACTGCAAATGTCGTCTACGCAGAAGCCTTGCAATAACTTGAGGAGCTGCTGGATCATACAGTAAACCCCTTCGGTTAGCATAGCTTTGATAAGATCTTCTACCGTTCATGAGCTATGACCCTTTGACAAGCTCATCACACATGTATGACAGTTTTGCTTAAGGTGTACACAAAGTGTTTATGGCCTGTTAAATGGTTTGTAAGCGGTATCACTGAAATCTACATTCCATATTGGATCCTTTGGTTGCAAGCGTAGCGTTGCATTATTTTGAGGACTTTTTCACTTCTAATTAGGAAAAATAAGTCAGTATTTCCAATTTAGGAAGTAAAACTTTATTTTAGAATATTGCCTCTTTAACTGTTATGGATATCAGTCGCATTGCATTTTAAATTCCAATTTGTCTTAGCTGTACAACAGTCTCTGGGACTGGTTTAAAATTGAGCTGACTTTGAGTCCATGACTAATTGTGGAGTCCTGTAGCTCATTGGTTAGAGCACGCACCTCGCAAGCGAGAGACCTGGGTTTGATTGAGGTCAGGGTGAAATGTTGGACAAGCTTCCTTACTACACACGCCTCTGTTTAACAAGCAGTAAGTAGGAACCCGGTTGTGAGGTGATTGGCGGACTGCTTTTCCGAGGATAATAATTCCTTTAAAAAAAATTCGATCCACAACTGTTTGTGGGACACTGCTGTGCACTTGGCTGCCATGTTTCACCCACAAAACATACAGTTAATTCACTATACTTATCCCTCCCCTCACCCTGACCATTTCCCCCTGCTCGGGTTCTGACCCAACTGTGCAGCGCCTTGGGACGTCCTCCTGACGTGAAAGGCGCTTTATAAATGGAATCTTGTTGTTGTTGTTGTTGTTGCATATTCTGTGAAGCACTTTGAGACGGCTCGAAGATGTGATAAGGCGCTATATCAAATGCAAGGACTATTATGATTATTAATTGTGCCACTGTAGTTTGTTGCTAATGAATTCCTATGTGCCATTCTGATTTAAATATTGAACTGACTTCCCCTTGATGGGAACTTTTCCACACACTGAACCTGATGCTTCTCACTCCAGACTATTTTAAAAAAATGGTGTGCTGTCTCATTATGTGACCCGATTATAAAACATTTTCACATTTGTACTTTGGCTCCCATTAATAAAGTAATGGATAATTTACTAGTTCAGCTTTTACTATTTTGACATGATTCATTAAACTCTTGTACTGTTGCCAGCAAATATGTCTTGAAACCTGATTTTTAACCAAACATGGCATTGAACTAAACTAAGAGATTTCTTTGAAGCTCAAGCTACCCTTTTCATCTTGTGGAACACATTGAAGCCTTCCTATGTTCTTTCTTCATAATACCAAAGTGCATCTAATCCTTGTATTGGTTTGTGACACAGGGGAATAATAGCCCTGTTAGAATCCACTGTGCTCTGCTGAACAACGTCTTTCCTCTAACTGGAATTAAATCAGAAATAAGTTTCAAAAGGAGAAAATAGCTTTATTCTATCTCAACAGCAAACAAATCACTGGCATTATTAAGGAGTGCGATATTCAGAGAAGTATTCTTGAATTAATTTATAAAATGTTTATGCACTAATGGGCTTGTATATACAGTATTTTTTTTGATCATCATCTTTTTTTGATATATGCAGAATCCACTAAATCCTTAAAGAGTAGCCAAACCAGACAAAGGTCTACATATGTATACCACGTTGGCAAGGACATTGCTCTGTCTGGAATGGAATGCATACTCTCCATGAACATTATTATAGTTACAATATTAGGTACAGGTTGGCAAGAGCTAAGGCTTGGGGTTCTCAGAGTGCGTGTTGAAGGTACTTTTGGAATTTAACCAGCGGAAACCACATAGCTTTGTGTGCAAACACTGTGCAACAAACTTCCTGCTGCTTGATCATCCCACCTATTTATGACTTTGACTTGCAGAGTTAATGGGAGCAATTGGAAGAATCCTTTCTTTCACAGTACTTCTGAAATGCAGTCCTGTTGGCTCAAAAGTATTTGAAATGTAAAGAAAAACAAATATAGTTTCATCAAGAGAAGATGAATAATATACATTCAATAAATGAAATGGCTGATTTGCTTGATGATTGATTACAAATATAAATATGTTCTAATCAAAGAGAATTGGGACCAACAAGTGGAAATAAATCATTTTATGATTACTGCACTCATTCCTTTAAGATGTGAGTTAGTCTTAACAGCATTTGATGTTCTGTGATGATTTATTTTTTATTTGTGTGTGTTCCTTAAACCGAAAGACACACATTTTAGGTTATGGAAAATTCTTAGCATTGAGCTCCTGTTGCTTCATAAAACATTGGTATAGATTACCAGGTGGATTTTCTAGGATAATCATGACGATGTGCCAAAACAATTTCTTGCATTATCTGTCCTTACGTCCAGCTGTTGGAAATAGACAAATTTGTATCAATTATGCTGAAATTGAGGCATTTTGTGTTCTGCATTCTTTCATTACTTGATTTGCCATGTCAATCAACTGTCATTCTATCAATAATACATAAGATCCATAGGTTAGCCCATTGTTTGTGTGTAGTGACCTCCTCCTACCCATTGTGTGATCCAAAAGGCTTAAAATATCTGCTCCAATAAAATGTCACTGCACTACATTGTGAGACAGCTATCACAAGGCGAGCACTAGGAATTTACATCAAAAGAAAATGCAATAAAAAAAATTGAGACTTGAGTGTGATAAAGTTGGCAATAGTACAAAAGTCCTGCCATTCAAATATCATACCTAATACCTCCCCCTTCTCCTTTGCTTGAAGTCTGATCCTGTCACTATGAAGTGCTCTGAAACTTTAACCTATATGAAGAGTGCTATATAAATGGCAATAAATACAAGGAGTTCTTCCATTTAATGATGGATATTAACCAGATAGTGTACTATAGCCACAACATTACACAAACTTGGTGGCATTCTGTGCGAGTATAGGTTGATTATAGCAATTTTGAAGCCTTGACTTGACATGCAATATTTTCACTGCATAGCTGCTTAAATACAGTACACAAGATCATTCATGTCATAGGTCAGTGCAGTGAGTTGCTTAATTGACAGTAAGCTGTCATTTGCTGCTTATAAAAAGAACATTTTAATATATTTTCAGTGATCACACGATATTCAGTTTCTATAAGAAGGGGAAAAAACATTTACAACTTAATGAACGTTCTTTAGAAAAGGAATATCTGAAAGAAAATTCTAATCCAAAGACTGTTTTGAATGAATATCTTACATGGAAACATTGAAGGATAATTGTGCACACCAAGATTTCATTTGATTTGGAAATGGATCTGCAATCAACTTATCATCTGAAATGCTCATTCCAATTGTTAAGACAGATGATTTTTGTTTGTGACCTTGTTCTGAAAAGTGTATGTTAAATTTTGTTCCCTAATGCCACCATTTCCTCTTGAGGTTAACTGGATTGATCATCAAGAATGAACACTAAACTTCTAAAGAAATAAATGTAATACAGTTTTAGATTTGGATAATTTGATACATCTTGAACAATCGTAAAATAACTGTGAAATAATATGTATTCCATAGAGCCCTGTTTCACAATATTTGACCCCAATTTCCCATTTAGATATTAATTGTTTATGAGGCCTTTAGCATTAAATTTCCCCAGTGACTTGTGAAATGTGAACTTGTTTTCATCACCTATTGCAACAAAAATATGACATTCAATAAAATAATGCAGAAAGCAATGCAAAAAAACATTTATGAGTCAACCAGACTGTAGCAGCTTCAAACTCATGCAGGGCTTCAAAGAGTGCCCAAGATTTTAGACTACAATCTCTGTTGAAAGAATTGGAGGAAAAGGCAGTGGAAATGGAATTACATGGATAGCTGTTTTAGACACTGTGTTTTCTTCCACATTTCTAACATGTGCATATGCATGTGATATTTTTTTAAAAATCCATCAAAAAATAATAGTTTTTTAAAATTTCTTTTAGGATATTTTACTTGGTAGAAGTGTGGGGATATCTTTTTTCTCCTGTGATTCACTACCCCATCCTCTGACTTTCTTGGAGCTTGCGATTTTAAGCCTCAACTGCAAACAGAAATTTTCAATTAATAGAGATAAACTGCATCAATTGAAAGCAGGTGTTTGTTACTTTGCGCTCAAATATGATTTACAATCATTCACCAGTCTGCTTCAAAGTTCACCCTAGAAACAATGGAACCAAAGCATACAATGTTAATTCATTGTTATCTCTCCTTTCCGTATTTTTAAAGAAAATCCTTTCTCTGAGTGTAACAACACAACTCTGTTTTTTTGCGCTTTTTAAAGTAGCTTCTAATCAATTGGCAGAAATGATGGGGTTTTAGTAAGTGTTAAAGAGGAGCCATTCATCAATTCTGCAGCATTGTTAGACCGGAAGATGTAAAAAGTAATGAAGCACTAAAGTAGCTAATTACCAAGATAGACATGTTAGTGTTTCTTCAATGGACGCACCTTAATAGCACCATTTTCAAAAGTATTAAATTTTAGCTTGAATTGGATTTTACAGTGCAAAAAAATAAAAATCCAACCATATTGAAAATGCTTTTTCCTGCAAAACTTTATTTAGATATTTTATGTTTAAGCATTTAATTTGATCTGCATTTTGAGAATGTGATTGATTAAATGCACTATGCTCCTCATAGGAAATATGTAATTGAGTGTAATTGACTTCATGGCTAGACTATTCCAGGAGCAGGATATATAAGGATATTTTGCAAACACGGTCGATTGCAGTATAATCAACTCTATGCATGAAATGTGGTGGGAGCATTCCAGTTTAGTCCAGCAATGGTTCTTTAGAGGATATGTTCAGCAACCATTCAATGTCTTCCAGTTTCCAAATGGTTATGGATCTTCGTGCCTCCCATACTGTAAGTGTATTTTTGGAAAGCACCTCTCACCAGTATATCCAAATTAATTATTTTAGTGCTAAATAGCTTTTTTGGAGTTTTGAAAGAGTGTGTGTATGATTATTAATTCTCAGAATAGATATATACAAGTGAATTTAAACGTTGTATTTATATATTCCCTGTTTAAATCTACAGAGCTACTATGAGTGGGTTGCTGTACTCCATTATTGTTCATTAGAGTGTGCATTTGAAACAGGGCAATTTAGAGTGTTTGCCATTTCTCCTCCTGAGGTGGAATCTGAGTTCCATCCAATCACCCAGTTTAGAAATGCTATTGTTCACTCTTGGGCAATAATGGTAAATTGCAGAACTGTCCTCTGGCTGTGAGAGGCTCTGTAATCTTTAAGCTACTGAGACGCATTTTGGTGTGAAAAACTAAATATTTAAAACTAGAATTAAACCTATTGAATATTTCTTGATTCACAGTATTTTAGAGAAAACGTAAAAGCATTAATATATTATAGCATGACCGTTTGCATTTTTAGAGCACTACAACAACAACAAGATTCCATTTATAGAGCGCCTTTCTCGTCGGGAGGACGTCCCAAGGCGCTGGACAGTTGGGTCAGGACCCGAGCAGGGGGGAAATGGTTAGGGTGAGGGGAGGGAAGGGAGGGAGCGAGGAGGGGGTAGAGAGTCGAGAGGGGAGCTTAAGGCACGATCAAAGAGAAGGTCTTGAGACCGGCCTTGAAGGAGGAAAGGGAGGAAGCGGCAAAGGCACTGGGGGATGGAGTTCCAGAGCCTCGGGGCTGAGAGGCTGAAGGGGCGGGGGATGTGGAGCAACTAACTTTTTAGCCTCATTTGATTTTCCATGAAACTTAAAGTGGAAACCACACATTGCTGCCAAGATTTAGAGTCACAGAAACATTGGATAATGAGAGGTTATTGGATGATATAAGGTAGTCTCTGTGTATTAGAAACCAATAAAACCTTCAGCTAAACTTTGTTAAATCTCCTTTTAATGCTACTGATCAACAGTGAATAGATGTACTCTATACCAGTCTATTATTAATTGTGGAAGGACAAGTATTTGTTCCATCACAGATTCATATACTCTATTTTCGTCAAAGCACAAAACCTTTAGTACATGTATTAGTACATCTGTTCAATCAACAGTTAGAACTTGGAAAGACCAGAAATGATTAAATAAATTTGAATCCTTACAGTTTACAACCATCACAGAGATTTGATCCAATTCGCTTGTCAGGTATGTTCAAGTATGTTGGGCTAAGTGCAATAAATTTAATCTGGATTTGTGTGTAAAATCTCCCTGTGTGTACAACCTAAATTAACAGAAAACTGATTCCAAGGTTAGACAGTAGGTCATACACACATGGAGGTTGCAGTGTACAATATTGTGTAAGTAATAATAATAGCAACATCTTTCCTTGTGTTTGACTAAAAGACCTGCAACTTCAAGAGCACAGTGTTGTAAATGTAATCTCACTTGCCTTTTGTGAAAATCTTATTTAATCTGGAATGTCTGCTGGTCTGTTCACTAAATCAACGAGCACTTCAAAATCACTGCTTATTTTGTTAAATGAAATCATTTGCTCATCTCACTTTTTGGATCACATAGCATTTTGACNTTTTTCTTTCCAACCTGTAGCTTTTGTAATACCAAAATAAATTATGTGCTTCTTGTTTTGTAACTGCTACCATATCCATTTGCAATTCTCTCTTTTTATCTACTTCTCTGTAGCCTTGTACTCTATCCAGGGTTGTTCTCTTCTTACAAGCTTGTAAATCTGCCTTCATTTTTAACATGAAGGTGGATACTTGTGGTAAGATTAACAAATATGCTGAAGACTCCAAAATATGTGACCGGGTCACCAATCTTCTGGAGAGTATTGATGATAAGGGATCTGGAGCAATCAAGTTGTCCATCACTCCATAAGAGACTATACTTAATGAGGTTAATTACGTCTTGAGATGTATCTCAAGGGCATTTGATTTAAATGATTTAACAAATTCATTTAGCTTATTGTAATGTACCAGAAATGTCATCTGAAACATTTGTGCCCTTTTCAACACTTAATTTTCAAAATGCGGTTCATATATATGAGGAACCTTCAGAGAATGACAAGGATGTGACATAGAACTAAATGCAGCAGCAAAACATGAGGACTAGTATGAAGGAAAGGATTAGTGATGTTTAATAATCCTTTTACAGATTGTTGCTGATATTTTATTTTCAAGTTCTCAACATGATCCTCTTATTTTTTCATACATCCATTAACCTGCAATCCAGAAGATTTCTGCGACAAAACTCCATACAAGGAGATGGTATTGTGTTTGATTAGGGTAGATTGTCTTCCATTGGCTGCTAAATAGATTTTGCATAGTTGTGGAAGTATTATATTGAGCATGATGAATCCAATAGCCTTTTTATTATTCCATTGCTATATATTCTTATCTACTGGTAAAGAAGAACCTTTATCAAGTGCTTTAAGCTTCAGTGGGTGTTTACACTTTGCAATATAGCAGTGATGTGATTTAAGACTCCTCCTGACATGAAAGCTGCTATATCAAATATAAGGATTCAGGATTGTTAATGGAAATCCTAATAATCCTTGCATTTTGATATAGGGTTGAGGCATCTCAAAGTGCTTCACAGGATAAATTGTCAATTGTATACTGTGTATTTTTTGGTTGAAATTCAGCAGCCACTTGCACACAGCAAACAGCCACAAACAGCCATGGAGTGAGAGAACAATTTAATTTGGGGGATTGCTGGCCAGGACACCAGGAAAAACTTCCTTCTCTTTTTGAATAATGCCATGGGATTTTTAACCTCCACCTGAGCAGGCAGACAGGACCTCGGTTTAACCTCTCATCTGAAGGACAGCACCTCCGACAATGTAACCTTCCCCCCAGCACTCCATTGGAGCGTCACCTTAGATATTGTGATTCCAAGTGCTGAAATGGGGCTTCAACCAACAACCTTCTGACTTTGAGGCGAGAATTGAGCCAGGTTGACTATGAATCATTCTCAACTCAAATCATTGCTCACATTTTGTTTTGAAGGTAGCTGGATTTGATATGGGAACTCATATGACCTCTTTCACTACAAACCTTTAAAGCTTTATGGTGAAACAATACGATAGACATCAGAGTTTCAAAGAAGGTTTGTAAAACTTTTCCCTGGTATAGAAAATGATAAACTGCTTTACTTGCAAATTAATTGTAAAATGCTGAGTCATATCAGCTGACCAAACCAAAACTGTCTTTTGTTCTTGATTGTTTGAAAGATTTCTTGTAAATTATCTAAAAAACTTTCAATAGACAATTTCATTCTTTAGTGTTAAGCAGGATAATTTATGGCAATAATATGTTAGTCTATATATCAGACTTCATTTCATATTATAATATAAAATGCCAATCTAATTCTGAGCAAACAAAGATGGGATAATATTTTAGCAGGAACATTTCCCAAATGAAAAATGTATGTTTGTTATAGATGTGATTTTCAGTGATGTATCATCTGTATTCTGTAAGATGCGCACAATAAATCTTATTTTCTCTGTCAGCAGCAATGTTAGATTTGTTTTAAGGAAACCTTAGTCTGCATTATAAATTCAGCAATCAACCTGTTATTGTTGCTGATATAGACATTCTCCAATATTCCCTCCCTGGTTTTAAACATGAGGGTGGAAGCAGCACTTCTTTTGTGTCAATAGTGCTTTATATTAAGGCCATTTATTAACAAGTCCAGATTGACTTAAAGTATGGGCGTGTGAATAATGCATCTAGATATATTTACAATACTACGTGGAGTCCTGTAGTTCAGTGGTTAGAGAACTCGCTTTGTAAGAGAGAGACCTGGGTTCGATTCCCAGCAGGGTGAAACCTTAGGCAAGTTTCCTTACTTCACATGCCTGATAATAATCCCTCAAGAAAATAAAACAATAATAAATTGGTCACTTCAAACCACTGTTTGTGGGACACTGCTGTGCGCAATTGGCTGCCGCATTTCGCCCACAAATATACAGTCAATTCACTTTACAGTATATTCTGTGAAACGCTTTAAGACGTCTACAAGACGTGAAAAGCGCTATATCAAATACAAGGATTATTATTATTATTACATCATTGAAAATAAAATAGACTCTACAATTATCCCTTGCCAATACTTCACGCCTATTTGCGGTTCATTGCTGTGTCCAAATTTTGCTATTGTTTTCACCTACGGATGCCTCAACCACTACAAATTTACAAAAATCCTGTGAACTTGTTTGAAATGCTTCAATTACATGATTATGTGCTAGACCAAATATAAGGATCATTTAATTTTATTTTATTCCAATTTAATTTAATAATAATTAAAATTTTATTTAATAATAATTTGGTCATTCTATTTGGTCACGACTGTTTGTGGGACACTGATGTGTGCAATTGGCTGCCGCAATTCGCCCACAAATATACAGTCAATTCACTTTAGTCTATTCTGTAAAGTACTTTGAGACGTCTAGAAGATATGAAAAGCCCTGTATCAAATGCAAAGATTATTATTATATATTATTTAGCTGTCATGAATTTGTGTGTATATTCTTTAGCTGTTAAATGGATCTTAAATTCTTATGATAAATTATTTGTAGAATATTATTTGAAGTGTTTCATAGAGTCATCTCACTGCTTTGTTTTTAAAATCCTACAGTATGTATTATTTATGCTTTAAGCAAATTATACCAATCATCATCCAACTCTGAGTGACCTTGTTATACACAGGGGAGAAAGATTTAAACTACATTTGAAAACCTTAAGGATATTATTTTGTGTAATATTATTTGAATAGAAATGTAACCTTGCATTACATACATTTTGTGCAAGTATATTTTCCAGAATATATTGTTTTTTTTATTATTCCTGTAATCTGGGGGCATATGACATGCAGTGCTGCTGAAAGAGGATACATTAACTGCATTGGGATGTCATTTGATCTATATTTTAATTTAGTCATTTGTAGCAAAATACCATTTGGGCAAGATTTAACATTCACTAATCTGGTATATAAATCATACCTTCATAGATGATTAATTTATTGAAATTTAATTTATGAAGTATACTGGTTATATATATAAGCATTTGTTTATGTAATCTTTTCCCATAATTGATAATTCCCTATAACATATTTTACTTGCACTTTTAATTCCATCTGTTCATGTACAGTTACATATGACTAACACATCCTTCAAATTAGGCCTCCTTGTCAATCCAAGTCTGACCTATTTACATCTTCACATTTTGCTTCCTTGTAATTAAAATCACAGCCATAGAAGTAATTTATACAAATGTGTGGTTTAAAATCAAATATTCGTGGAAATCAGCAATTTTTATTTTTGAAGTAATGCAGATTATTGCTTTCTGTGAATTGACACATGTGAAGAGCAGAACATTTCTTTCACTTTTTAAATGTAGTGCCACATGAAACTCAACAACAAATTGTATTTATATAATACCCTTCACGTGGGGTAGCATCTCTGAGAGCTGAATAATAATCCTTGCATTTCATGCAGTACCTTTCTGTCAGGAAGCCTTCCCAAGATTTATGTGAGTGGAGAGACCGTGTATTTGCAAGTGAAAATGGAAGTCTAATTACGCATAGTAATATCACACAAACAGCCATGAAACAAATTATCAGTTTTATCTGAGGATTGTTGGCCAGGATACCAGAAGAAACTCTCTTCTCTTTTTGAGTAGTATCATGGGATCTTTATCGTCTGTCTGAACAAGCAAACAGGACCTCATTTAACATCTCATCCGAAGGTCAGCATCTTTGACAATCATCTCCAGTACTGCACTGGGGTGTTCGCCTAGGCTATGTGAGTTGAAGACTCTTCTGACTCAGGCAAGAGTAAACACTAAGCCAGGATAGCACACTACCAGATCAGCTTCAGTATACAGATCTTTCTGTTCTACCGCACAGTGCCACTTAACCCCATTCTTAAAAGAGCATCATGCATTTCAGCAATCTGACCTATTTATTTGCTACATCCTTAGTTTCTGAGCGAGACTATCCTATTAAATTAATGTTGAATTATGAGCAGATTTGTGTCATGGCCTAGTGTCTACAGTTGGATTGTCCAAATCTATTTCACTTAGAAACATCAGAGTGGAGACTTTCATCTTCCTGGCCTGAATTCAGACACAAATTCCAAAGGAAAAATGCATTTCTAACCAACCACACTAACCTGTCACTAAAATGAATTATTTCCATTATTAATTGTGTTAGGAAATTGGTGCACCATTCTTAATATAAATCAAAACAGTAAGATTTGCAACTTTTAAGATCCATATAATATTACTGCATTGTGCTTTTATGATTTATCTGAAAATGTTCCAATTAACCATGACTGCACTTGAAGTTCTGGATAGAAATGCTGAACATTTAGTGTTGGAACTGTCTTCTGAATACTTTTGAGGCAACCAATGTAGAGTTCAGTGAAAAATGAATCTCCACTAACTGTACATTGTTCTCATAAACTCATTTACGTTTCCCCAACCGTTTTGGTTTAACATTATAATTGTAGATCAATTGTTTGATGCATGTTAATTTTGTATCCTAAACTTCCCTCTTGCTTTGCATTCCAGTGAATATTGCGCTACAATACAAAAGCGCTATATCAAATGCAAGGATTATTTTTATTATTATTACTTCTTGTAAGTTTTACTTTACCTATCAATTTTTATTTCATCAGGTTTGATTATTTGATTTAGATGTTGACACTGCCATTAATTCTGGTGACTTGGCCTCATTCGGTAAGATTAGGTGCCTGACCTAGTTTGAAGTGTTTGCTCTGTCTAACTCAGAGGTGGACAATTATTTTGGTTGGCGGACCACTTCACGAGTTCTGGTAAGCTTCACGAGCCACAAACTCAATATAGATACAAATGCTTAATAATAGCTCAAAATCGAGTCTTACACTTGTACATGCATAAAATAAAGTCTATATAATTGACATTCATTAAAATTAGGTTAAATAAAAACAACTCATTGAGCAGACATTTATTCGATATTTATTAATTTATTCACATACTGATGAGAATGTGAGAAGCTCACTCAATGGGAAGAATGAAAGCGCTGATGTGCGTTAACCAGACAATTGAAGTCAGACATCGTCTCCATTGTTCCAATGCGGAGTACTGCTGCAAGGTGGTCATCAGTCATCACAGATCTAGGTTTTGATTTATTGAATTTCATCACGGAAAATGTCTCCTCGCATATGTATGTTGATTCAAACAGCACAAGCATCCTCTGGGCATGAGCCTTATTTTTTGAAAGGTATATTCATTAAGAGAGGCGTAAAAACTGGGAAGCGGCACTAATTTGAATTGGTCCGCAAGAAATGGATCACATTGCAGGTCAATAAGCTCGAGTTGGAGGTCAGATGGGGCTTTGTCAACATCAAATGAGAAAGGTGAAGAGACCAAAGACAGGTCATTTTCGATCAAATTGAAATCTTGGAATCGGCGAGAATATTCCACATGTAAGTCAAGTAGTGATGAAATATACTTTTTAAGGCTTTGATCACAGACAGTAATCTGCTGCAAAGTTGGAAAGTGGGCGAACAGCCTGTTTCCTATCTGACGCGATAAATGAAAAAATTTCATCATAAATGACTTGACACTGCAATACAAAGCATACACAAAGGTCCCCTTCTGTTGCAGCTTTAAATTCACTTCATTCATGTGGCCCATGATATCAACAGTAAATGTGAAATCAGGGAGCCAATTCGCATCATGCAGCTGTGGGAAATCCAAATCTTTTTGTTTCATGTCCAAAAATCAATCAATCTCTGTTCTCAGTTCCCATACTCTTTTCAAGACCTTTCCTAAACTAAGCCATCTTACATTCG
Organism: Callorhinchus milii; assembly: GCF_018977255.1. Lineage (NCBI taxonomy): Eukaryota > Metazoa > Chordata > Chondrichthyes > Chimaeriformes > Callorhinchidae > Callorhinchus > Callorhinchus milii. The sequence continues at coordinate 9,484,877 of NW_024704747.1, forward strand.
TGTGATACAGAACATCTGTGAGCACGGATTCCAATTCTTCAAGCAGAGTTACAAATTGCCTGTGGTTTAATCCTCTTGCTCGAATGTAGTTGACCATTTTCGTAACTGTGTCCATGACATTGCTTAGTTTTAGAAAACTCTTACAGAGGACCTCTTGGTGGATAATGTAGTGTAGAAAAACAATATTCCGTTCTGGATTTGTTTCTTTGACTTGATCTTGAATTCTTTTCAGTAACCCAACATTTTTGCCTGTAAGATTTGGGCTTCCATCGGTGGTCACATTCACCAATTTTTTCCACTCCACTCCTAATTTTAAGATACACTTCTTTACTGCCTCCAAAATGTCTTCTCCAGTTGGTACCTTTCATTGACTGCATTGATGCCAATTCTTCTATGAGCTCAAAATATTTGGTGATACCTCGAATAAAAATTATCAAATAAAATAAAATAAGATAAAAATTATCAATTGGGCTCTGACATCGAGTGCAAAATTGCTTAATTTATTTTGTAACTGCAGATACAGGTTCTCAAGAGATATCCTTGACATATCTCACAATAGTTTGCCTTGACAAGCTAATGTTCTCAAACTGTTTTTTCTGGTCTGGGCATAAAATTGAGGCAGAGTCAACCATACATTCCTTTACAAATTCTCCTTCAGAGAATGGTTTCCTGTCCTTGGCGATTTTGTGTGCAATCACGTAACTCACTCTTGTAACCTCATTCTGGGACGCAAATTGTTTTGTGAAAATGCTTTGCTCTTTTTGCATTCGAACAACCATGTCATTAGCTTTCTTTCCTTTTTCTTCAGCAGAAACGTTCTTATATTTGCAAGCATGTTTACTTTCAAAATGGCGATTCAAGTTGTAGGCTTTGAGGACTGCCACACTTTCTTTGAAAATTAAGCACACAACTTTTCCACCAACACTGGTAAAAAAAAATTTAGAAGTCCATTCTTTGTTGAATATTCAGCCTTCAGCTGCCACTTTCCGCTTCTTATATAAACTCATTGCAAATTGACATCTTCTTCAGTGAATAGTATTGTGTGTTTGAAAATTTGCCGATCTGTGCATTTCTGACATCAGTCTGATTCAACACTTAAGGGAGTGTACGCACAACTAAGCAGTGTGATTGGCTGATGTTCCCGGTCAGATTCAAATGTGAAATTTGTGCGACTTTCTGGAACTGAACGAACTATAATTTTTTTCTATTGCTAGACACAATGACAGGCCGGATAGAATCATTTGGCAGGCCGGATATGGCCCGCAGGCCGTCTTTTGGTCACCCCTTGTCTAACTAAAAGCAAATCACTTCCGAATAAAAGGGGGTTTGACAAAGAGCAGAGTGCTAAGGTTGTCTCAGTTCTACTGCAATTTTTATACACAGCTTTCCTTGCTATCGGCATACCTATAAACTTGAGAAAGTGCTCAAATAATAACCACCAATATAATTCTCTGTAAATAAAGAAGGAAATCAACTAATTTCATAACATTTACATGAAACTGTTATATAAAGTAAACTACAGGAAAATCCAATATAGAGTCTTGCCCTCCAAAGCCACATTCAGCCACTGTGTTTTTTCCACTCTTGATACATTCCTATTTACTTATCAACATTTGATAAACGACTACAATGCTCTTTTCCAGTTTGTTACATTCCTAAATGCCAGATGCAGATGTTTTCCACATGAGTCAAGGTGTGTTTCCTTTTATTGGTCCTTTTGAAAGTGATGTGAAGTTGGCAGTATAAATCTGGCTTCCCATTGAGCATCGCTGTACTGCGGGATGGTATGCATTGCTGGGAGTGAAGCCAGCAATATAAACATAGCATTAATGGACAGGTTTTCCATGGGGATAGGTGCATCTGGTTAGTGTGCAGTCTGTAGCAACTAGTCTCCCTGAAGACAGCCCATGAGTTTGCAAGCAAATGAATTGTAAACCTAAGGGAATAACATTGTTGGCAGAATGTTACACATTGCATATCATGGTAACTGTTTAACCCTCTAAATTTGCAGTCTCTGGTGATTGTAATCCAAGTTACAGTTGCATGTTAAGCTTCTCATGACCAATAAACAATGCTAAAAGATACAAACAAAGCGTAGGGAGGAATGCTTACAATACAAAACTGAATTAGTCTAATATCTTGATATTTAGTCACAAAACAAATGACTTGAGTTGTGCCTGTGTCGCCTAAATACTGCATTAGTTCCTGGCACCAGGATGGTACTTTTTCCATAATACCATCAGTGAGAATGAAGAAGATCCATTGAGGAATTTTTCAACACTTGTCAATGGTTACTTTAATGTTTGGGAAAATTAACATTGTTGTGGTACAATATTTAGATTGACTTATGAATGTTATACTACTCAAAAACCTACTTAGTACAATAATATTATTAAGTGCTACACTAGTGGTGCAAGTGAGGATTTTAAACTACAATAACATTATGACAAGTATTTATTTACACTGTAGATTCCGGTGCTGAAAATTAAAGTATAAATCTGGGTTGAGCCAGTGCGAATCAAACTACTCTTCACCCTCTACATGCTCCCCCTTGGTGATATCATCCGCAGACATGGAGTTAACTTCCACATGTATGCGGATGACACCCAACTCTACCTTTCCTCCTCTACTCTCAACTCCACGACCACCGATGTCCTGACAGCTGCCTGTCCGACATCGAGTCCTGGACGAGAGACAACTTTCTTCAGCTCAACGTGCGAAAAACCGAGGCTCTCCTGATTGGCTCACGTCAGCGCCTCCGCACCTCAGGCGCTGACACCATCAGCATCCAAGGCTGCACTCTCCACCTCTCAAAGCCAGTCAGGAACCTCGGCGTTTTGTTCGACCCTGAGCTGTCCTTTCTCCCTCACATCCGCACCACAACTGGCACCGCCTTCCATCACCTCCGGAACATCGCCAGACTACGGCACTACCTCACCCCTCACGCGGCTGAAACCCTGGTTCACGCCTTTGTCACCTCAAGGCTGGACTATGGGAACTCTCTCCTCGCCGGCCTTCCCGCCACCTCCCTCCACAAGCTGCAGGTCATTCAGAACTCTGCAGCTCGTGTACTGTCCCGCACCGGGCTTCGCGACCACATCACTCCCACCCTCGCTCGCCTCCACTGGCTCCCCATCCCCCAGAGGATTGATTTCAAGATCCTCATCCTCACCTACAAGGCCATTCACGGCCTTGCTCCCTCCTACCTCTCCAACCTACTATCCCCCTACCTACCTGCCCGTACCCTCCGTTCCTCCGGCTCCGGTCTGCTCCACATCCCCCGCCCCAATTGCCCTACCATCGGTGGTCAGACCTTCAACCTCTCAGCCCCGAGGCTCTGGAACTCTATCCCCCAGTGCCTTCGCCGCCTCCTCCCTCTCCTCCTTCAAGGCCGGTCTCAAAACCTTTCTCTTTGACCGAGCCTTCAGCTCCCCTCTCGACTCTCTTCCCCCTTCTCGCTCCCTCCCCTCACCCTGACCATTTCCCCCCTCCTCGCTCCCTCCCCTCCCCTCACCCTGACCATTTCCCCCCTGCTCGGGTCATGACCCAACTGTGCAGCGCCTTGGGACGTCCTCCTGACGTGAAAGGCGCTTTATAAATGGAATCTTGTTTGTTGTTGTTGTTGTACTCCCCTGCTGCTCACACCACATGGCGGTTATGTTCAGCAGCAGTTAATTCACACCACTCACTGAAGTATTAAAGCAACATTGTAGATTGATAATAACTCTACCCCCAACCCCCATGATCTTTTGAAGGTTTATAGGGAACTGGAATTCAGTACATGAGCTTAGGTAGGGAGCTTCAGCTCCCAACATGTATGGCGCTATATAAATGTAATTTGTTGTTGTTAGTTAGTTGGCTTTTGGAATGTAATCTAACATAGAAGAGGTTGGAATTCAAAATACTTCTAAGTTTACGTTTACTGGTAACTCAGTACTCAGTTCTGAATTGGTATTGCAGGTTTGGGGAGACCTGTAGAGAAAGCTACTGTTGGTCTGTTCCTCTGTATCTCCTAACGGGATATGACCAGCTCGCCTGCCGCTTAAATAGTTACGAGCCTGAGGGAGGAAAATGAAGAAATTACAGCATGAAACCTTAAGTGTTATTGCACTGTTCTACTTTGTGATGGTCCCAACCTTGTATTGTGTAATATGGTAATTCAAAGCATAGGAACAGATTGTGGCACTGTTTGGATTTGAATTGGATATATCAGCAATCTAGCGCTTCGGTGAGGTATCAACAGGGTGCCCAAACTGTGCAGCAGAACTCCAGCATGACTCACTGTCTTCTTTTTAATAATTTTATTCCTTTGTTCTGACGTGTTTTACATAATTGTCTTCTTGAGAAGTTTTGATTGGTAAATGTTATCAAAATATCACTGCTGTTGATAATGGGAAAAGCACATTTTCTGGCTTTGGCTCTGTGTTGTACACTCCACATTTGCACTACGGTTCTTTGGGCAATTTTACACGTTGACTCTTTAATGTACTTGGTTAGTGTGCTGTGTGTTTAATTGCTGATGCCTTTTCACTAGCCGTTGGTCTGAGGGTAAGTCTAGCCTTCATTTCATTGCATTAGACAGGTTTGTGCATGAAATTTTTGGCATTGATGTGATAAGTAAAACTTCCCATAGCATTACTCACAACATTGGTTTGCAGGTAATTTGGCTTTATAATAATAATAATAATCCTTGCATTTGATATAATTTGTTTCTCCACAACCTTTAATTCCCTGGCACCCCTGAAATCCAAAGCTGTTTCCAAATCCACCCACTTCTCTCCAGTACAACAATCATCTCTACTTACTCCAAACACAAACCCGGATGCTCGAGCGCAGAGGGCAGAAATCCAGCCTCATGATTCACTGCCAGCTGTGGCTCAAGCACCTCCGCACCTACTGCCTCTGCCTTTCACAGGCCAAAGCTGACTTTTACTTCAAAGTCATCTGCTCTTTTCTCTCCTCTCACTCCTTCCATGAACCCCTCCAATCGAGTTTCCCACAGAACGGAAACTGCTCTGGTCAAGGACATAAACAACATCCTGACCATGTGTGACCAGGGCTCCCTCTGCCTCCTTGTCCTCGTCGACCTCCCCACTGCCTTTGACACCGTGGACCACTCAATCCTCCTCCGACGCCTCTCCTCCCACCTCAACCTTCAAGGTTCTGTCCTTGACTGGTTCAGATCCTACCTTTCACACCACCTTCACTTTGTCACGGCAAACGGTTTCTCCTCCAGCCCCCGCACTGTCTCATGCAGTGTTCCTCAGGGCTCTGTCCTCGGTCCCCTCCTCTTCACCCTCTACAGGCTCCCCTTGGTGACGTCATCCGCAGACATGGGGTAAATTTCCACATGTATGCAGATGACTGCCTGTCCGACATCAAGTCCTGGATGAGAGCCTACTTTCTCCAGCTCAACGTCAGCAAGACTGAGGCCCTCCTGTTTGGCTCGCGCCAGTGCCTCCGCACCTCAGGCACTGGCAGCATCAGCCTCCGCGGCTGCACACTCAACCTCACTAAGTCAGTCAGGAACCTGGGTGTCTTGTTTGACCCTGAACTGCCCTTTCTGCCCCAAATCCGTGCCATGACCGGCACTGCCTACCACCACCTCCGCAACATTGCCAGACTCCGCCACTGTCTCACCCCTCAGGCTGCCGAAACCCTCACCCACACATTCGTCACCTCAAGGCTTGATTACAAGAACTCCCTCCTCATCGGCCTTCCCAACTCTTCCCTTCACAAGCTGCAGATCATCCAAAATTCTGCAGCTCGTGTCCTCTCATGCACCAGGCTCCGTGACCCCATCACTCCCACCCTCGCCCGACTCCACTGGCTCCCCATCCCCCAGAGGATCGAGTTCAAGATCCTCGTCCTCACCTTTAAGGCCATCCATGGCCTTGCCCCCTCCTACCTCTCTGACCTGCTGATTCCCTACCAACCTGCCCGTTCCCTCTGTTCATCATGCTCCATGTCTCCCGCCCGACCCGCCCTACCATCGGTGGCCGGGCTTTCAGCCTCTCTGCCCCCACACTCTGGAACTCCATCCCATGGTCCATTCGCCTCACTTCCTCCCTTGCCTCCTTCAAGGCCGGTCTCAAGACTCTTCTCTTCGACCGTGCCTTTGGTCTCCCTCCCACCTCTCTATCTTCCCTCACCCTTACACCACCCCTCCTCCATGCTCAGGTCCCGACACCTGACTGTTCAGCACTTTGGGACGTCCTCCCGACATGAAAGGCGCTCTATCAATGTAATTTTGTTGTTTGTTGTTGTTGTGGAGACGAAAATCAATCCAAAGACCCTGTTTACCACCCTCCATCACCTCCACAGTACACCCCCTCAAGCCCCTCTATCCTCACATCAAATACCAAGTGCGACGAGGTCCTAGACTTCTTCGCCTCAAAAATTGAACGCGTCAGCTTGGCTGCATCGTCCTCCCACCCCATGTCCCCTTCCACCGCATCCAGACCAACCACACTGGCATGTCCCTCTACCACAGCTCCTGCCACTACCCTCTCTTTACACTCCCTTACCCCCATTTCTCCCTCCTCCCTCGCAACCTCAATAACCCACATGAAGTTCACCAACTGCTGCCTCTGCCCCCACCCAGCTGCTGGTCACTCAATTTCCCCTCCTCTCCCCCGCGCTGGCTGACACAGCAACAGCAAAATTACATTTGTATCGCGCTTTCCCATCGGGAGGACCTCCCAAGGCATTGGACAGACAGAGTTTTGGAGGGGGTAGGCGGTCGCAGAGTTATGGGGGAGCAAGACCATGGAGGGCTTCGAAGGTGAAGACCAGAATTTTGAACTGTATCCTCTGTGTGATGGGAAGCCAGTGGAGTTGGGCAAGGATAAGAGTGATAGGGTCAACCAGTCTCTCTCCTCAGGCTCTGTTCCAATCTCCCTGAAAACCGTTGTTATCACACCCCTCCTCAAAAAACCCACCCTCAATCCCTTTAATCCCTCACACTACCATTCCATTTCCAACCTACCCTTCCTTGCTAAAGTCCTGGAGCGCATTGTTGCAGGTCAACTTCGGTCACACCTCTCCCTCCACTCCTTCCTCGAGCCCCTGCAGTCTGGTTTTCACCCTGTCCACAGCACAGAGTCCGCGCTTGTCAAAGTCACAAACAACGTCCTCTCTATCTGTGACCAGGGCTCCCTCTGCCTCCTCATCCTGCTGGATCTCTCAACTGCATTCGACACAGTCGACCATGTCATCTTCGTCCACCACCTCTCCTCCCTCATTCAACTTAGTGGGTCCGCATTTGTATGGTTCGAGTCCTACTTGACCAACAGCCTCCATTTTATCTCGGCAAATGGTTTTTCCTCCCACGCCCGCCCGGTCAACTGCGGAGTGCCACAGGGCTCCATCCTTTGCCCCCTTCTTTTCCTAATCCATATATTCCCTCTGGGCGATGTCATCTGCAGACTTCCACATGTATGCAGATGACACACAAATCTACATTGCCTCCTCCAGTATTGACTCCAAGTCCGCCGATGTTCTATCAGTTTGTCTGGCAAGTATTAGGACCTGGGTTAGTGTAAACCTCCTGCAGCTGAATGTGGACAAGATAGAAGCCATACTCTTTGGCTCCTGTCAACGTCTTCATTCCTGCAGATCTAAACTCCTCAACCTCCCTGGGCTCTCCCTCAGACTCACTGAACCAGTGCACAATCTTAGAATCCAGTTCGACCCCCAGCTGTCCTTCCTCCCTCACATCGGGTCCCTGACCAGGATGCCTTTCTTCATCTCCACCACATTACCTGCCTCCGACTGTACCTTACGCCAAATGCCGCCGAAAACCTTGTGCATGCGTTAGTCACCTCCCGCTTGGGTTATTCAAATGCACTCTTCAAATGTTCTTCTCAGCTCCACTATTCAAAAAATCCAGCACACTCAGAACTCTGCCGCCCACATATTTACCGAACCAAACTGCATACCCCTATCTCAACAGTTCTGGCCAGGCTCCACTGGCTCCCCATCACCAAACGGATCAACTTCAAGATCCTCACACTCGTGCTCAAATCTATTCACTCTCTGGCACCTCCCGAACTCTCCAACCTCCTCACTCCCCAATGCACCACCCAGTGCCCCCGCTCGACTGGCACCGGCCTCCTGCTTGTCCCCCGCAACCTCCGATCCACCATTGGAGGTCACACTTTCAGCCATTACACCCTTGAATCCCTCTGCCTTGCCCCCTCTCTCCCCTTTTTAGTCCTGCCTTGAAACCTTCCTTTTCCACCATACTTACTGTCACCTCCCCACCCCAGTTCAGAGTCAGGCTCTGCCATTGTTAAGCACTCTGAAATGCTGCATTGCCTTACGTTTTTTTGTTTGTTGTTGTTCTTGATAAAGCACCCATCATCGTTGTTTCAAAGCGCTTTAGGGAATATTGTGTGGGCAAAATAAAGCAGGATACAATGACCAACATCCCCCCTCGCCCCCATTACTTTTGCAATTATTAAATGAAATATCCAGAAGAGATATACTGTAATTGAAACTGAATTATATAATAATAATAATAATCCTTGCATTTGATATAGTGCTTTTCACGTCTTATCGGCATCTCAAAGCGCTTCACAGAATAAACTGTAAAGTGAATTGACCATATATTTATGGGCGAAATGCAGCAGCCAATTGCACACAGCAGTGTCCCACAAACAGTCATGGATTGAAAATGACCAATTTATTATTGCTTTTTTTGTTTGTTTTTTGGAGGAATTATAGATTGTTACAGCAAAGAAACAAGCCATTTTGTCTCGTGTTTTGCTCAGTCTATCAATGTTTACATTCCACATGAGGCTTCGTCCCTCCTGATTCTCTCTCCCTCATGTGTGCATCACGTTTCCTCTTAACTATGTTGAGCCAGAGATTGATATAAGTAGTACTTTGAGTTTGGGTTTTAATATTATTTTCTTTTGTAACAGGCTTTCCTTTTACTGTTAAAAAAGACAAAGTGACTTGGAGAATAATATTAATTAACAAAGGTCTGTAAACTTAGTCCTGTATTAGCATGCATTACATTGCAAATTGATTGAAGCCCATGTGGTCAATGCCTTTTCTGGCATTAGAGAAGAAGCTTTGAAAAGAGACTAAAATGCTTTGAAATAGATGCTGAATTCTAAAATTTCTTTAGGAGCACATCTTATTCTTTCCCACAGGACACTTTTTTAAGAGTGAAATCACAGCTATAAAGCCTTTGTTCTGTTCTGGAATATTTCTGTATTGTACTCTTGTCTGCCAACTCATTGCTTTGACATTTTCTTCTCAATTAAGAATTTTAAATGTCACAAGCTAAAGTGAGCAAGAGTCAAAAGCACTGCACTAGCTGTGGCAGCCATGCAAGGAAGGCTGCTGGTGAGGGAATTCAGAAACTGTTTCCTTTCCACTTGCATTCTGGCAATTTATTATGCTTCAACTATAGAATGAATGCAAAACAATTCTATCTGCTCAGATCAATATAGGAGGATAAGATGCACTTGAGAACAACATTTTTAGTGGTTGATTTAACAATCTTCATCATGATTTAATGGAAACCTGGCAATCGGACACAGAAAACAAACGGTTTTCACATTATTTGTCTGCAGTAAGTGGCGGCATTGTCAATATTGGGAACTATAACAGTGACAATCATGGTCATGGTTTTCTCGTCCTTGACTTCAAGCAGTAATGTCAGACAGAGTTGTAACAGCTTGTTTTCTTCAGTAATGTACTGTGATCAGTTAACATTCTTGCCTGCCTCCAATTTTGTAAGAACACCCATTTTAAAAACAAAACAAAGAGCTTTTTGGGGAGCTCAACATACCAGAAATCTTTCTGACACTTGTGCAAATGAATGTTTAATTGAGGAGATGATTAGTCTAGGATTCAACCTTACTTAATAACTAAGAAATGCTTATAGGAAGTAACAATAGACATATGCACTCCACTGGGTGGAATTAAATTTGTCACAGTAGACGTTGAAAGAGACCTAGGGCTGTTAGATGATTCATTGCACACCAGGTCAAAGCCATGTGAAGCAACAGTAAACAAGACTCACAGAATCTTGGGCTACATTGTCAAATTAGTTGAAATTAGATCCCCAGAGGTCATGTTTAGATACAGTTTTGGTCACAATGTCAGGTGAGAGAAGCAAGATTAATTCCCGGTCTCAGGAGGGACAAGCAATGAAGAATGACTGGATAAGCAAGGTCAGTTCATCCCAAGAAGATAATATAGGTACCAAGGTAGATGGAATGATAAATGGATAGAGAAAGTGAATCCAGAACTTTTTGACACCAAGGATTTTTTTGGGTCAGCTGGGTGTCTGATGCATGCGGAAACCCATCATCATGGAGTCCTGCAGCTTAGTGGTTAGAACACTCCCCTCACAAGCGAGAGACCTACGATCGTTTCCCAGGAAGGGCAAAATGTTGAGCAAGTTTCCTTATTCCACATGCCTCTGTTTACTTAGCAGTAAATAGGAACCTGGTTGTTAGTCAATCGACAGATCACTTTTCCCGGGGCTAATAATTCCTTCAAAACAAAAAATAATAATAATAAATTGGTCTGTTCAATCCATGACTGTTTGTGGGACACTGCTGTGTGCAATTAGCTGCTGCTTTTTGCCCCCACAAAATATACAATTCACTTTACAGTATATTCTGTGAAGCGCTTTGAAACGCCTCAAAGACGTGATAAGGCGCTATATCAAATGCAAGGACTATTATCATTATTATCCTGCTTAAGAATATCCAAACCAAGCTGAGCTGTCCATGCTTTCCACCTACACACAGAAATCCCAGAGATAGATTGTTAGAATGGAATGGGTACTCTCTCTTTGGAGGGATGCATCCTGCTTTCATAATTCTGGAAGGTATTAGTCACAGATTAACAAGAACCAAGGCTTGGGGATCCCAGAATATGTGTTGGGGTAACTGCTGGAGTCTAACCAGCTAAAACCGCATAGTTTGCCAGTGATATTACTGTCTAGCAAACTTTCCCGCTGCTTGACCAGCTAGGACCACCCTACCCATTAGGGCTTTGACTTGCAGGGCTAACAGGAGCTGAGTGGGATGATTCCCTGCCCCCAGTGATTGGTCTGCCCTTCAGGTCCTGCTGATGAGCCAGACTGGCTGTGCTGTCATTATCAGTGCCCTGAAATACTGCTGACCCGCCTGGCTCAAGAACTGGACTACCGAGATGGCCACAGAGGGCTGGCTCAAATCCGATATTCTCTTGCCAAGCATGTCAACTTGGAGCTAGTTCATGGATGATATCACCAGTTGAGGGGTGTAAAGGGGATTGTTGTGATGTACTCCAGATAGTATTGGTACTGTATAAGGAAAATTATAGGTTAGTTTCCTAGAAGCATGAGATTAAATGGGCCAATTGTAAAACTCTGACAGCAGGGAAGCTGCTTTTCAAGGAGAACGATTCAAGGACACAAACTAATCATGTTGATAACTAGATTCTTGGTATGTCCCCAAAATGTCCAATCTATTAAAGGTGATATCTATTGTCTGTAAATAACCATGTCCCTTGCCTGATCTGCCACAGCATTGGTGGACAAGCCTTCAGTCATTCTGCTTCTGCTCTGTGAAAACCCAACCCAGAGTCCCTCTACCTTGACCCCTCCCTCCCTCTCCCTGCTTTAAGACCTTTACAAAAGCATTTTTGACCACCAACATCTCTCTCCCCCTCCCTCCTCTCTGCTGTTTGCAAGTTTAACTGGAGATAGCAACTCTTTATGACAATTCAGTAATTTGCATTGAAAATTTTCACACTCAGCTTTTGCATTATTTTAATTTCCTGCAGAATTTGATAGTTAACTATGACAAATGTACCTCTTTATACATGAGATATTTAAAATATTAATGCGATGCTTTGTTGTAGGTAACTATAATTCCTTTAGTTAAACAAATCTGTATGGCACAGATAAACTGGAAAACAAAATGATTTATTTGTGTAAAAAATTCTTCCCTTACAATGATTGATTTTTTTCCCCCTGTTTTCTGGAGAAATACCTATTAGCTTTATTTATTTTGTGTTTCTTCAGCTGGCTAATGAAGGCTCCAGTCAGGCCGGGGCTCCAGCTGAATTCATATGTTGAGCTTTATTTTCCTTTAAGACAGTGGGTGGCTGCAAAAGTAAGAATCTCTTCCCATTATGGCATATTAACAGATAATAAAGTATACTTCCACCTATATATAGAAATCAATCTTGAGACAAGCAATATTTTCTCCCCCAGTTTTCTTTATGAGGATGGGCTGGTTTTAATCGTAAAGTATGGAATGGAAGAATAAAAGTTGATTGATTACTAGCATTAGGAATTGAAGCTGCAAACTCCCTTTCCAAATTTCTTCTCATATTTTGGTAAATTCAGAAAATTGTTTCTCTGTACTCCCAGGTCAGCGGGATGCACTTTAATCTGTAAAACCATTTTATCATACAATTGTGAAGAATTATGTATTTTTTAATAAAATTTGGCCTTAATTTTGAAGCTAGTTCTTTTTAAGAACTTCAGAAAATCAAGTCCAAATTCAAAAATAGTCTACAATTCTGCATGATCTTACATTTTAAGACAAAATATCCTGAGACTAAGTCTAATTTCTGGCTCTGGAATGAAACTAATATGTACTAGTAATCAAAGCAAATTTTGACTGCATGAAATCCATCAAAATCCTTTCAACTAAGATCAATATAAAACATCTCAATTCTACATAAGTTGACATCCTGAAATAAAGTTATCCAAATACATTAAATACATTTCAAAATTGATTAATCCCTGTACTCCCTAACTGAAAATACAATAGATAGAATACAGAGAGGCAGGGAACACATTTATTCCAAAGCATCTCAATCCATCATAAAATGAGATCAGCAATTCAGACCTGTGAAACAGTGCATTATTTTTATACCCAGCCTTGAAAAAATCAATTTAAGTTCTTTTCACCTTTCCAGAAAGAAATGCTTTTACAAATAATTCTCGATTTTATCACTGGAGAAGGTAAACCCAGAGTTTCATTATGTAATCATCAGAAGTTGTAGATTATGTCAGAGAAAAGTTCTCTTGTTTTTATATTGTGCTGAATTTGTACTGTCAGAAGCTACTTTGCTCCTGATGGTGTAGCCACGTGCAGAGGGACTCTTGTTGGGGGTTAAGAAATGGCCAATTTCAGGCAAAACTAAAATGTTGTTATATAATAATATTAATTCTTGTTTTCAATAATTATTGGTCTGTTGAGCAATTTAGTTTGGTAACCATTTAAACACTCACACATATTAGCTCATCATGGCCACAGCAGTGTGTCCAATGTGACATTTCTCCCACTATGGTTATAATACATAGGCTTGGAGTGCATTGCCCTGAATGCCAACTTCTCAAAGGGCTGGCTCTACTCTCACTTACATTAACAGTTTACGGCAAATTGCTGAGATTTTCTGGCAATTTAAATATAAAGCACTGGGAATAATTTTAAACGTAACATTAAGCTGATATATTGCTTTTTATCTTCCACTCTTGGTAATGAGTTTATCATTTAATTAGGCAACTTTCCCTTACACTACCAATAATGACGGAATGCAAATCACTTGAAAGAAAGGTTTGAAACCACTACTTGTTGTGATAAACGTACTTTCTTGTACGATGAGAGCCATATGGATATGATTTAAAAGCATAAATACCATGCCATAGTTTTCAGAAACTCAGTAAAATAGATCATTTATATATCACCAGATTGTACCATCTAAATTAATTTTACTATTGCAAGCTTTAATTTTGCTGAGGTTTACAATTGTATTCTGTTTATTGCTGAAGCTTACAATTTTACTTTGTTTATTGCTCCCACAGTGGCAGTGACTCAAAATATGAAGTAATATTTATCAAGCAAAATGTGGCTACCATTTCTTTGGTGCAGTATATAGGATCTCCAAGGATGGCATATGTTAGCAAAATGCAGAATTTGAAACAAGGATTGTGGGTTGAGGATATTACAGGTTTTTTTCTGGATGTAAAATGCTACAATTTATGTCAGTGAACCTGTATGTAGCATGAATTGTTCGTGTATTGAGACTACCGGGCCCAACACATGACAAGGATGTTGCTCACTATGTTATGCAGCATGTGATGAGCTAATTTCTGTTGTATTATGATACCAGCAATACTATCTTGTGTCAATTCCATTGAGTTGATGATGAGATCTCTTGGGGTTTTTTCAATGTGGTTCATAATTTCTCAGAAGATCTCATTGTTTTTCTGATCAAGTCCACTTTGTACTTAGAATTCTGAGGTAAATATCATCATAGATATGTGTACCAAATAACAAATTATTTGATTGGAAAGACTGAACTCATTACTTTCCGCTTGTAATTTTTTTTTGATACAACAACAACAATAAGATTCCATTTATAGAGCGCCTTTCATGTCGGGAGGACGTCCCAAGGCGCTGTACAGTTGGGTCAGGACCCGAGCAGGGGGGAAATGGTCAGGGTGAGGGGAGGGAAGGGAGGGAGCGAGGAGGGGGGAAATGGTCAGGGTGAGGGGCGGGAAGGGAGGGGGCGAGGAGGGGGTAGAGAGTCGAGAGGGGAGCTGAAGGCACGGTCAAAGAGAAAGGTCTTGAGACCGGCCTTGAAGGAGGAAAGGGAGGAGGCGGCAAAGGCACTGGGGATAGAGTTCCAGAGCCTCGGGGCTGAGAGGCTGAAGGCCCAGACACCGATGGTAGGGCGGTTGGGGCGGGGGACGTGGAGCAGACCGGAGCCAGAGGAACGGAAGGTACAGGCAGGTAGGGGGATAGTAGGTTGGAGAGGTAGGAGGGAGCAAGGCCGTGAATGGCCTTGTAGGTGAGGATGAGGATCTTGAAATCAATCCTCTGGGGGATGGGGAGCCAGTGGAGGCGAGCGAGGGTGGGAGTGATGTGGTCGCGAAGCCCGGTGCGGGACAGTACACGAGCTGCAGAGTTCTGAATGACCTGCAGCTTGTGGAGGGAGGTGGCGGGAAGGCCGGTGAGGAGAGAGTTCCCATAGTCCAGCCTTGAGGTGACAAAGGCTTTAACAGGAGCGATATTTGTCACAAATCATAACCAATGGACTTTGTTTAAACACTCCTTTATAGCAGATGCAGATTGTCACAAAAATATGATACTTTGTAACCATTGGAAAGTGGGAACAGGATAGAATTGTATCATTCCATGAAAAAAGAAGTGAGTTTCTACAGGTGTCCTGCCCAACAATCCCCCAGTAAATTTGGTCGTTCGCTTTATGTTTGAGGGACATTGCTATGCGCAAAGTGGCAGCCGCAATTCAACTACACATTACAGTAAACCCTGTGATGTGCTTTGAGATGTGAAAGCTGTTTTATCAAATGCTATTTGATACTATTTGTTTTGTCTATCTTGAATATTGCACCAGCCAGTGCAATTTGACGGAACATTTGACGGAAGAGCTGATATCCCCATGCATGTCCACATGCACATGTATCAAGATAATGTC
This sequence comes from Callorhinchus milii, assembly GCF_018977255.1. Classification (NCBI taxonomy): domain Eukaryota; kingdom Metazoa; phylum Chordata; class Chondrichthyes; order Chimaeriformes; family Callorhinchidae; genus Callorhinchus; species Callorhinchus milii. Next base: position 9,500,345 of record NW_024704747.1, read on the forward strand.
ATACGATATAAATTGGCCGTTATCTATTCAGTTTCAATCTTCTGCTAAACATGTTAATTGTACATTAAAAATGTTTTAAATCTCATTGATTCATTTGATTGGTTCCAGTTTAGAGACTTTTAGATTTAATGTGCAGTAAAAAGCAGTGAAAGAAAGGATTTATCTGTTGTGCAATGTGGACTGAGAATGTTAAAGCCATGTCAATATTCTCTTAAAATGAACTTACTTGAAGAAATACACTTTGCAGTTATTGGAATGCTGTCGCAATTGCTTCATTAGATCTGGAAGAGTGGACAAAGGTCTAATTTATGATATTTGCAAACTACACTTGTTGCGTTAATTACAGTTAATTACATGTGCGAAATTTGTGAACCACAAATTGCAAATCACAAAGATCAGAAAATGTTGCAGGTGAAGTGGCCAGCTTTATAATGGACTTTGCTGACTTGTAAGTTGCAGGCTACAAATTCCAGCAATCGGAAGATGCAATCCAGAAATGTTTACTAATGTAACACATTTGGTTTGCACCTATTGCAAATTAAATCCTACTATCATAATAGTTGTTCACTATTAACGAGTTGTTCGGATCTGGACTGCATTGTCTGAAAGTTTGGTGGAAGCCGATTTGATAACAACTGTTAAGAGAGAAATGGTTAATTATTTGGGGAGGACAAGTTTGCAGAGCTATGGGGGGAGAGCGGGGGAGTAGGATTGAATTGGATAGCTCTTTTCAAAAGCCGGCACAGACACAATTGGCTAAATGGGCTCCTGCTGTATAATTCTATGATTCTATGATAATGGTACTGGATATTAGCTGTCTCATCCAAGTGTGCTCTGCAACATTACAATATGCTATTGGCAAGTGGCTTAAATAAAAATGCTCAACTTTAAATAATAATAATAATATAATAATAATCCTTGCATTTGATATAGCGCTTTTCACGTCAGGAGGACATCCCAAAGCGCTTCACAGAACACACCGTAAAGTGAATTGACTGTATATTTGTGGGCGAACGCGGCAGCCAATTGCGCACAGCAATGTCCCACAAACAGTCGTAGATTGAAAATGACCAATTTATTATTTTTTTTTTGGAGGGATTATTATTAGGCTCTGTGTGGAGTAAGGAAACTTGCCCAAGGTTTCGCCCTCTGCCTGGAATTGAACTCAGGTCTCTCACTTGCAAAGCGAGTGCTCTAACCACTGAGCTACAGGACTCCAACATGGGTTATGTTCTAGTCTTGTCATACTTAAGCTCATATAAATTATATCCTATTGTCCTCAGTTTAATATAAACCCCAGTAAATCACAGTATGGATTGAACCTTGTGATTTTTCAATGATTATTGAGTTTCACTGTTTGAATCTTTCGAAGAGGGAATCATTTTAAAACTTGTAAGAGCTCACTTTTCTCGTCGAGAGATTCAAACAGTAATGTACGATTAATGTACACCCACTGGGCTCAACTTCAGACTTTCAATTCTTGATGAAGCTCAAAGGTTAACTTTACAACAACAACAACTTGCACTTATATAGATTCACTCCACGCAGTAGCATATCAGAGCACTTAACAGTGGTGGAGCCTGATTCCAGGGAGGGCAGGGAAGAGGTGGTCACCTCAAGGCTGGACTATGGGAACTCTCTCCTCGCCGGCCTTCCCGCCACCTCCCTCCACAAGCTGCAGGTCATTCAGAACTCTGCAGCTCGTGTACTGTCCCACACCAGGCTTCGCGACCACATCACTCCCACCCTCGCTCGCCTCCACTGGCTCCCCATCCCCAGAGGATCGAATTCAAGATCCTCATCCTCACCTACAAGGCCATTCACGGCCTTGCTCCCTCCTACCTCTCCGACCTACTATCCCCCTATTTACCTGCCCGTACCCTCCGTTCCTCTGGCTCCGGTCTGCTCCACATCCCCCACCCCAACCGCCCTACCATCAGTGGCCGGGTCTTCAGCCTCTCAGCCCCGAGGCTCTGGAACTCCATCCCCCAGAGCCTTTGCCCTGCTTCCTCCCTTTCCTCCTTCAAGGCCGGTCTCAAGACCTTTCTCTTTGACCGTGCCTTCAGCTCCCCTCTCGACTCTCTACCCCCTCCTCGCTCCCTCCCTTCCCTCCCCTCACCCTGACCATTTCCCCCCTGCTCGGGTCCTGACCCAACTGTCCGGCGCCTTGGGACATCCTCCCGACGTGAAAGGCGCTCTATAAATGGAATCTTGTTGTTGTTGTTGTCGTCAGCACGGTCGAAGAGGAAGGTTTCCAGGTGGAACTTGAAAAAGGGGAGAGAGGGGGCAAGGTAGAGGCATTGAAGGAGAATGTTCCAGACTTTCGGGTGTAGTGGCTGAAAGCGCGACCTCCGATGGTGGGACAGAGGGTGCGAGGGACGAGCAGGAGGCCGGTGCCAGTCGAGCTGAGGCGCCATGTGGTGGATTGGAGGTCAGAGAGGTCTGGAGGTGCCAGAAAGTGAAGACATTTGAACACGAGTGTGAGGATCTTGAAGTCGATCCATTCAGTGATGGGAGCCTGGCCAGAACTAGTGAGATATGGGTACAGAGGTTGTGGGTGGCAGAGTTCTGAATGAGCTGGATCTTTTGAATAGTGGAGCTGGGGAGACTGGCGAGGAGTGATCTAGGCAGGAGGTGACAAATGCATGCACAATGGTTTTGGCTGCATTTGGGTAAACTTTAGGGGTAAAGATAAAGGTCTTTATCTTTGCCTTTTTCTTATCCATTTTCCAGATGGTATGGCCAACTGTATCTGAGTGTAAAATCCGTCAAATTTGAACTAAGAGTCTTTAGAAGGGTGTTCAGTTGTACAAGGCATACAGGGTGTCCTTCTGACGTGAAAGTGCTACATAAATGAAATATGTTGTTTGTGGTTACAATGAGGGTGTGGAAAGTGTGGGAATGTTGTTCATCTTTGGGCAATCGCAAAAGTTACAGAATAAGCAAAGGCAATGAGACAAAACATGTTTTCGCATTTGGTGTAAGCTCAGCTTTGTTTTGGTTTGCAACTATCAATGTATATGTTATTGTGCTAAGGAACCCGGGACCCATATCTCTTTTTATGAAAGAAACAGACATCCAATTATGGGAAAATGGAACATGTATAAAAGTAGTTTATAAGTTTATAAGTAGTATACAAGTTTTAATACTTACAAATTATGTAAATTAGAAAGAATACATTTTCATAGTGCCTTGTACATCAAAAATATCAATGCTTTACAATAATTAGTAGTTACTGCATTTAGATAACTGTGGCATTTGTAGATAAATGTGGTGGCTGATTTGTGCACAGCAAGTGCCCACAAACAACTATGGAGTGATTGACCAATTTAATTTGTACGATTGTTGGTCAGTACATGGGGAGAATCTCCCTTCTTTTTTTCAAAAGAGCCCTGGGAATTTTAACACCCATCTGATAATAAATGGACAGACAGGACCTAAATTCAATGATGAATTTGACAAGGCATTGCTGCTCCAGTACAGCACTGGAATGTCAGCCCAGACTGAGCTTACGTCCCAATATAAATCGTACACCTCCAATCTTCACGAATGGGGTGAATTAGGAGATACAAGAATATTCTAGGGACTGTAGTCAGAATGACTTTAACTTACTCAATTTGGTTGTGAATAAGTTAAATTGGTATTGATGTCCAAAGTATTTGCATTTCAGAAACACTTTTATATTATGTAGGTCCAGATAATTCAATCATTTATCTCATGGCTGATTTTGAGTTATTATTTTAATACTTTACAATATACTTCAATGTCACACATAAATTATTGAAATTAGAAGGATTCTAATGATAAAGCATTACGTTTTCCTTAGAAAACTGCATTTTTTTCCAGATATTCTTAGGTATGTAATATAAAAATACAGTTTGATTGTAATTTTAGTGGGATACTCAATAACAGTTGTAAACCAGATGCTTGGGCTGTATAATACTGAGATTAAAACTGTAACTCCTCTATAATTATCTACACTTTATCTGTGATGTCTATCATTGTGCATTAGGAAAAATATCAGTATAATGTTCGAGTTCTATCCCGCATTAATTATCCCAGCATAACCCTAAGGGCTCCTCTTCACAATACCCATCTATCTTGTACCTCTGCTAAGGTGCTTTTAAATTATTTTTTAGCTGATTCTTCAATGCACGGTCAAAATAGTCAATTATAATTCTATACGATGTCTGTTATGATAAAAATAACAAGTCTGCAGATCCATTCCACACACCTGCAAACAATTGTTGAGCCTTATTTATTTTTCTTATCTTTTAAAGATGGTTAAAACTGGCTTAAAGATTGCATTCTTATTGTGCAAGCTCATTTGTTTTCATTTTTGTCCTCATAGTTAGAGGAATTTGTAAATGTTTATACCTTGCTCCACTTGCATCTTTTAATCTCAACGTTAAAGGAATGTTTGTATCACACCTTTCTTGACAAAGTGAGAAGGCATCTGACACCAAATCTGGGTGTAAGCAGTGTAGGTTAAGTGCAGGGTAAAGTACCCTCCACTGTGTCTCAGCAAAATACTTTCCACCCTAACCTCAGAGGATTACATGAATGCAGTGTAATTATTTCAGCATTCACACCAGTTGTTTAGTAAAGCAATTGCCAAATAGTGCATCGTTCAGTGTTGCCACTCCACTGATGTTTGGAAGAAGACTCTGTTTAGTCTGTACAAATGCACATTGTGTAGAATAGAAATATCATCTTTTTGCTGGATGTAGTGACCTCAGACTTGGATACAAGCAGCTACAGAACAGTGATTCATGTGACACAATATCAGCACTCCACCAAACCCAAGCAAACATATCAAATGGACTTAGAATCTTCTCATACTGGCACTCAGTGAAACAAATAAGATCAAAAACACAGAACTTATAAACAAAACATTGCAGATGCTCCATTCTGTCTGCAAGCACAACCCTGAGCTTCCGGTTTCTTATCATTTCAACTCTCCCTCCTACTCGCACTCTGAACTCTCCATCCACAGTCTCCTATGCTGTTCCAATGAGCCCCAGTGCACGCTTGAGGAACAGCACCTCATTTATCTGCTAGGGACCTTACAGCCCTCTGGCCTCAATAATGATTTCAACAATTTCAGACCATAAAAGCTCACATTCCCACTCCCCCTCTTCTGTGACCATTACCACATCATCTGGGTCCCAAACACACCTTTTCTCTCTCTGGTCTGCCTGTTTTGTTACAATTCCTCCCCCCCACATACACCTTTGTTCTGCAGTATGAATACCACTATTCCCCTGCTTTGTTGCAATCCTACCCTTTATTTTGCATTATTAACACCTCTTTAACCCCTCATCCCCTGTCCTCTACCCCATTTCCTCCTTGTCTTCCTTGCACTGCCTCCCCCTTCTCTGTTAGTCCTTAAAAGCCTCTCTCTCCCAACATGCCCCAGTTCTGACAAAGGGTCGAGGACCAGAAACATTAACTCACTTTCTTTCTCCATAGATGCTGCCTGATCTGCTGAGTCTTCCCAGCAACTTCTGTTTTTGTACACAGAACTTATATCTCATCTGTTTTAGATAAGGCCTACTTTTCTTTGATTGGATTTATTGACTTGCAATCTCTCAGCAGTGATATTTGATAGTATTTCAAATCTTTGCTCTTTAAATTCATAATATTTAATATGTAATCATATCATGTTTTAAAAAAAGGTTATGTAGATATCTCCGAGTTGTTACAGTACATCAGCCATATTGTACCAATCAAAACTAATATTTCAATGTCTTTGAAATCTTGATGCCACCCAGGTTCTGAGTTTGTCTGACCATTTGTTTGTAACAGTGAAGGGTTTCTAAAAAATTAAAGAATAATACAATACAGCATCAAATTACACTTATAAAGCGCCTTTCACGTTGGGAGGACATCCCAAGGGACTGAACAGTCAAGGATTAGGACCTGAGCGGTGGTTGAGGACATTTGGGATCAGGGAAGGTGGAGGGTAGGAGGGTGGCCAAAGGCATGGTCGAAGAGGAGGATCTTGAGGCATGCCTTGAAGGAGGCAAGGGAGGGAGTGAGGCAAAGAGAATGTGGGATGGAATTCCAGAGGGTGGGGGCAGAGATGCTGAAGGCCCAATCGCCAATGGTGGGGCGGGCTGAGCGGGGGACATGGAGCAGGCCGGAGCCTGTTGAGCAGAGTGAACGGACAATGTTGAAAAGGGGTTAGCAAGTCGGAGAGGTAGGAGGAGGCAAGGCTATGGAGGGCCTTGAAGGTGAGGGCGAGAATTTTAACTCTATCCTCTGAGGGATGGGGAGCAAGTGGAGCTCAGAGAGGATGTGTGTGATGGGGTCACGGAACCTGGTGCGGGAGAAAACATGAGCTGCAGAGTTCTGCATGATCTGCAGCTTGTGGAGAGAAGAGTTGGGAAGGCCGACAAGCAGGGCATTGGCATAGTTGAGCCTGGATGTAATGATTTAATGACGGCATTTATGAGGGTTTTCAGCGGTCTGAGGGGTGAGGCAGTGGCAGAGTCAGGCAATGTTGCAGAGGTCGGGGAATGCAGAGCGGGTCATGACATGGATGTGGGGAAGAAAGGACAGTTGAGGGTCGAACAAGATGCCTAGGTTCCTGACTGGCTTGGTGAGGTGGAGTGTAAATCCGTAGATGCAGATTCTGCCAGTGCCTGAGGTGTGCAGGCGTTGGCGCGAGCCCATCAGGACAGCCTCAGCCTGCTGACGTTCAACTGTAGAAAGATGGCTCTCATCCAGGACTTGATTTCAGACAGGCAGTCTGTCAGGACAGCATTGGTCCTGGAGTCGAGGGTGGAGGTAGAGAGATAGAGTTGGGTGTCATCTGCGTACGTGTGGAAGTTGACCCCATGTCTGCGGATGATGACGCCAAGAGGGAGCATGTACTGGTTGAAGATGAGAGGACCAAGGACAGAGCGCTGAGGAACACCACACAAGACGGTGGGGTGGGAGGCTGGAGGAGAAGCCATTTGTGGAGATAAAATGGAGCCGGTGTGAGAGATTGGATCTTATCCAGTCAAGGACAGAACCTTGAAGGTTGAGATGAGAGGAAAGGCGATGGAGGAGGATAGATTGGTCCACAGTGTCAAAGGCAGCGGAGAGGTCGAGGAGAACGAGGAGACAGAGGGAATTCTGGTCAAAGATGGACAGAATGTCATTTGTTACCTTGACCAGGGCTGTTTCTGTGCTGTGGGTAGCACGGAAACCCATTTGAGAGGTTTGTAAAGGGAATGGCAGAAGAGGAAGGAGTGAAGCTGGGACGCAACAACTCTTTCAATGAGCTTGGAAAGGGAACAGGGATGGGTCCAGGGAAGGTTTTTTTAGGATAGGGGTGATGACAGCGCGTCCATGTGATAATATTATGATGATAATCTCCATGTGTTTCAATATATTAGCTTTGTAATTTGAATTTCATTGATAGTTGATTACTTTCATAGTCTACATACTATGGATTTAGTTAAATGCAAACTGAATTACAATATTCTGCAACTAACCTGGTAGATTGAACAATGCTGTAGGACTTCTTTGGAAACAACAACAACAAATTGCATTGATAGAGCACAATTCATTTCAGGACGACATCCCAATGTGAAAGGCACTGCATAATTACAATTTGTTGTTATTGAAAGCTGAAAACATTAGAGAAACTGAAAAAAAAGCAAGTAAAAGAGCAAACAAAATACCTGATAAAACTTAATCAAACATTGCTTTCAGTTTGACCTATACTCCTCTGGTTACTTTTTGTTGAAACTGCAATACTAAATGTCATGAATGTAAGTGACAGCCTGGTGTAGGTAGTAACACTCTTACATCTGAATCAGAAGTTGGTGGGGGTGGAAGGGACGGATCAAGCCTCATATCATGTCCTAAATTCATTGTTGAGACTGACCTACCAGTGCCATGTTGGGGGAATGCTTCATTGAGATGCTGGGGTGACAGAGGTAGGCATGTTCTGGGTATTAAGGAGTCCATGATACTATCCGAAAAGAGTTTCTTCCGGCATTATATCCTACAAATTAATTATCTTATTTATCTCAGGTTTGTTTCTGGAATTTTGGAGATCAACGAGACTCCCCTAATTATAGAATAAGGATTAAATCTAAATCTGACTTTGGTGTTTTTTTTTGGGGGGAAAGCACCGTTTAAACTATTAAAGTCATTGCCATGGGTATTTTCTAATGTTTGCATTTTTAACTGATGGTTGTGATAGCATGAGCTGTAGACTTGTGCAGAGAAATTATTTCTTAGAAGACTTTGTAATATCCAGATTATTCCAGCTACATGAATCATAAACTGTGCGGTTATGCATAAATTTTGCATTTCATGTATTTTAGTAAAATATTCACCACATTATACCTCACGGGAGACTCATTGTATTCTGCATGCAGATCAATCTGTAAAATTAAGTCATCGAATATATACTGTTAGCTCCAAATGGGTTACTTTTTAGACTGGCATGCACTAAAATGACCACATTTTATCCAGCAAAAGCCATTAGCCATCTAATTAAAAGGCAAATTAAAGTATTAAATAGGTATTTTGTAAGAATTTTAGTCTACCTATTAGGGAATACATCTGCGAATGTTATGTCTATGCTACTTCTAAGAGATCTTTCCAATTTATATACATGAGGCAGATTGTGGATGAAGCCATGATCGAATTGTATTCTGTTTTAATAATCTGTGAGTGCTGAATTTTAATGCTAGTTTACAGGTTATGAACATTTTCTTTAGTTTGACAATCTGAAAAGTAATACAAACTGAGGTTTTAAATAAGAGAAATGTAATTTTGCTCCAATTAACATCAAATAACCAGAAATGGAAAATTCTTAGAACCTTCTAACTAGTATGGACATTTGACACTCAGAACTTTTAAATGCTGTGATGCATTTCAAAAGAGAATTAACAGAATTGTACATCTTGGCCTGGATGTTTGTATTGCTGATGAGGATACAGGACAGGACATTCAAATAACATTCAGGACAAGGACTGTCCAACAGATTATTTTTCATTGTTCCAGTCATGTTAGTCCAACTCATTTTGTAACACTCTCGCTTGGAGTTGGAGCTCCACAACAGTACTTGAGCTGAAACTGTGGTGTGAAAGTTTAGGCATTTCACCCTTCAGGTGAGACATTAGGTTCAAAGTCCCTTTTGTCTGTTTTTGTGCTTTAAGGTTGAGGTTACAGTTCCTATTGCTTACTGTATTTTGAAGACCAGAAATCCTGATGGTTTAGCAAATCTTCCTCCATCATCGAAATTGTCAAAAAGATGCATTTGGCTCTTCACCAAATGCTGAGGGTGTGCGGCACTGTTCTTTGGATGAAATGTGATAATAATAATAAATAAATCAAGGTCCTTTAAAGATATTAAAGATCCCATGGCGCTATTTGAAAAGAGAAGGGAGTTTCACCTAGTGTCTTGGCCAATAATCTCTCAAATAAAATTGTGTTTGTGGGGCATTGTTGTCCACAATTGCGCTACCGCATTTGGCTGCAAATAGTCACTTCATATCACAGAAATCTTGTGAAGTGCTTTGAGACGTCTTTCTAACATAAAAGGCACAATATCAAATGCATGTTTTGTTTAAGCTTCCTATTTACTCAATCAGCTTCTGTTTATTGCTGGTTTTGATGGTATTCCTCATATTAACAATGTCAAGTGCTACAAACTCCATCAATGATAAAGTAGATAGATTTTCCAATGGCAGTACCCCATTACCAATTGATAATAATAATAATAATAATAATCCTTGCATTTGATATAGCGCTTTTCACGTCGGGAGGACGTCCCAAAGCGCTTCACAGAACACACTGTAAAGTGAATTGACTGTATATTTGTGGGCGAACGCGGCAGCCAATTGCGCACAGCAATGTCCCAATATCTCGATGATCTTGTTTGATCACAAAAATGCATACTGGTATAATGCAGATACTGCTCTACAAATGCAATGCACATGTTAATTGATGTAGCTTTATTAAGTCTGAAATGTTCTGCTCTGAATGTTCAAGTTTGAAAGATTAACGCAGGAAGATGGAAGCAATAGATCGTCATTGCTGGATGGTTGATAGCTCAGGAATTGCAAGTATCTCAGGTATAATGTGTAAAATGTTTTCTGACCAAGATAATGTGGTCCCAGCATTCCAGAGCAGTATTGTGCTCATCCATGAGGTTCTCCTACTGTATCTATAGCTGTGCCTACACCGATTGAAGGAACTGGAACGTTTTCCCCTGGAACAAAGGAGGCTGAGGGGTTACCTGATAGAGGTCTTGAAAATTATGATGGGTCTTCATAGAGTCAATAGGGAGAAACTATTTCCACTGGTTGGTGAGTCGGTAATGAATAATTGAGTGGGTATCAATTTAAGTTAGTTGGTAATTAAGCAAATAGGGAGGTTAGGGCAAAGTTTTTACTTGCAAAGTAATTAGGATGTGGAATGCCCTGCTGGGAGCACTGGTTAAAAAATGCACTTTGGTTTTCAAAAGGAAAGGTAGACAAATATCTTAAGGATAGTCAACTACAGAGCTATGAGGAAAAGGTAAGTAAATGGGCCTGAAAGGATTGATCTGAAAGGAGACAACACAGGCACAATGGGCCGAATAGCCACCTTCTTTGTCGTAAATTTCTATGGTAGTATAGCTATGGAAATGAGATTTGCACTACAAATGGTACTTTTGCAACCGTTTCCACAATGCTAGAGTAAATGTGGACAACCTGTGGCTCTGTACAATAACTCATATGATACATGTGATACACAGGATTACATTGAATTAAATAATAATAATAATAATTCTTGCATTTGATATAGCGCCTTATCACATCGTCGAGAATCCTCAAAGCGCTTCACAGAATATACAGTAAAGTGAATTGACAGTATGTTTTGTGGGCAAAAACACAGCAATTGAGTGACCACATTATTATTTTTAAAAAATAGTTTGAAGGGTTTATTAAACATGGAACACAAACCGACAATCGACTAACAAGCAGTTTCCTACATACTGCTCGGTGAACCGAATATTAATTAAGTAATTGGGCTACATCTGGAATTGTACATAATAACTAATGGGAACAATTAGTTAATTGCATAAGTAATGGTACCTATTCCCTCTGTACAAGTACATCTGTACATAGCACATTATACCACTGTCTTTACACATAGTTTGCATATGTTGCATGGTACTATTGATATTTAGGACACCTGACGATGATCTCTTTCAGACATGTACAAAATAGCTTTCACTGTACTGAAATTATAGGTCACTGCTAAAACATGTGATCCTAAAAATATGTAACTGAGTTAAATTTGATGGAAGCACTTTTCAGTGCATTTTGCCTGTCATAGTGTAAGCTCCTGGAATTTTATGTCTAATGTATTCATATTATTTCACTCGTCTCATTCACAAGTGGTTCATAATAATAATAATAATAATCCTTGCATTTGATATAGCGCTTTTCACGTCGGGAGGACGTCCCAAAGCGCTTCACAGAACACACTGGAAAGTGAATTGACTGTATATTTGTGGGCGAACGCGGCAGCCAATTGCGCACAGCAATGTCCCACAAACAGTCATATGGATTGAAAATGACCAATTTATTATTGTTTTTTTTGGTTTTGGAGGGATTATTATTAGGCGTGTGGAGTAAGGAAACTTGCCCAAGGTTTCGCCCTGCCTGGAATTGAACTCAGGTCTCTCACTTGCAAAGCGAGTGCTCTAACCACTGAGCTACAGGACTCCTTTCATATATTGTTCTTAGCCGCTTAAAAAGTTAATTACAATCAAAAACAAAAAAAATGCTTCTTGTGCTGAATTGTGTCAAAAGATGGGGTAAAAAGCCCTTTGAAAAATAAGTCTCCCTGAAAAAATTGACACATTTTGTTAAATATTATGAAAGAGCAAATAATCAAATGTGTGAGTTATTTTGATTGTTTGTGCTTTGTGGTGCACTTGGGATATTTTCTTGGAAAAAAAGGTGATTTTCCATATATTTCTTGCCTGAAGGCATTCTTTTAGGTGACTTTGGGACTACATTTCTTGTAATTAATCTGTGCAATGAGACTGATAGTGTGTAATTGTAAAACAAAATAGCAAATTATAGTAAATAAAAACGTTTTGTAACATTGTAAAACTAAATGTAAATGAAGTGTTGATAGGATTACATCAATTCTCATGTTAACGTATGATTAAATCACTATGATAAGATTAGTTGACATTTTGTTTACAATTTCTTTATTCAGAAGACATGTTAATTTATTACTGTATCCTGTTCATGGAAAGATGTATTTAACTATATACTTATTTGTAAGTATGCAAAATTTGTCTGTTGAAAAATACAAGAATAATAATCTTTACACTGATATAGCGTCTTTTACATCTGGAGGACATCTCAAAGTGCATCACAAAGCGCATCCACTGAAAGTGGAGTGACTGTGAGCCTTGTGGGAAAAGTAAATATAAATGCTTTCAAGTTACAACACAAAAGAACTAATATGAGATAATTATCCAGGTTTAGTTTTAATGTCTATCCCTTGATATATTTGTAACACTTCTCAGTTGACTTCAAGCAGGTTGGAGTATGCTTAAGGAAGGGCTAGTACCCTTAATATTTTGGGAGTTAGCTGAGTGTCTGACACATGCAGAAACCCATCACTCTGCTTAAGAGTATCCGAACCAAGCTGAGAATTCCACACATTCCACCTACACATGGAAATTCCTGAGATAGACTGTTGGAATGGAATGCACACTCTCTCCCTGGAGAGACATATGCTGTTTACCTAATCCGGAAAGTATTAGCAGGTTGGCAAGACCCAAGGCTTGGGGACTCCAGAGTGTGTGTTGTGGTACTGCTGGAGTCTAACCAGCTAAAACCACATAACTTGCCATTGTTTTCGCTGTCTGGCAAACTTTTCCGCTGCTTGTCCAGCTAGGATCACCCTACATGTTAGGGCTTTGGCTTGCAGAGTTAACAGGAGCTGAGTGGGATGGTTCCCTGCCCCCAGTGACTGGTCTGCCTTCGAGGTATTGCGGATGAGTCAGGCTGGCTGTGTTGTCATCAGCAGTGCCCTGGAATATTGTGGACCTGCTCAGGAACCAGACTACTGAGATCGCCACAGAGTCGATTCCGACATTCCAATTCCGATGCCAAATATGTCACCTTGGAGCCAGTTCAGCTCCATGGAGACCCCTTGCTTACCTCCCTCCACCCCCGCCCTCACCCCCAAGGAGGCTATCATTAAGATAATCTTAGCATTTTCATAAAGATAGATATGAGCCTGAAATCAATGTTAACTGGTGTCAGTGAGATTGGTGTTCATTCTCCTTTCAGAAAGGTGTTGGTACTTCCATAACTTGGGAAACATTGTAAAATTTATATTGATTTGATATTTTAGAAATAAAATCTAGAACTTGTCTACGTTAATTCAAATGACATGTTATACATTCCATAAAATATCCAATCGTTTAACTTTCACATTGACATTAATTTGTATTTCAGTCACTGTCTTAATAAGGAGATATGGATATTTCTAAACCCCAAATACCTTTCATTTGACCAAATGTTGTTTTAACTGAATAATGTGAAAGTTGTAGAAATAATCACCTGGTGAATTTAACATAATTCCCAGCAAAGATCCTGGGGTTTGGGGGGTAGGGAGGCCACCAAATTGGACATTATTCCGTTATTCATGAATTCCAGACAAAGAGAAATCTCCATCTGTTGGTGGCATCTGTGGAACTTTATCAGGCTTGGATAATGTTAAGCATGACGATGGATTTATGCTTGCATCCCACTGACCAAAACAAAATGAACCTTGAAGGTGTCAACAGGCCAGTTTCCAGTTTCTTGATAGAAAGTACAACCGAATCTGACATTATGTCTCCAGCAATCCAGCAGGGATTGATTGTTCCACAGCAATAGGGAATGAGAGCTGTGGCTGATTTCTCCTCCCTAACTTGGGTACTGAAGCCAAATATAACTTCTCCAGTGCAGGATAAACTTACATGATACAGACAGAAGATCAAATGAGAGATTCCCTGCCTGGAAACTTACTCAGCCATCCGGGAAAGCCGGGGAAAAAAATTATAACATGGTGAAAAATAAGATCTGAGTATTGGTGTACATCAGCAACATAACGTAAAGAGCAATAGTTTCACTGACAAATGTAAACATTCTAAGATATTATACATAGCCCTGAAATATGAAGGGAAAAATATAATAACAACAACTTGCATTTATATAGCGCCCCTCACGCAGGGTAATATCCCAGAGCACTTGACAGTGCCTAAGCACAACTTCGAGCCAGGGGGAGGGGGAGGTGACTGTAGGCACGGTCAAATAGGAAGGTGTTCAGACACAACCTGAAAATGGGGAAGAATGAGGCAAGGCGGTGGGAAAGAGGAAGAGTGTTCCAGAGGTTCAGGGCGTAGTGGATGAAAGCTGAAAAGGCATTGATTTACATAACTGCTATAAACATTTTTTTCCATTTTACCATGCCCATTTTGAATAAACCTGCTTCTTTGTACTGCGTATGTATTATGTGTAACAGTGTATAAATAGAGGAAACATAATGGGAGCAGAGTAATCTAACATGCTCGAGTAAATCATCCCCACCTAACTGATATGTTCACTCAACGCTGTTCTGTTACCATTCTTGATAAGGAGTCCATTTAAGGCAGCTGATTTCTAAGTTCAGGTTTTAAACGAGTCTGTTTCTTTTTATATAGACTTTGCTTTCTTTATCTTTAGCTTATTTTGGTCTTTGATGTGTGTCGTGGTGATGGTGCTTCATAGTGGTGTCTCACAAACAAATTGGGTCAATTTTATGGCCTGTGTTTTTATTCATGGGTTGTTTCAGAATGTACTATATTTTAGTAACTTGTTAAAGAATTTCCAGTTGCAGTGTATTTTTATTGTGGGCTTGGCTCAAGGTTTTAGTGTGAGACTGGCAGATCGAATTTGGGTAGCATAGCATTATCATGCCACATGCTGTTACATTATCTCTCTGCAGCTTGATTTGGTATTCTAGAGGCAAAGAGTGAGTTCATGTCAATGCCATCATGTAACTTACAATATGATAACCTTCACATCTGACCTGTGTTATGTAATTGACTTGTTTGGCTCGTAGAGTTTTCCATTCTGCAGAAATAGCCTTTCTGATTTTTCAGGTCTAAAGCAATCATTTCCAAAACTGTAAAATGGTATTACTGTTGCTATGTTTGGTAATCTACCTGGCGTGCAAATCCTCCATTAAGAGAGGGAATTGGACTGATATAGCAAGAACATGTCTTTACATAGATGGAAATTAACAGCTGCAATGGATTCCCAAGAGTGGTAAAGGGTAGGACACTGGACCTGATGTTTTAAAAGTACAGTGGGTATTCTGGACAAACAAAATCAAATGGACCTTCTGCATTCGTTCCTTTGCATTCATTCATACATAACATCAACATTATTCCAAGATGGGAATGATTTCCACTAACATCCTTGCATTTGATACAGTGCCTTATCACATCAATGAAACGCTTCAAAGCATTTTATGGGATTTGCTGTAACATGTAGTGACTGCACATTCTGTAAGCAAAATACATGCTTGTAATGTGACTGAAAAGATATTGCGAGAGATGAGTGGGAGCATGTAAATGAATGTGGGTTTGTGATCACCGTTGAATTGGTCAACTTCTAAATCAGGAATTGGCTTAGTGATTAAATGTCCAGTTTGTTGCAGAAGAATGAGCACTATATCAAGATGGAATATTGAAAGAAAAAGCAGTATCTTTTGAAATATCCTATTTAAAACCTGATTTCAGTGAAAGCCAACTGTAGTGTGTGCTTTGAGACAACTATCATTACCGCACAGGGGGCCACAGTTTCCATTTCAGTCAAGCATGCAACATACTGTATTGGAAAGGAAAATGAACATTCCTGTATTACTGTCAGGTCTCTTCTCACTGGGTAATGTCATTTTCAGCTCCTTTGAATCCTTGAATGCAGCAACTCATAACTCTGCCAGTAACATTTAATTAAAATTCAAAACTGTTCTAACTTTGTAAAAACAGAATTTAACCCCAACTACATTGCAACCAGTGTATATTTTTCTGCTTTAACTCTACTTTGTCTTTACTAAATGCAAACAATCTGAGTAAAAAATTCCAAAATTTCATCTGATTATTACATTATCAGTGAATGGGGGTAGAAATTCAGCATTAAAACAAAAAACAACAAATTGCATTTATATAGCACCTTTCATGTCAGGAGGATGTCCCAAGGCACTGGACAGTCGAAGGTTTACACTCGAAGTGGGAGTTGGAACTAAGAGGGGTGGTAAAAGAACACAAGCTCTGTATCTAAACTTGTTTACATCTGACTTGCTGCAGAGAAGGTCAAGTAATTATTAGTGGTNAAAAAGCTTCTTCTGTATTACACCTGCGTTCATTTTGACTGCACATTTTCATTGGTAAAGAGGAACCAATAATACAACCAGTGAAAAATAGAGTTAAAGGTGTGGCTAAATCACTTATGCATATTAATTGCCTTAGTTCTAATTGAGCACATCTGATTGCGCTGCTAGCAAATCTGTAGTTTATGGCTAATAAAGGTGACAGCTTTCATACTATTCAAAGCGAGCAATTATATTTTCATTTGAACTGCCCTTCTTACAGTTTACATATTAAAGCCCCAAAGTCCCCTTGTCTGTTTAAAATGTGCTCACAACACTTTAAAGGGGAACAGGATAATTGAAGGTGAAACAATCTCACGGAACCTTGCTTTGCATGCTAATTTACAAACCTTGTACAATCATCAGCAGAGCCAGGAACTCAACGGTAACAAAGTAAACAAAACCATTTAGGTGGACTTCAACTACATTTTGTAAAAGTACACAAAATAATTTTAAGCAACTTACATGATATGAAGTTACTAACCTTTCTGACACAAACCTGAGCTCACTAACTAATTCTATCTATACTTACATGAGATTTATACCCATGTTTAATAGCCCCCACTGGTAGGATTTATGCTCTTTTGTTTAATACACCTGCTCTGTTAGAAGAACTTCAGGTTCCAATGTCTGACTGTAGGAATTGTTCTAGCATTTCTTTGAGAAGTTTTCAATGAATGCTGTTGTGAAAAATTAAAATATTTAATTGAGAACCGTACTACTGTGATCCGAAAATATGTGTCGCACATTGTCTGCCTTATTGTGAGCAATAAGGCCTCCATGAATGTGGGTCCACAAGCCAAACAAAGTGTGGTTACATGTCTGAATTCAGAATTGTTTTTTGTGACATCTGAGACATCCCCATCCCAAATGTAGAATCTTTGAATTGAATCTCTGAAGCAAATTCCAACCCCCACACGCTTCTCTACTCACGATACATCAAAGAGCAAACTTCGCAACTTTATCTTGCCAAAAGGCTGGGAGCAAAGCCATTGCTCGCACTACAAGACTACAAAACTGTTCTACGTGTCAGAACAGTTGCAGGGTTGATTCATAAGCTTTGCATTGCCTCCTGATGCCTTCTGACATTTGATGAAAGGGTTAAAAACACAGCAGTCAATCAAAATCATATCTGTTATTTTAAGCATCTGAATCCAAAAGGGAAACAGCCTCTGACTGTATTGTTTAGGCTTCAATCTAATTAGACAAATGGTAAAAATCCTCAGTAGTTCCATCAGCATTCATAATGGAGAAAAATAGGTTTATTTTTCAGACATAACCTATCAAAAGTTCCAGCATCTGCAGTTATTTTATCTTTCCGATTTGATTCTTTCAACTTTGTTTTGAAATTTTCTGCAATTCAGCTGCATCCTCTCAGACCAGAGATTTCTGTTTCTGAAGCAGTGTGAGATAGATATCCTGCTGATTGCTGTTACTTTTCAGGCAAACATTTGGATGGAATAGCAGTCAAGCCTCAAATATCACATGCTGACTCATTGCTTTGTGCCTGTATTGATTGCTTGTGTGTGTGTGTGTGTGTGTGTGTGTGTGTGGATACATACAGAATACAGTAAATCATGGTTTGGTAACATCTACTTCCAAGACTTTCTTCAAGAGTCTTATATTCTGCTTTACCCTAAAGAGTGTAATTATTTTTTTATAGTGCGTTATCACATCAAAATATTGTCACAGGTAATAACTATCAAAGATAGTGACTATTGCTTTGTAGGTAAATACAGGAGCCAGCAAGGTCCCATGAAAAACCTTAAGGTAAATAACTAAGGATTCTGAGCCAGAACATAGGAAGAAATACCATTCTCTTTTCAAACTAATGTCATGGGATCTCTAACATCCAACTGAAAAATAAAATGGATGGATTCTTGATTTAACATCCTTTCTGATGGATGGTATCTATGCAGTGCTCTTCCCCCAGCCCCCTTCCCCCAGCCCCCTTCCCCCAGCCCCCTTCCCCCCCGTAGTGCACTGTACTAGAATTTCAAGTCCTGATATGGTACTTGAACCCTTAACCAGCATGTATCATAGAATCATAGAATATTACAGCACAGAAGGAGGCAATTCGACCCATTGTGCCTGTGCCAGCTCTTTGGGAGAGCTACACAATCAGTCCCACTCACCTGCTTTTTCCCTATACTCTTGTACCTGTACCCCAATATTACAGTATATTTGCAATATATCACAATGCTATAACTCTATATATAATAATTTAACTTTGTTTTGTCAAATATTAAGAGAGAATATGTTTACAGAAAGTATTGGTTCACAAGCCAAAGAGAAAACTGTGAAAGAAAGCTCTCAAAGCTGTAACCCTAAAACCTTAAAATAATTAATCTTTCAAAAGGATTCACATTTCAACTTCTGATCCTCCCTCAGAACCATCCATAGTTTACCTTTGCGCTAAAAAACAAGAAGTTGCCATTTTTACTGACTAGAATTATATTGTGCAGACAATGATGTTCAATGTACCAGTGCAGAACTCCTATGAGGTTTCAGTTGAGGGCTTCCAGAGTTGAACTACTAAATTCCTTCTTTGGGGACTCTGTAGGAAGCAGGCCTGCGAGCGGTCCCATTACAGTTAATTCTGGAGATTAGTGCTGTTCAGTTAGAAAGAAAAAGTGATAAAATGTCTGTGATGTTCAGCACATTCTTTAATGTATTAATGGAAAATTAAATATATGCATGACTGCCAGACTGAGCTAGCCAACAGTATGATGAAGATACATTTTAGGCCTGCAACTTGTAGATACACATTGCTCCATAATTTATGCTAGCCTCCACAAATTTATACTGAAGAGATGTTTTTCAACTGACCTTGGTGTCAATTTAGTCCAAAGTATGAACATTCCTATATGTGACAAGTATTCTCATTGGACTTCAGACTAAAAAATTTTAACCTCTTTTTATAAGGTTCAAACGGTAAATTTCTTCTTCAGTAAATTTCATGTTTTGAAAATGGTATTTTTTAAAACGTAATTACATTTTTAAAAGAAGCTGTTTTGTGGGCCAATGTAGCCAGCAATTTGTGCATGGCTTTGGCCCACAAAGAGTCATGAAATGAATGATCGATTTTATTTGGGGACTTGTTGGCCAGGACACCGGGAGAAACTCCCTTCTCTTTTTTAATGGTATCATGGGATGTTTAGCGTCCACCTGAACAGGCAGATGAGATCTCAGTTTAACGTTTCATCCAAAGGATGGCACCTGCATCAATGCAGCACAATCCCAGCAGTACATTGGCATATCAACGTAGACGTATGAGTTCTAGGTCCTGATGCAGGGCTTGAATCCACATCCTTACCAACACATGGATGCTTAGTAGAAAATTGCACTTGTAGTCATTTTGTAAGTTAATAATAGCTATAATGCTTGATAAGGAGAAAATTATTTCTCTCCTCTCAGGTTAATCCAGAATGAACATGATTAGATTTACATGCAAAAAAATTGAAGCAGTTTATGTTAACTGCAAATAAAATGACTAATTTGATTGAATACTGCTGCAACTGAAATCATTGAATTCAGACGGCCATAATGTAATCTAGACACAGCATCTGTTATCTAATTATTGTCTGATTTATGCTGAATTAATATCAAGAAAAGATTGAGCATCTGAAGTCATAGGGTCAAAAATGTTTTCTCATTCACGTCCCATTCACAAATCCATTTGGCATCACTCTCTAGCAACTTGACCTGATTCAGAGTAATCACAATGCTAGATTTCATTTCAACATTAAGGTATTCAAGTGTGTTAGAGCATTGTTCACTCTGTAGCTGCTGTGCTGCGTACACTGATGGTGGCTGTGAAGCTGCTTCTTTTGACATCAACTTCAAGTAGGTAGTTGAAAGGCTGGATTCAGAGTACTTCCTCCCAGATTCATTGCCAAGCACTTGCAGCATTGTTAGAAAAAAACATTTTACAACAACAACAACAAAATTACATTTGTAAAGTGCCTTTCACGTCCCAAGGTGCTGGACAGACAGAGTTACGGACCCGAGCTGGGGGTAGGGGTGGGGGAGGGTGGAGGGTGGGGGGGAAGCGGGGTGATCGAAAGCACGTTCGAAGAGGAGGGTCTTGAGATGTTTCTTGAAGGTGGCGAGGGAGGGGGCGAGGAGGAGGGACTGCGGGATGGAGTTCCAGAGGGTGGGGGCAGATTTTAGTAGTAATCTTGAGAGATTTCCATTTTGGTTTTGTTTATAATACAATATGTAATCAACAACTAGCATGTAAAAACTGCAAAGTTTATATTCTGGAAAAAGATTGCCTACAAAATGCACAGTCACTACATTTTACACTAATTCCATGTGATGTGCTTTGAGATGTGTTCCTCATGTGAATGGGACTATGTCAAATGTAAGGATTGAGGGATTATTATTGAGGCAAAACTCTAACAATTAAGTAAAACTACATTTACATCTTAAAAACTGAAATTGGCAGCACTATACTCGATGTGCCAATGTGATATACTGTACACTAGTGAGATGTAGGTTTGCACAGTTGATTTCCTGCACAACTGGGACTTGAGAGAATGGATTGAAGCAGAGGTGAGATGTTTCACCAAAGGCAAACAGAGAGGGAGTGAAGTTCACTAATTGCTGCCTAATTCAAAATTAATACTAGATGACATCTCCTCCCTATCAACTCACAGCCTCACAAAGAGCAATGTGTGGATCTAAAATTTCAGTCAATAATTCATCACTATGTTTTAAAATGTACAACAGCACTTATTTTATTATATCTTCTTTTATGCACGTTTTTATATATTGTTTGCTTGTCAATATTACCCACCAAAACAGATTCCCAGCAAAATGTGCAATGCAGGAGCTGTATTCAATTTAAGAAAAGTCTGATCATAGTATCACAATGTAATGATAAAATAGAGAGAACATCTCTCTATTTTATCATTACATTGTGATACTATGAATTCAGTTCAGCACACTTTTTATTTCAAAGGTCAAAACCAAAAAGTGATTACATTTAACAACTGTTTGGATGAGACCTTTATTTTGATCACTTATGTTAATTTCAACAAAGATTAAGATGCAAATGGAGCTTTTAAAAAGAATTATGCTGATACCTTTTTAACTGAATTGCTCCCTGTTTGGTATGCTTTGCTGTGAAATGTCTTAGAGGAAGGAATTTGTTCACTTTGTGAATTTGTTTCACAAAGTGCATGTCTCATTGAATAGAAAGTATTTCAGAACTGGCAGTGAGTGAAGAGGCTTGCATTCAGTACTATAGAGAGGATTCTAATGGTGGTATAAACAGTGAGAGGGAAGCTTCTGCAGTTTATGTACATGAGCTGAACTCCCTGGATTGAATTGTGGAGTCCTGTAGTCTAATGGTTAGAGCACTCGCCTCGCACGTGAGAGGACCTGGGTTCAATTCCCGGGCAGGGCGAAACATTCGGCAAGTTTCCTTACTTCATTGTTATTGTTATTAATTACAGCCTAGGCTCACAACCAACATATTTGTCTGTGTTATTGTGTATATGCACTGACTACTTGTGCTTCTTATTTAACGTTTTTATTTCATCAATTAAGCAATCATCATGCTGAACATGTAGGTGCTTCAGAGGCAATTTGGCGAACAATCAAGGCTCAGGATCTGACATTAGTTTTTTGCATTGAATAGAGAGCCTTATTACATTATTGGAATGTCTCAAAACTCCTGATGAAAGGTACCATGAAAGTAAAGAGTAGGAGTGAATTACAAGATGAGCACAGTGTCTGTTTCATGCTTACAGATGGATTACAACTCCTGAGAAACTTCTGGTGCTACCATTGTGACACTTTTGAGCATCAGAAGGGCTTCATTAAATTTCTGCTTTGAGATGTCATTCCATAGGGGAGACAGAATCTAGAACTAAATAAATATAAAGGCCTACACTATGGGACTAATAATAATGATAATCCATAGTAATAACCCTTGCATTTGATATATTGTATATAGTACCCTTCACTTGGGATAGCATCTCAGAGCAGTTTATGTGTTGGCCAGGAGGTCATGTAATGACCAACACATTTGATTTGTGGCCTAACATTACTAATAGCTTCTTTACATAACCCAACACTCCTCATGCATTGACAATATAACTGAGAAACGTGGTGGGAGTGTTGTGAATGTTACTCAGTCCCTGATCTTATACATGGATTTTTATTAATATGCATATTGATTTCAAAGTTGAATAATACAACTTGTTTCTTACTATTTGCCTGCAAATACTGTTGCTAAATTTAAGATTAATTACTGTGAAGCTCTTTGCGCTGTTTTGGCGTGATAAAACATTATATCAAATGTAAGGATTATTATAATTATAATACTCAGTGAAGTTGACATTTTTAGGGGGGTAGTAATCAATTATTACTGTAATATGGAATAATCAGAAATAAATATGTGGACATGCTAAATAAAGTGTAGCTTATTGCCATTCTTCAAATATTTAACTCGAACTGTTATCTATTGGTTTAAGCTAGTTGTAAAGATAAGCAGCATCCATTAGCGAGAGTATTGAACTGAAATCTGATGGACTACTGGCATCCTTATTGTTATGATTGAGCTTTACAAAAAAAACAGTTAATGTCATGATGTTTACAACCACAAGCAACTGGCACTTCACAAAGACTCTATTGAATTTATTATTGTCACTGAAACCAAATCAAAATAACATGCAAAATGGTGGTTTTATATAAATGTATCCTTCAATGGTTTAAAATGAAACTTATTACATACTGCATAGCTATAATTGATAACATCAGTCCTTGTAACTGGTGGGTCATTATTTAAAAACTGTAACAGCAGGGATAATTACTTTTTGTGTGAAGCACTGACCCCATAATGTCATCCACATTTTAGTGCCTCCTTTCTGATCACAGAAATCTGGAGTAAAAGGTTCCTCAGCAGAGCCCAGCAGACAAACATTTCATTGAAGTGGGAGTGAAGAGGACACCCTCCACAATGTCAGATTCTTGTCGAGTGTGTCCACTTACTAGCATTGATTTCAGTGTCACAGATCTATTCACAGATCCACAGGGACCTGTCATCACTTCTTATCAGCAAGAACCCACACTCTTCTCCACAGCTATTAAATATATATGGATAAGTGCAGACTGAGATGAAGAAATAGAAATTATACTATCTCTTTAGGGCAGGTGGGGGGAAACAGAGTGGTATGACAACAAAAACAATTTACATTTATGTAGCGTTTTTCACTTCTGGATCAGTCCAAACCCCAGAACTTGAGCTCATTGTCATTCCAGCATAAGACTGGGGGAGCAATGAATCGTCACAGGTATAGTCCTTGGGATGATGACATTGAATGAATCTGCCTGTTATTTGGGTAGATATTAAAGAGCCCAAGACTCTATTGAAAAAGAGAAGGGAGCTTCTCCCAGTGTCCTGGCTATTAATCCTCCTGATAAAATGGTTATTCCACTCTGTGGATTTTTTTTTAGAACGTGCTGTTTACAAAATTACTGCTGCATTTGCCCACAAAATGAAGTAACTACATGGCATTTATTTTCAGAGATCAGTGTAAGATTATTCCTTTGGATATAAAGGAGGAAAACAGTTCCATTTACCCAGGTCTGTTTGATATAATTCATCACAAAATCATCAAACAGGTTGTGTTTCCAGTTGTTGTGTCCTGCATAGTGTCCTCTTTACTTGATCTGAAAGTGCTTGATATTGTAAATTTGAAAAGCAAAAAATGTTTCATTAGTAAACTTAACTTCATTAACACAAAGTAATAAAATGAAAAACCAGTCACCAGCTGCCAAGCGCCCCCTCCCACAGTTTAACAACTTATACAGAGATGACCCTCTTGCACTGAATTTATATACATGTGCATGACTGTCTAGTTAATGATTATTTGGCAGTGTTTGTAAGAAATTACTTCACTGCTAACTGAAATGCCCATAGTGTTAATCTAGTCTAACTCCAATAAAATCTGCCTTCCAGTCCTCAGTGCTGTACATCTGCATTATTTTCAAGGGACTGAAATCTGCAATCAAAGGTCTCCTGTCCTCGGTAATCATGATCACTGACTAATGAATACATGTCCGGTCTATAACCTTAACATTTCTCGATCACAGTGAATGTCAGCCAGTCAAAGGGAATTTGAAAAGCTGTCACTTATGTACAACAGACCAAAACTGCATGTAGTAATCAGAAATGACATGTGCTACCTATTTTCAGCATTCAGAAGTACAATCTCTAAAGGAAACTAAACCTACATCTACCACATATCATGTTTTTCATCCTTCATAGGCTTTACAGATTATGCAAATGTTCTATTTGTTATTTAGAAATACATGAAAAATACTGTATTCTGAAAGCTGGAGAGACACCAGAATCTGGAAAAGAAAGATGAGTTTTTGCTAGAAAGTGCGGATCTGCCATGATATCCGAGGGTTTACTTTGGTTGGCCAGGTATCCAAAACATGCAGAGCCACATCACTTTACTTAAAACTATTCAAACCATACATAGAGCTCCATGTTTCCCACCTACACCTGGAAATTCCTGTGTATTGGGATTATATGTGCATTCTCAATGGAGGGATGCATTCTGCCAAAGAGTATTAAGCACAGGTTTGCAAGAAATCAGATTTGGGGACCCTAGAGCATGCCTCGGGGAACCTCTGGAGTCTAACCAACTAAAACCACATAGCTTTCCATTGAAACTTCTGTCTGGCAAACTTTCTCAATGCTTGTCTAGCTAGAACCACATATCTTGCAGGATTAACAGGAGCTGAGTGGGAAGAATCCCTACCCCAAGTCTGGTCTGCCCCTGCAAGTATTACAGATGAGCCAGGGTTTACTCTATTCTAACGTTTTGTTGAAATTGAATTGAAATAGAGAAGATTCTGAAAGGACCAGATCAAGCCGATGTTCTTTTTGGGAAAAATTAATCCAAATTTCTGCCCTCTATAGGATTGTTTTCTAGCAAAAACTCATCAAAAATGTCACTTTGGAGTCAGTTCAGCTTCAAGGTACCCCTGCTTACATGCCTCCGTTTAAAATCTGAGCTGGAGTTCAAATGTGCCATAAAATGTGAGGTGACTGTCACGTCATCCTACAAAATGGGTATACAACATTGTATCTACTGCTATAATTATATCTTCACCTGACAATCAACTAGCATTGAAACTCCAGTATGACATGTACACTATTGTGGTCAGTACACCTGAGTTTACAGTACCTCTTCAAAGAAAGTGTTGGACATCTTTATATCTGATTATTTGTAATACGAGAAAACTTCCAGAAATGAGCTGGGAGAAGATGTCCATCTTCAAATAAAATATTGATCCTTTACCCCGTATTTTTTTTCTGAAAATGATCAATTGTATCTATGTTATTCTCCATAGTTACTCTATGCTTCTGGGAGAAGACATTGAATAAAGCAGAATATTTGTATGATGACAGTTCTGGTTCATTATTATTAATGGTCAAATCATAGCAATTTGAGAAGCGGTTTCTTTATGGATAGAATTACCTTTGTCATAGTTTTACTTGAGATTTGCTTTTCCCACAAAGTGTACGGTCAATTCACTTTACGGTATATTCTGTGAGGCGCTTTGAGATGTCTCAAAGATGTGATAAGGAGCTATATCAAATGCAAGGATTATTATTGTTAAACAGACCAATGCCATTGATAACATAACATACCATAACACAACACAACACAACATAACATAACATAACATAACATGTAAGGGCAGGAGTAGGCCATTCAGCCCTTCGAGCCTGCCCCACCATTCAATCATGGCTGATCTTGTAATCTAACTCCAGCTAATAACCTGACCCTGCCTTATCCCCATATCCCTTAATCCCTTTAGCAATACGAAATCTATCTATCTCAGTCTTGAAAATGCTCAAGGACTGAGCGTCAACAGCCCTTTGGGGTAGTGAGTTCCATACATTCACCACCCTTTGAGTGAAGAAGTTCTTCCTCAACTCAGTGCAAAAGGGCTGGCCTCTGATTTTAAGGTTGTGACCCCTGGTTTTAGTTTCTCCAACCAGGGGAAACAATCTCCCACTATCTACTCTATCATGCCCTTTGATGATCTTATAGGTTTCTATAAGATCCCCTCTAATTCTTCTATATTCTAGAGAATATAGGCCCAAATTGGTCAGCCTATCCTCGTAACTCATCCCCTTCATCCCTGGTACTAACCTAGTAAATCTACGCTGCACCCCCTCCAAGGCAAGTACATCCTTCCTTAAATAAGGAGACCAAAACTGCACACAGTATTCCAGGTGGGGTCTCACCAGGGCCCTATACAGTTGCAGCAAGACTTCCCTACTCTAATACTCTAATCCTTTCATAATGAATGCTAACATACCATTCGCCTTCCTAATTGCTGCTGCACCTGCAGACTAACTTTCTGTGATTGGTGTACAAGGACACCCAAGTCCCTCTGGACGCTAACACATTCCAATCTCTCCCCTTCTAAAAAATAACCCGCTCTACTGTTTTTGCTACCCAGGTGGATGACTTTGCACTTCCCTACATTATACTTCATCTGCCACCTACCTGCCCAATCACCTAACCTATCTATGTCGCGCTGCATTTTTTTAATGTCGTCCTCTGTGTTGACACTTCCTCCTAGTTTTGTGTCATCCGCGAATTTAGATATATTAACTTCGATGTCCTCATCTAGATCGTTGATGTAGATGGTAAATAGCTGAGGCCCAAGGACTGATCCTTGTGGCACTCCACTAGTCACATCCCGCCAATCTGAAAAGGACCCGTTTATCCCTACTCTTTGTTTCCTACCCGTTAACCATTCCCCAATCCACGTTAATATGCTCCCCCCAATTCCATGGGCCCCTATCTTTTGGACTAACCTTTTATGCGGCACCTTATCGAATGCCTCCTGGAAGTCCAAATAGACCATATCCACTGATTCACCCTTTTCTAGTTTACTCGAAATATCCTCAAAAACTCTGAGATTTGTCAAACATGACTTCCGTTTTGCAAAGTCATGTTGACTTGATCGAATTATATTGTGCTCCCCTAAATACTAAACTACCACATTCTTAATCAATAAAATTTTTCCTATCACTGATGTGAGACTAACCGGCCTATAGTTCCCCATCTTTTCCTTTCCATCTTTTTTAAATAGTGGTGTGACATTTGCGATCTTCCAATCCATGGGGACTGTTCCAGAATCCAAGGAATTTTGGCAGATCAGACACAAGGCCTCCACTATCTCATAAGCTACCTCTTTTAAAACCCTGGGGTGCAAGCCATCCGGACCAGGGGATTTGTCACTTTTTAGTGCTAACAGTTTTCCTACTAATGAAAATTTCCCTAAGTTGCTCCCTGTCCTTATCCCTTTGGTGCATCTCTATTGTTGGCAGACTTGTTGTGTCTTCTAGGGTGAAGACAGATGCAAAGTACCCATTTAGGGACTCTGCCATGTCCTTGTCCCCCATTACAACTTCTCCTGTCTCTGACTGAAGTGGACCTACATTTACCCTCACTAGCCTATTCCTCTTAATATATTTGTAAAAACTTTTACAATCTGATTTAATGTTCCTAGCTGGCTTACCCTCATACTCCTTTTTCTCGCTCTTAATGAGGTTTTTAGTTCTTTTTATGCTTGTTTCTAAAACTCTCCCAAACTTCAGATTTGCTGCTTTCCTTGGCAGTTTTATAAGCTTTTTCTTTTAATGTGATGCTTTCCCTAACTGCTCTAGTTAGCCATGAATGACTTGCTTTCCCTGTGGTACTCTTATTCCGCAAGGGAATATGCGACCGCTGAGAATTTTGCACTACATCCTTAAATATTTGCCACTGTTGGTCTACATTTTTACCTCTTAATCTTATTCTCCAGTCTATTTTACCTAAATCTTTCCTCATACCTACAAAATTAGCCTTATGTAAATTCAGAATACTTGCCTCGGATTTAACTATATCCCTCTCTAACTTAATGCAGAATTCAATCATATTGTGATCACTCTGCCCTGGAGGAGTCTTAATACTGCCGACTAGCCCTGTTTCGTTACACAAAACAAGGTCCAGGATGGCCTGTCCCCTAGTTAGTTCCTCGGCATGCTGCTCCAGAAAGTTATCTCTCATACACTCAATGAACTCTTCTTCTAACCTACTTTTGCCGATTTGGTTTTCCCAATCTATGTGGAGATTGAAATCACCCACTATTATCGCTTTACCTTTCCTACATGCTCCACTGATTTCCTGATTAATACCTAGTACTATATTGTGATCACTGTTTGGGGGTCTATAAACCACTCCCATTAATATTTTCTGCCCCTTATTATTTTTTATTTCCACGCATATTGTCTCTACCTCCTGGTCATCGGATTTCAGATCCTTCCTCTCCACTGCTTTTATTTCATCCCTAATTAACAGGGCTACCCCCCCACCTCGTTTCCCACAGTGCCTATCTTTCCTGTAAACTGAGAACCCTGGAATATTTAACTCCTACCCTAGATCTCCTTGTAACCATGTTTCAGTGATGGCTACTGGATCGTACCCATATGTGTCTATCTGTGCTTTTAATTCATCAGTTTTATTCCGAATGCTTCGCGCATTCAGATATAACATTTTTAATTTCCTACTATTTCCTCTATTCTCTGATTCCTTATCTCCTTTGCCAAGCTTCTTACCCCTAGTTAACATATTCCTATTATCTGGCATGCTATTCTGCACTGTCATCTTTACTTTTTCTAATGCTAACTTATGGTTTCTCTTACCTATATATTCCCCCACCCCTCCCCCTTTACTAGTTTAAATTCCTATTTACCTCCCTATTAATTTGTTTAGCTGGGACATTTGTCCCAGCCCGATTTAAATGCAGCCTATTTCTCTGAAAGAGCTCTCTTTTCCCCCAAAACTCATGACACCTGACAGGTGGAGGGAGAATTTCATTATTAATATAATAATGATCCTTGCATTTGAAATAGCACCTTATCACATTGTTCAAACATCTCAAAGTACTTGACAGGATTTTTTGTAGAGTGGTGTCTGTATCTTGTAGGTGAACCCGGTAGCCAGTTTGCGCACAGAAATGTCCCACAAACAGGCCTGAAGTAAATGACCAAATTTTGTTTCAGTGTTTTCTAAAATTATGGCGTTGTGCAAAAAGCATTCAGCCTCTTTTCCTAATATAGATTGTATTGATAATTGAACTGTGGAGTTTTCACTACTCTACTTGAAAGGTGCTATATAAATGCAATTTGTTGTTGTTCTTGTAATTGAATTAGGTCAATTCCATGACTGCCTCACTTGGTTAAAAATCTTATATTTTAAGTGCAGTTGTCAATACAATATGAAGTACTTGTGAGCAGAGGATTATTCAATGTCATCTCGAGTTGGTGAGTCTGAACTCATCTGACTACAATCACTAAGACTTGATAACCCTTTGCCCTTAGATTCAAGATGCACACCTCATTTTTAATGAAGCATTCACAAGGTCAGGTTTTAAAAATAATAGACATCTATCTTAGAGTCGAAACTCATTTTGAAATCCTGCACTTTGACTCAGAACATTCCTGAATGTGATGCATGATTAGCATTTAGGGCACAATATCCCTAGATCAAAGAGGAACTTTTAGGATCTGGGAGAGTAGAATTCTTCATTGTGTTAACTGTCAGCTTTCATTGTGAATATTAGTCGCTCCCAATCCTGAGATCTGAGAATTCCTATTTCCTACAAAAAATGCTCTTCTTCAGCAAGCTTCTGATATACAGTTTTTTTGTTCAACACACTTTTGATTCAATTGACCAAAGCTTGTGTCAGTTTAGAATATTTCCATCTTCAAAATAGAAACCAGGGCATAGCTGTAGATTATGTGATAATATACAACATACTCTAGTCATATATTTTACTATATTAATATTTAACTAGTTGTTCGATCCTGAAAAGATTATGGACTATCAAAAAAAGTTAAGAGACTCTATATGTTGTATGAATTGTGAGCACTCCCCAAAGTAAGAAAAGTTCCTGAAAGCCATTTGAATTGTTACATAGCAATCCTGCTAAGTTGTCACAAATGAACCTACGTTGCTGCCTACAACTCTCCTGCTGCAACCAATTCCAGTTGCAGTTTATTACAGAATTGAATAAACCAGGCCAATAACTACAGGATTGCATCTGTGATGCCCATAATGGACAGAGTAATAATTTAATAATCCTTAAAAAACAATAATAATTTGGTCACTCAATCCACGACTGTTTGTGGGACACTGCTGTGCGCAAATGGCTGCCGCATTTCGCCCACAAATATACAGTCAATTCATTTTACAATATATTTTGTGAAGCGCTTTGAGATGTCTAGAAGATGTGAAAAGCATTATATCAAATACAAGGATTATTATTAATATATTTCTCTTTACTCTGGCTTCATAAGCATTCGTATCATTTGTTTTATAATTGTGAAATATATAAATTTGCAGACAAAAATTATCCTAAATGTGTCATAAATAATTAATATATCTCTGCGCATGTCCGGTGCAGGGTTGATTAGTTTCTCTTTCTGGCATTGAATGTAGCAATGCACTCATTATTTTTATTTCTATCTAGCCATTAAACATCTGGCACAAAAGTTTTTTTATTTTAAAAAGAAGTTTTTACATTGCATCAAAAAAGATCCTTCAACTTCAGATAAGTTTCAGTGAAAATGAAGTACTTCAAGCATCACGGTTTATAAATCATTGGATTTCATATATAAATCTAGTGCAGTGATGGGTTTTAATCATTAATCTTGGTGTCTATGCCTACTGCAGCACAGCAATCTGTTTCAAAGTGAAATTGCTGCATTTGTCAGCTTACAGCAGGATGAAAAGATGGCTTCATGCCATGGAGTGTGTAATACTTAATTCAGAAGCTGTTAGCCTTGTACATTAAGTCATATAATACTAGAATAAGATGGCAACGGGTTACCAGTAATATTTTGTTGCAACCATCCTAACATTTCTTTGATCATAGCTTTATCAGATTTATTTGAGGGTGCTTTAAAAAAATCTAGACATATCCCCATAAAAAGGAAAAATAGCTGCTATGCACAACCTTCTTAGGAAGAGGAGGAGACAAAGTGAACTTCTTATAACCAACATTGTAAAAATACGCTATTAGATCTGAAGAATTCAGAGTACAAGGAATTGACTGAAACCTGAATGGAGTGCATTTGAACTTACTTCAATTATAGACTGCCAGTGCAAGTGAGAATATTAGCAAACACAAGGGAGCAGACAGAAGTATCCTCCAACACTAGATTATCTTGTGGGGGGGTGGGAGAGATTAACCAATGCAATACAAATGTTCATTTACATAAAGTCTTTCACATCAGAAGGGCATCCCAAAGTATTTCACTATAATGGCTTGGCACTAAAACTATTTGAGTTTAACTCAAAGCTTCGCAACAGCATTGCAGGTTGGCAAAAATTTTAATTGCTTCATTATTTCATGTAAAATTAGTGAAAACTGGCACCCTGACTGTTAATAAACAAGTGTAATTTCTTTAAAAGGTCATTCGAGTAAGGATTCCAAGATTCTAATAAATTAACTACAGTTCTGGTTAGATTAAATAAGAGAAGTTTACCCACATTTTGATGGTAACAGTAAAAAAAAACTCATTAAAAATAAAGTCTTTCTATTTGAATTTTACCCTCAAAACCAAATCTTTATTGATTTGAAAGTGCTGTAAATTTTTAACTGATAAATACTAGAGTATAAGAGGTTTTTGTTTACCAAATACAGTATTTTCATGTATTTTGCAAGTTTTCTTGGTAGCATTATTGATTTTAATGTTTTGTTTTGTTCAGATATGTGTATCATGATGCAATAAAATCTGGTAACATTTCTCTATCTGAAAGAAAGAGAGAAATTTGCTGGTAATTTAATTTTCCAGCAATAATTGAAAGCTATGTGGGTTTTGTGACATTATTCTCAATGATGCCATCTGGAACTGAGATTGGGCAGTTTACTATTCTCAGCACGCTGTGATTTATGATAAAATATTTATTTCTCATGAAACAAATTGGGCATTTGAAGAAAATGCAGCTCAGTGGCCTAATGGTTGTAATGGTGATTCTTCAACCAAGTGCCTGAATTCAGGCATATTTGTCACTTCGATATCTCTGTCATAATTAGGCTACATTTTAACAGCCCTCAGTCTAGCATTAAGTGTCATGCCACTGGAATTATTCTACTTCTCCACTCCTTAAGTATATGCTACAGGACAATTATAGCATTCCATTGGCAATGATCAGGAAGAAACTGGTTGCCTGGAGCTGACACTTCACAGATGAAACAAGACATCTGTGATGTATGCAGCCTCACAGCTTTTTGTGCATTGGGAAGGTGGACTGAGGGAAACAAGGGAGTCTGATGGATGTAATTTTACATGAAAAACTAAACTAACAAAATAACAATGAAAAATATAGGAAGAGAAAAAAGGGGTCAGCATTTGCAACGCAATGGTGAATAGATATGTATTACTCAGACTGGTTAACATGTGGAATATTGTGCCCAACAAGGTAGTGGAGGTGGATATTATGAGCAGTAGCAAGAGGGAATTAAATAGATTTCTAATGTTAATGGAGTTCAGGAAGTGGGGGGAGAAGGATGTACGTGAGATAGAGAAGATCTTTGTAAATGAGATTGGCCAGATGAAGTATAATCTTTTTTCAATGACACTTGGATTTTGTCAAATACACAACTGCTGGAACAGATGAACTGGACATTTCAGCCTGATTCCTGAACTAAAATGAATCATGAGCCTAATAATTAAGCAGGAAGTTACATCAGCAGCATTTCTTTAACTTGTAGCAGCCATTTGAATTAAAAGTGCTGGAAATTGAAAATGAATCTCACATGGATTAGAAAAATAGGGCCCGGAAAATGGGATAAAGGAAAACAATCTCTCAGGAGGCAATACAAGATGAACATCACTCCCACCCTCGCTCGCCTCCACTGGCTTCCCATCCCCCAGAGGATCGAATTCAAGATCCTCATCCTCACCTACAAGGCCATTCACGGCCTTGCTCCCTCCTACCTCTCCGACCTTCTATCCCCCTACATACCTGCCCGTACCCTCCGTTCCTCTGGCTCCGGTCTGCTCCACATACCCCGCCCCAACCTCCCTATCATCGGTGGCCGGGCCTTCAGCCTCTCAGCCCCGAGGCTCTGGAATTCCATCCTCCAGTGCCTTTGCCGCTTCCTCCCTTTCCTCCTTCAAGGCCGGTCTCAAGACCTTTCTCTTTGACCGTGCCTTCAGCTCCCCTCTCGACTCTCTTCCCCCTCCTCGCTCCCTCCCTTCCCTCCCCTCACCCTGACCATTTCCCCCCTCCTTCTCTCCCTCCCTTCCCTCCCCTCACCCTGACCATTTCCCCCCTGCTCGGGTCCTGACCCAACTGTGCAGCGCCTTGGGACGTCCTCCTGACGTGAAAGGCGCTTTATAAATGGAATCTTGTTGTTGTTGTTGTTGTTGTTGTTGATTCCTGACATTAGATTGCAAGTTGATTGCCAATTTCAGTCCAGACCAAAGTGGCTTAAACTACTCTTTAAATTAAACTTCCCCTTACAGGAGGACTGCCCATTGGCTGATGAAATGAAAAACGGGGAATATAAACTTGGCTTCCTGCTTCATAATGCAGTAGTAATTTCACAATGCTTTCATCAGTATGGTGAAGGCATAGCAGAATGAGTACAGAACTAGAGGGCAACAACTCTCCATTGAAATGGATTGGAAAACAATGCAGGTGTATTGTACATTAATATTTCAGATTTTACAAATACTCATTTTTGTACCGACAGATCTTCAGGCACTGCCTGAAGTCATTGGTATGAGGAAAATTAGATTTAAACAGATCCTTCAGATATCGGTCCAAAGTGATTCAAACTGACACCAAAACATACCAGCAAGTCTAAAGGCAGTTTTGCATCTGAAAAGCCAAACTAAATTTCAGGCTAAAACTGATAATTCAATTATAAATTAATTTAATAGCAGTCAGTAAGGAAGAGTCAATCTGCCCTTTTCTTTGACTCTGCCAAATTCTAGTCTCCAGAAGGAATAAAATGAACACCAGTAAGTTAACTATGCTCTCCACCTATCCATCATCTATAGCAATGTGGTTAAAGGTTGCTTATGTTGAGACCATTTAATATACATAATCAGAGAATTACAAGTCTTGCAGAGCAGATGCAGTGTATAATTATTGCCTGTGATGGCTAATTTGTGCTAATGGAGATGCTACAATAAAGCCTAAACTAATGATGAGTGTAATAAAGATTGCAATAAGATCTGAGAATGCTAATCTAGGTACTTGAATACTCTATATGTACTTTTAATACCCAGTAGTCTACAAAGATGCATATTTTGAACAGTTAATGAAATATTATCATGCAGTGTCAAGCTTGTATTTCCCAAATTTGCAGTTCAGAATGTATTTAAGAGTTCTGAATGATTTGATCAATGGAGTTCTTTTAAGAAACACACTGATGTTGTTTCGAATGTAATCTATGCAGTTTTAGACCAGCTCCCACATTGCACATTGAACAACTTGACTTTAAGATACATGCAAAAGGCTTGCTCTTTAGAACAATAAAATCTTTTGCAGTCTTCCTTTGACCATCTTAATTTTATCAGAATGTTTAACTCCATGAAAGGAGTAAACTTTAACCGATTAATTTAGGAATTTATGTGAAGATGAGATAACTTGGATGTTCAGAATCAAAATGATATGTTCTTAGTGATGTATGTAATTGCTTCTCTTATTATTGATCACAACTTCATTCAATTATTACCATTTAGTGGGAATTGGAAGCAGTTCCTCCATTAAATAAGGATAAATAAAAAACAAAATCCTATTTATCCTATTTACCAAGCTCTGTTGACACAACCTGAAAATTGTTTCAAATATAAACCAAGTATCTTGGCCTCTGTACCTCTTATGACTGGCTCCCAGAGATGGGGGGACTTTGCTATATTTGATTCAAAACATCAAAATGTTCCTTTAATCTGACTCCAATTATATTGAAACATGTAATTTATATTCCATTATCATCGGATTCATGTGAAGATGGGTTAAATGGCAGAGCACACGATTAGATAAACATTTGGCAGTGCAATTTTATGAGAAAACTTTTGAAATTTTAGTGAAGCTTTAAATAGGGTGATGATTCCCTTTAACAAGAAGCCTATAATTTGAAAGGGAAGTACGCCATTGTGCTATGATATTAAAATA
Organism: Callorhinchus milii; assembly: GCF_018977255.1. Lineage (NCBI taxonomy): Eukaryota > Metazoa > Chordata > Chondrichthyes > Chimaeriformes > Callorhinchidae > Callorhinchus > Callorhinchus milii. The sequence continues at coordinate 9,535,996 of NW_024704747.1, forward strand.
TGATGCCCTGACTTTTTCAAATGGAAGTTAAGTTGTAAAAAGTGTCAGTTTTTGTGTGCAAATTTGATTTAAGAATCTCCTAAACATTTGGAGATATGTTACTTTAAGAACAGCACCAAAGTGTCCAGCCATTAAACAGCTTGGCACTGGCTGGATATATGTTATTTAACGGCTAGCTGCTTTGAATTTTCATCTAGAATATACAGATATACAATCCCACTGAACCGATGCAGATGCTCGCTGATGGAATCCATTACTGACAACAGTAATGGGATTTCATCAGGAGATGTCTGAATCAATGACAATTCAGGGCAGCCCATGTAAGTGGTAGTTATCCTAATATTTAAGAGATTTTTTTAAGGGAAAAATATAATTAAAATGTATGTCACACCTTTCAAATGTGTACAGATTACCTGGGGCATCCCATTTCCATCAGAAAACAAGTCTCGCCTCCCAGGTCCATGGATTATGTTGATCATTCCTGGGTTTGGAGTTGAACGCTGGAAAATGTTGCACTATTTTTGTTTTGGCTGTGAAGACAATCAATGTTATGTGCACAAAAAATAATTAAAGAATAAATGACATTTACCACTCTTCATCACTTGAATTTGTACTTCAGGTTTGATCTCACAGATCTATAATCACAGCATTTATTTCTCTAGAGTCTGGGACATGCCAAACAAGATTGTTACTCATTCAGGCTGACAGCATGGTTGGCAATCTTTGTACTTTTAGTCATACTCTGACAGTTTTACAAAAGCAAAGTGTTTGGGGTAGTCCTGATATTTTGAGACTCTGCTTGGGTGGCAGATGGAGTGTTACGGTTGGCTTCATCACTCTTGTATTAGAGAGTAGGGGGGAAATTGGCCAGGGTTCCCACTCTTAAGGTATGCACATGTGGAGAATAAGTGAGCACAGGATCAGGTCTTAGAAGAGCTACTGTAAAGTGATCAGCACTAATGAAACATTAGTTTCAGTCAGTCATTGTCAGTCTGCAGTTTCTATAGAGAAGAGGTGAGAAAAGTAGCATATAAAATAAAATCACAGTACTAACAGGATTTAATAAGTGAGTAAACAAAATGCAAAATACTGCAGATGCTGGAAATCTGAAACAAAAACAGAAGTTACTGGGAACCCTCAGCAGGTCAGGGAGCAACTATGGAGAAAGGAAAGTGAGTCAACATTTCGGGTACACAACCCTTCGTCAGAATTGGGGTGTGTTGGAAGGGAGAGGCTTTTAAGGGCTAACAGAGAAGGGGGAGGCAGGGCAAGGAAGACAAAGGAGGAAATGGGGTAGAGGGCAGGGGCTGAGGGGTTAAAGAGATGTTAATAATGCAAAACAAAGGGGGAGAAAAATTGCAACAAATTAGGCAGACCAGAGAAAGAAAAGGTGTATCTAGGACCCAGATGATGTGGTAATGGTCACAGAAGAGGGGGAGGGGGAAGGTGAGCTGTTATGGTCTGAAATTGATGAAATCAATATTGAGGCCAGAGGGCTGTAAGTTGCCCAGCAGATAAATGAGGTTAGCTCTCCCTGCCAACATGCCCCAGTTCTGACGAAGTGTCGTGGACCCGAAACATCGACTCACTTTCCGTTCTCCATAGATGTTGCCTGATCTGCTGAGTGTTCCCAGCGACTTCTGTTTTTGTTTAATAAGTGAGTAAATGACTAGATAAAGCTGTTCTATGTGGGTTATGCCCTTAATTGGTATGCAGAGAAGTGCAGCAATAAATGAACAATTTACACTGTCTGTTTCCTTATGGAACGTATGTCCCTTTCAGAAAATAGAACAATTAAACTTTTAGAAAAATGTGTAAAATTGTGTAATTTTATTATATTTTATACAATTCAGATTTGAAGAAAAACAATAGAACAACAACAACAAGATTACATTTGTATAGCGCCTTTCACGTCGGGGGGACGTCCCAAGGCGCTGGACAGCGTACAGCATTTCAGTCCCGAGCTGGGGTCGGGGAGGGAGAAGGGAGGGGAGGGGAAGGGGGGTGACCAACGGCATGGTCGAAGAGGAGGATTTTGAGACGGGACTTGAAGGATGCTAAGGAGGGGCCGAGGTGGAATGATTGGGGGATGGAATTCCAGAGGTTGAGGGCAGAGTGACTGAAGGCTCTCCCACCAATGGTAGGGCGGGTGGGTCAGGGAACGTGGAGCAGGCCGGAGCCAGCTGAGCGGAGGGAGCGGGCGGGTTGGTAAGGGGTTAGGAGGAACATCTTAGACATGCAAATATATAAATAACAACAACTTGTATTTGTATAGGACCCTACACACAGGGTAGCGGCTCGGAGCGCTTAACAGTGGTGGAGCTTGAATGCGAGTCGGGGAGAGGGAGAAGGTGACAGCAAGCACGGTTGAAGAGAAAGGTGTTCAGGTGTGGTCTGAAGATGGGGGAGGAGGAGGCAAGGCAGAGGGATTGAGTCAGAGACTGCCATAGTTTTTAAGCTAGTGGGTGAAAGCACGGCTGCCCATGGTGGAGTGGAGGGAATAAGGGATGTGCAGGAGGCCAGAGCCAGTTGAACGAAGGAAATAAATCATATTATGAACAATAAACCCACCACAGACTCAATCAGATGAACCGTATATTGATGATGCCCATTTCTTTGTACTGTACATTTTAAAATATGTATCTAGCCATTCTGATTTTAAAAAAAATAAGAAAGGACGATCATTTTATTGTTCCAATTAGTTTAAACATATTCCCAGGTGAATCGGGGGAGGGGTGGGGGAATCTCAGTCCTTGGTGATAAGATAGAAAGTTCCTCTAGAAGAAAATGTTTGGTCTTCACAAGTACAGTAGTCTTTGCTGGCCTGGATTGAAATGCGTTGCCATAAATTATGTAGATTGCAAAAGTTCCTATTCATGGGCTATCAAGTATTCTCAAAAGAAATTAAAATAGTTTTGCATTTTAGGTAGTGAAAAGAATTTGAAATGCTAATTCGTGCTAATTTATATAGATGGAGAAAATCAGTGGTTCTACCACTGACCGCTGGGAACAAATATAACATTATTTCAAAATAGACCAATTATTGATCCCAGGGCAATTTTGGTGTTTATGTACCATTTAACCACTGATTAGGTACAATTCCAATTCTGATCACTATACCATGACTCCTGCTGGAAAGTGTGCATGTGTGCTCATCAAATAACAATAAGGTCAGGCATAATGGCAATGAAGCTTTCCTCCTCCCTCCCCCACAACCAGTCTGAACATCAAAAATCGTATTTTCATTAGGTCTGTGTTGCTCTAAGTGAAGTCAATCAATGATATCCCTGCTAATGAAACCTCTTGGTGTAATGTATATATTTGTACTGATACATCGACATTCTTGCCCTCACTGAAACCTGGATCACTCCAGGTGACACCTTCCCCCTGATGGGGGGCACACCACCCGGCTACACCTTCCATCATACCCGACGACCTACCGACTGTGGTGGCGGTGTGGCTCTCATCACCCAGTCCCCGCTTGGCCTATCCCCTTACTCCACTGGAACCTTCTCCTCCTTTGAGCACTTTACCCTTTATCACCCTTCCAACCTTTCCCTCAAAATTCTCCTTGTCTATCGCCCCCCCGAAGTCCTCCCCCACTTTCATCTCTGACATCTCCACCCTCCTATCTTCTCTCTCCCTCTCCTCCGAACACCTCCCCAACCTAGGTGACTTCAACCTTCACTTCACCCCTCCTGCTTTACCTCTGCTGACTGTTCCTCCCTTACCTCCTCCCTAAATCTCACACTCCACATCCACTCTGCCACCTATGTCCGTGGTCATCTCCTCGACCTGGTGATCAATCAGGACCTCACTATCTCGGACCTCGCCATCATCGACAAAACGATCTCAGACCATCACTTCATCTCCCTTAACTCCTCAATACTTTTCCCCAGTGCCACCCAACCCACCTCCATCTCCTAGTAACCTTGGAAAAAATCTCTCCCCACTCCCTCTCGGCTGCCTCAGAGTCATCTGAACTCCTTCCCCTCTGGGCTTCCTCCCGCAATGACCTATCCTCCTCAATCACTCTTTTCCACAGCTCCCTTTCCTCAACTTTTGATTCCCTTGCTTCCCGAACCATCTCCCATTCACGTAAGTCACCGTGGTACACCAGGCACCCTTAAAGCATTCTATTCCAAGACAACCTTGGAGGCTAAGAACAACCACAGGCTCCTCTTCTCCATCACAAACCATCTCCTCTGTCCACCCTCTCACGCCTCGGCTATCCTCACCTCCAATGCCATCTGTGAGGCAATGCTGGACTTCCTCAAATACAAAGTCAAGGGAATCTGCTCAGCTGCCTAAGCCACTGCATGTGCTACCCCCTCCCCACCTTGCCCATCCTTTCCTCCAACTGCAAGGAGACGCTGGACTTCCTCAAAACCAAATTCAGCTGCCTCTGCCCTTCCAACTACTACCCCCTCCCCATCTCCCCTCACACCCTGGCCCCTACCCATCCCTCCCTCCACACCTTTGAATCTGTCTCCCCATCCTCTCTCATCACCACCATCTCTTTAACACACAGATGTACAAAGATCCAATGATGAAAGTACAGTTTTATCTGTCTAAAATTAAATAGTCTGTACTCAAAACTAATGAGAGAAAGGAGCTTGGTTTAATTTTGCTGTTGCTGCTTGAAAATGAATTATTCAATTTTATATTTGGAAGCTAATTTGACATTTATAAAAGTTGAAAGATGCAGGTGTAAAATCTGCAATTATAAAAAGATTGTTTCTCTTTATAACCAAACTAATTTACATGTACAGAAATTTCTAATTAGGTTAGGTATATAGTTTGCTTAATTGCTGCTTAATTACTTCAGCCAGATGCTTGTCCTTGGAGACTGTTTTAACCAAGCAAGCAGTGGGCAAGATTACACTGCAGAAATCGATAGAAAACAATACATTATTCGTCAATCAATTAACCACGTGATCTAAATAAACCCACGTGAAAACCTTTTGAATGTGAATCTTTGCAGAATACAGAAAGGATCTAGTGCACCATTTGGTCTTCAATGAAATAAAGCATTGTAGTTTGGCAAGGCTAAATTCTACATACCTCTTATAGTGTATTTAACATAGAGATGCCATATTGAAATCTAATATGAAGAGAAGAGCTTTCTTTCTTTCTTTCATTAATTAGTTGTCTAGAAATAAGATCAAAAAACATTTCTTCATAAAAAAAGCTTGTGAAAAAATAGTCACTACACCATACAATGAATCTTGTGAAGTGCTTTAAGACATCCACCTGATGTGAAAGGTGCTATATCAAATGCAAGGATTATTTATTAGAGCGCTCTAAAACATTTTGAAGTTACAGGCTCTAAATCAATTGTAAAGATTAGTATGAGAATGCAATGCCACAAAAACCTGAAGATGCAAAATAGATTGGGATGCTTCTATAAAACAGACAGATGCTTGGGAAGTAATCTGCTAATGGATAGGAAGGAATACAGTATATGGAGAAATGAGATGAAACAATCTGCAATATTCTAATAATATTAGACAGGGTGAAGAACCTCACTGATTTTTTAGTGAAGACTCGAATTCTCCAGACCTTACAGCAAGTCAATCTGTGACTTGAGCCAAGTTAAACTGCATCCTATATAATTAATTGTCTGCATGTTCTTGCATAATGCCATTTAGACATTGCACTCAACTTCACCCCGAGAGACTTGGATTTAAATGTAATTCAATACTAATGAAATAATAATAATAAATAATGAAGATGACTGTTATAGGCTGTACTTGAATGAAATGTATGGCAGCCTGGGTCTGAACCCAAATAATCATTTCCAAGATTTCAAGAAAAAAACAGTGAATAATAGGCCACAAATCATTTCATGTTCAAAATCTCTGCCTTTCTCCTAAATTATCTTGTTCTGAGATCTCTAAAGATTGATATGATACTGTTCTGCAATGTAAGTGATTGTAGCCAGCAGAATTTTTCTCGCAAATTATTAATAACTGGCTAAATGACTTGAATGTCTGGCTTCCAGATTGTTAATGAGAGAATGGATACTGTTTTTTTTCATTCTCTCATTCAGTGTCATTTAAACTGGTTAAAGGAGAAGGGGATTGCTGGCCATCGAGGGAAGAATTTTGACCGTCCATTTCTGTAAAAGCCGAAAATTGTCTTTACTTTATCACGCCAGATGTAGTGATGCTTTCATTACATTGTCGTTATTATGTCTTTATAAAGGAAACCTTGAATCTTTCCCAATAGTTTATTTGGTTAATAAAATTGGAAGTTACAATAGTAAAAAGTAACAAACAAGACTTTAAGGGTGTATTTATAATGCAACTTCACTCTCAGCAATTTATTGATGTCCAGAGGGAAGCTTGATTTACATCTTTTACCTTACTTTACTTCAAAGCCATAAAACACTCAATTCAGAGCTCTGTCTCACACATACATTGGATGTTTGGGTTTTAATGTTACTAAAGAGCCTGAGGCACAATCTGCTCTCAAATCACATTAAACAACAAGTCTGTTCAAAGTTCTTGGTTGGTTCAGTGAACAACTTTCAATAGGACAACAAGCAGAGTAAACCCTATTAAATTGGACCCATGTGTTTATACAGCAGTGAATACAAATTGTGTGTGACTCCTAAAACTACCTCCTCTACTTGGTATCGGGAGCAAAACTCCAATATGATTTCCACTTGCTCAACCTTATTTATACCACAAATTTAGTGGTGAATGACTACAAATCCTGAAGTAAATTCCCATTATATGCAGTATAACAATTAATAATCCTTGCATTTGATACAAATGATTGTCTTATCATCTAGTCAATGTCTCAAAGCCTTTCACATTGTGAAGTGTAGTGACTGTATATTTTGTAGGTGAATGCGGCAGACAATTTTTGAACAGCAAAGTCCCATAATCAGGCATAAAGTGAATGACTAATTTTATTTAGGGAATGGTTGGCCAGGACACCAGAAGAAACTCCCTTCTCTTTTCAAGTAGTGAAATATCATCCTTAATAGGCAGGTAGGACCTCAGTTTAAAGTCTCATGCAAAGTACAATGCCTCTGACAATGCAAGCAAACTTTCTACACATTAACTGGCAACTTTCAGCACCTGATCTATAATTGTGCCGTCTTTGGTTATGGACAACCATAGAGATTTACTCATTCATATCATTTTTATTAATGGGAATGAAAGAAATACAGTTAGAAGCCAATAGTAGCAATACAACAATGTTATCAAATTGTTTATAATGTAATATTCCCCCTTCTATTGCTCATGTCATACAATGAATGTTGTCTGCATATTTAAATAATAAGAGTGTGAATAGACTTAACAATGCCGATATTATCAGATAAGTCATCTAGTCTTGCAAACATTTTTTGTTTTCATCTGGTCACTCTTCAATCTAAAATCCATCACAAACCAGCGTGAGCACACAACATTCCTGTAAACATTGGTAAACCTCAGGACCTTACTGTGAAAAATTTTAAACAAAATTGTGCAAAGAGCATGATAACAGGATTCCTACATCACAAATTTCAGTAAAATGAAATCAAAGGTAGCAGCAGAGATGAAGAAAGTAACTCCGCAGTGCTCATTTAGGCAAATTCCATTTACTTATCAGTGGTTTCCATTTTCACATAGCCTAGTTTTACAATTATTTCTGCAGTTAAGTGTTCTCGAGACGAATGTCAGCCATGAAAGCTATCATTTGTGGACACTATTTGCTTTCTTGCAGTTGTAACCTTGTTTGCAGAACATGGGTTCAAAGCTTTGAAATGGTTTCTAGCAATGAAATGTTAAACTTGGCAGCTTTTACCATTTGCAATGCACCTTATGTCCTCACATATTCTGCGACATAATGTGCAACAAATAATGTGAATATGAAAGAGCTGTCTAGATTTCCAAGGCTTCAACGTGTCAAATATTTGACCATTTTGTAGCTGTTTGCTGAGTGTTTTAATAATGTGTTACCATTCTTTATATTTTTGCAGCCTGCAGTTACATTCCATTATTTTACGATTTGAAATTGAAGATCTATTACTGGGGCATGTGGAGAAAGTGATTGAACATTTACTTTTATTTACATATTCTTCAAATGACATTCCAAACAGCACCTTGACCCATGCCAGCCATTGAATCAATCTTAATAAAAGCACTCCATACAAAAGATATTAATTTAACATTTCAGGACAGCTTCACTGAAATATAACACACTCTTCATGCATTATGCAATGAGTCAAGCGAGTCAGCAATCAGAATCCAAATAGACTTTTTTTTTGTAACAAGTATTTCTAACTAGATTTAAAAAAAAATTCTCAACTATTTTTCTTTGTCAATTCTCACTTACCTCTGTATTCCCTAAGGTGTTGGTTCTATAATGTGGCATGTGTAAATACATGTGCACAGAGGGAATTACTTTATAGCTAATTAACAACCAATTAAAGTTCTCAGTTAAAGAAGTTAATAACTCCTTTTCCTTGTTGCTCCAAACTGAAGTTGCATTATTTGTTCTTTCCCAGCACTTTATCATTCTGGCTCTGATTCCATCAATCTTCCTGGCTCCTCGCTTAGGCTTAATCAGTCGGTGCATAATTTTTGCTCTCAGCTTGAACCGCAGATTGTCCTTCAGATCCACACTCAGTCCATTGCTAAAACTGCTTTTTCCCATCTCCAAAACACTTACATCTTCACTTCGTTACCTCATTATTTGTCAGCGCATTTGATATTTTAGATATTCTATATGATATGCAAAATTATATTGAATTGTTGGAGTGGGTTCAGACAACAAATTATTCTAGCTTGTACAGCTTTAACGAACTTTAGCTTTAGCTGCTTGCAAAACTAAACTGGTTCCTAGTCAAAAAAATGATTAGTGGATGGCCATGACCCACCAGAGTACTGGGTACGAGTCTCAGTAAAAGTATTTGATTCTTTGTCAATTAATTCATTCCATAAAAACTTACTGCGTAGCCATTTGTTTGACAACCTTAGTACAAATATGAGGATAGGTGCAGACTGGCCGTGTAGCACTGGTTAACTGTACCAACCCCACCACATTACACTTGACAGTAAATATCTGTAAAGTGTTTTGAGAGAGTTCAACATTTTATGCAGAAGACTAAAGATGTCCCCAATTGCAATGTATCTATACATAACGCAATCTCATTAGACCAGATGCTGTATTATAGGGATAATTCCTTACTATAAGTAGAGATATATTCTATTACTATTAACTATAAATCACTTTAAAATAATAAGCTTTTAAGGCTGAGGCAGGCGAAGGTTCATAAGGATTAAACTTTTTTGCAGTAATTCTTCTGAAGCAGGTTTCTTTTGAGTACCCCGCACAACTGAAGGGATGACGTTAGAATATTGGAAGTTCATAATAATAATAAATTCTTCACCCAACTGTCACAAATTTGAACGGCAGAGGAGGCTGATTTAAATTGCAACTGTTCAATGATGTTTTAATTATTTGCTGGTGAGAGATCTCCATTGTAGCCACAACTTTAAATCACACTAGAGAACTTGGGCTGAACAGGAGTTCTATATTTTAATTGCTTGATCGTGAGGAATTGCCTGACTTGACTGGCTAAGAAAACCAAAAGGCAGACAATTTCCCATTAATTTAATATTGAAGAACATCAGTACTGTATCACTGAGAAACTGAAATATCACTGGATAAGCTATAATCTACAAATCACAAAACCGCTCTATATTATGAAATTCGAAATCATGCATAACATTAATCTCTATTTCTAATAGTTCAAATGCATTTGACAGTTCTTGTATCAGTCAATTTATACATTTTGACTAATTTTGAGATCAGTCTAACTAAAATTAAATGCAATTTTCACTCTGAAATGTGATGTTTGGTAGTGAATTAAACTCCTACCAGTAGATAGGGGCTTTCTATATTACAGTAACTCCTTACTATTTGTCTTACATACAATCACTTCAGGGTAGTTCCTGAAATAAGTGTTATTATAAAAGTTATAACATCATCTTCTCTTCAGGGGAAAATCATTAGAACTATGCATTTGTGTATAATGAGAGAAAGATGTCAATACTTTACAATTGTGTAATTGTTTGTGCAGCAACGTTCGCAACACCTTAAAATAAATTGCATATTATTGCATATTATGGTTGTCTTGAAAAATCATTGTAGGTCATTTAAAATCTAAAACAAAATTGATTTTTTACATTTCAATAATTCAAGCAGCTAAACAATAAGAATTCTAGGCAGAGATGCACAACATCTGATTAAACTGAAACACTTCCTAGTGTACAAGAAGCATAGCCTTAGTAGATTTTAATACAAATATTTTCCATCTAAACCTATGTTTCAGTTGAATGTACAAGAGTTGCATACAATTTTTACATGGCCACATCTGTAGTAAATTGATGTCCCTAAAGACTGATAAATCCTCTAACAGGATTAGAAAGAAGTATAGGTAATCTCTTTACTGCTCTGAGTTCCACATCTGATGCCAGTTGTGGGGTTATGTTATGTTGTGTTGACTAAATTCAACATTCTCCAGAGTCCCAAGAGGACCTTTACTACATAATATTATCCAGTACTTTGTTGTATTGGTAAAATCATTGATACTCTTCTCTATTGATCATTTACTTTTGGCTGTGCACAAATTGTTTGCCGTGTTTCCCTGCAAATAGAGTCACTACACTTGAACTCATACAAAGTGCTTTGAGATGTTTGATGATGTGATAAGGCAATATACCAAATCCAGGGATTATTTTTAGTGGTTAATTGTTTATAGCTTGTTCCCTCTAGGCTAGACTTCCCTCTATGTGGAGTCCTGTGGCTCAGTGGTTAGAGCACTCGCTTTGCAAGCGAGAGACCTGAGTTCAATTCCAGGCAGAGGGCAAAACCTTGGGCAAGTTTCCTTACTCCACACGCCTAATAATAATCCCTCCAAAAAAACAAAACAATAATAAATTGGTCATTTTCAATCCATGACTGTTTGTGGGACATTGCTGTGCGCAATTGGCTGCCACGTTTGCCCACAAATATAGTCAATTCACTTTACAGTATATTCTGTGAAGCGCTTTGGGACGTCTAGAAGACATGAAAAAGCGCTATATCAAAATGCAAGGATTATATGTCCCAATCAGAAGTGAGAATACAAGCTGTTATGCCCTCCCGAAACTTGGCACTGAAACGTGTTCAAGTTTTTTTTAATGTAAGAACAAAAAGTCATCAGTTTCTGAAAATGATGTCTGATCTGATGTATGAAAGCTCTTTGAGGTGGTTAGAATGCATGAAACACTGGAGATGGGATGATTTTCAGGCAGCAGAGACAGCAGTTAGGAAGCTTGATACCCTTTGTGCCCTGGGAGATTGTTTACTTCAGATCGCTTTTACTCAATGCGCTTGTCGAATGTTATTGCATTACCAATTTAAATAATGTGCCCTGGATTTGCTTGAGGCAATAAATGGCCATGGCTGTTTACAGCAATCCGGCCTCAATGACATTGACTCAGAGGCAACTTTAAAAGAGCCTCAAAAGATGAATACAATCTGAGTTTCTTACTCTGATTAAGCTTTCTTTATTGGAACATCACTCACTGAGGTATGAGTAATTTAAGAGTATCTATTATTTCTTTTAAATTACCAGAAAACAAATTCCCTATTAATAATTTATTAAGAAATGCAATCTGTGAGATCGCAGTATATGTCTTTGAAGGTGTGCATTTCACAGACTAATGGACACACTGGACTTTGATGTCATAACCCAAATTGGGATTCAGTTACTATCATTTGTTGTGAAAATAACACTCAAGCATTATATCTGAACTCCAAAATAATTGCATCATATGACAGGGTTGGACGAAGAAGATCCTTCAGCCCGTTTGAAACCAATGTTCCACAACACTTACCCTATAATTTCCCCATTATAAGAGCATCACGTTTATTCTGGCCTCAACCACCCTTTCTTCTAACCTGTTCTATCTGTTGATTACCATCTGTGTTAATTACCTCCTGGTGTCTTTCATAATATTGTAGTACTCTTCATATTCCTAAAACCTTTTCCTGCTGTTTTAGCCAATCTGATCTTTGCTTTGTATCCCAGCTTTTATGATATGTAGTTGAAGATCATGAGGCAGTTAAATTCTATTTTTGAGGGGTTTTCCTCCTCCCCCAGGTTTAGATGTTGCATGATAAAATTAGGGATTAAGTCTAACTTGAATTGAAAAGATATGTTTAAATCGAGAAGTCGCTTTCTGCACCCCAATGAACCCCCAATAAAAGTAGGAAGACTGACACAACTCCTGAAGAAGGCTCTTTGACCCATTTGATCTCATCCTTTCTGAATACCTGCCCTACTGTCCTTTTAAATGAGTCCAGCATTTACCTATTTCTGCATCAAATATAAATATCATTGCATGATTAAAGTTATTTTTAAAATAAATGGCTCTGTTCAAATGATCAAACTCTAAAAATTCAGATAACCTGGAATAAATGGAATTTTTCTGATTATTACATTAATTTAGGTTTTTGTGTTTTGTTCTGGATTTTGCCCTCCCGCTCCTTCTCTCTAAAGGCTTTTTACTTCTTTTACATTGTATAGAATTCGTATACAGGTTTTACTGGTGACTGATACCTTACCCAAAGTGGCCATTATTCATTTGTGAGCGTAGATGTCACGTATGTAGCATGCCTTTGTGCCACAATGAATAACTACATAGATACTCAATAAAACATCCAAAGATTTGAATGTGAATTTGTGACTTTAACATACTTTGGTGAATGTGCAATATTAGATCTGTACCCTATTAAGCCATAGATTCTAATATACACACTGGGTAAACAAAATGTTCTAATGTTTAGACTTCAGAGCTATATCAAATGCAAGGATTATTATTAATAATAATGAAAAATATTCCTATTTTAAGGACGTTATTTGAGTTTGGGGTAAAAAATACATTTATCAGGATGTTACCGAGAATTAAAAAAAAACAGGTTTGCACAAATGTCTCATTATTTTTGTCACTGTTTACTGATCCGTGTTTTGGAAGCTTTTCGATGTGGATGTTTTCTACTCTCCTTGGTGGCACTCAGTGTATTGTTGGTCAAATGGCCAGACAACATTTAAGAGACTCGACACATGTCTGCATCTGATAAGGTCCAATAAAAACAGCACCAGAGAACCTTTGTTCTGCAGATAACATGCTTTGGAATTATCGTAAATAACGTAATGCAAACACATTATTGTTGCCCATTGAACCGTGAACCTCTGGAGATTTGTTAGTACAGGATGCACTGTCTCAATTCCACATTTACAATATCTGCGTATTATTGAAAACATCTATTCCATTAACAAATCTCCTTTAAAATGCACCTTTTTTATCCTATCTTTAGTTATTAATTACTGTGCATTGAATTTTAAACAAATAACTTCTGACATTGTTATTTACTTAGTTAAAATATCTGGTTCGAAAAATCCTTTTACCTAGTGACTAATTCTGATCCCATATACCATTTAAGCTAATGTCCACAGCCCATCAGATATTTTTAACTATCTTTCTAGAATATGTGTTGTAATATCATCTATAAAGCAATCCATCTTTTCAGAGATCACATAAATAATTCCTAAAACTCCAAAAATATCAGTTCATGTGTGTTGCACAATTTAATGCAGCAAAACTTGGTATTATAGTGATCTGTTCAGCCTTTACTGAGGTAGGAGCCACTACTCTGCCTTCACTCCTATCACTACAGCCGACAGAAAGTACTACCCATTTAGTCCTGCTGATCTCCTCCATTGTTTTCAACATTTGCATGTGCAGCAGGGATCACAGGAGATGTTCTGTGCTGCTATGTGTTTACGTGAGTGGCAAAAGCAATTATAATTGCATACTTTGTCATAATTTGCATAGTTGTCATGAACTGGCTCATTGACTGCACAGCTTCCTGTTGGCTTTGACCACAAACCATCATTTTATATTCCACCATGTCATCAAGCTTCTGTGACTCAAAGACATTGACAGCCTTGATTTTTTTTAATGAAGCCTTTTTATTGCAATTATTCTTCAGTTACAACACTTTGCCAAGAATTCACATGGACCCAGATTTATTCTAGGATTTGGGCTGCAGTGAAATAAAACAAATGCTAATTATACCTGATTTTTAAAGATTATTTTATTATTTCAGATATAAATAATAAATAATGCTTGCATTTCATATAGCAATATTCCCGTCACAGGTCCTGTAGCTCAATAGTTAAAGCACTCGCTTTGCAAGCGAGAGACCTGGGTTCGATTCCCGGCAGGGTGAATCCTTGGGCAAGTTTCCTTACTCCACACGCCTGATAATAATCCCTCAAGAAAAAAAACAAGAATATATTGGTCGCTTCAATCCATGACTGTTTGTAGGACACTGCAGTGCGCAATTGGCTGTTCACTTTCCAGTCTATTCTGTGAAGCGCTTTGAGACACCTCGAAGACGTGGAAAGCGCTATATCAAATGCAAGGATTATTATTATTATTATTATTACAGGACATACTCTAAGTGCAGCGATTATATTATATAGCCAAATTTGGCAGCCAATTTCAGAACAGCAATGAAGCCATGAAGTGAATGACTAATTTTATCTGGAGATTCAAGGCCAGAATACTTGGAGAAACTCCCTTCTGTTTCAGAGCGGTACCTTGAGATCTTTAACATCCAGCTAAACAGCATATGGCATCTCGGTTTATTGCTTCATTCAAAGGACGCTGCCTCCAACAATGAAGGGCTCCCCCATCACTGAAGTGTCAGCTTAGTTTGTGAGTCACAACCTGACTCAGTAAAACCAGAGGACATAGCCTGTGATTGAAGGGGGTGAATTCAGAACAAATCCATGCAAACACTATTTCAATGAGCGAATATTGAACCTGTGGAACAGGCTCCCTTGGGAGACGGTTGAAGCAGGAGGTGTTGATTCTTTCAAACACAGTTGTAGTTTGTTTTAGGAAATAACATTATGGGATATAGTACATAGGTAGTTCGGGACATTTGTCCATGTGACCGCCAGGAAGGTGAAGGAGAACTAGATGGACCTTTTCTCGTCAGCAGTTCTTATGTTCTCATGTGGCTCTGAGCTCCTCAATCTCCCAGGCTCTCACTCAGACTATCTGTACCCATGCGCAACTTCGGCATCAGGGTGAATCCTCAGCTTTCCTTTCTACCCCATGTCCATTCCCTGATCAGGACCTCTGTCACATTGCCCATCTCCGTCAGTACGTCACAACCAATGCAGCCGAAAACCTCATCCACGTCTTCGTCACTTCCCAGCTAGACAATTCCAATGCCCTCCTTGTTGGTGTCCCCAGTTCCAACATACACAAAATTCAACTAATTCAAAACTTCGCCGCCCAGATACTCACCTGCACAAAACTCCACCCCCCCATCACACCATCAGACTCTACTGGCTCCCATTCACTGAACGGATTGATTTCAAGATTTTATCACTCATTTTCAAATCCCTTCATGCCCTCACATCTCCCTACCTATCCGATCTGCTTAACACCACACTCTACCCACCGCTACCTCCACTTGGCTGGCTCCAGCTTTCTGTTTGATGGTGTCCATGCATTCAGCCACCACACCCCAAAACTCTGGAACTCTCTTCCTCAATCTCTCTGCCTTGCCCAATCCCTCACCATTTTCAAATCCTGCATAAAGGCCTTCCTTTTCGATCGTGCTTATGGTCACCACCACCCTCCCTCTCCCCTGGCTTGGGGTCAACTCTACCACTGTGAAGCACTCCAGGATGCTACCCCACATGAAGGGTGCTATATAAATGTAAGCTGTTGTTGTTATGGACCATAACAATAATAATCCTTCCAAAAAAACAAAAACAATAATAAATTGGTCATTTTCAATCTACGACTGTTTGTGGGACATTGCTTTGCGCAATTGGCTGCCGCGTTCGCCCACAAATACAGTCAATTCACTTTACAGTGTGTTCTGTGAAGTGCTTTGGGATGTCTAGAAGATGTGAAAAGCGCTATATCAAATGCAAAGATTATTATTATTATTATTATTACAACTTAGGCTGTAAGAAAGTCATGATTTTTTGGTCCATAAGTTGTGGTCACAGTTTGTTAAAGTTGTAATGTTGGTGTGGTCATTTCAACTTCAAATGCCTACACTGAGTATGCACGCCCATTGGACCATCCTACCAACAGATACGATGGTCAAATGAGACAAGAATGGGTTGATGTACAGGCAGATGGTCCAATGGGAGAGCATTCTCACTGCAGTCATCAAAAGTTATGGTGTATTAAAAGTTGCGATTTCCGCAACAAAGTTGCAGCCCGTGATTTTCTTACGTCCTTACTCATAAGTTATGGGCCATAACCTGGAGCAATAAAAAAGTGTGGTCACATGTTTCTACCGCATTGTTCGCTACAACAGCCCCCGCCCGCTACAAACCTGCCATAAATGTAGACTCTCATAAATGTGGAACATTCGCGCTGTTTACCTGATGTCACTGTGGGCTCTGGATGCGCATGCTCAGTGCAGATAAGAGGCAAATGGACAACGCTCGGAAGCCCCACTGTTGTGATTGTCTGTGTGTCTCTACGTGAATGCGTCTGTGTCTCTATGTGAGTGTGTCTGTGTCTCTATGTGAATGTGTCTGTGTCTCTATGTGAGTGTGTCTGTGATGCTATGTGAGTGTGTCTGTGTCTCTATGTTAATGTGTCTCTATGTGAGTGTGTCTGTGTCTCTATGTGAGTGTGTCTGTGTCTCTATGTTAATGTGTCTCTATGTGAGTGTGTCTGTGTCTCTATGTGAGTGCGTCTGTGTCTCTATGTTAATGTGTCTCTATGTGAGTGTGTCTGTGTCTCTATGTGAGTGTGTCTGTGTCTCTATGTTAATGTGTCTCTATGTGAGTGTGTCTGTGTCTCTATGTGAGTGCGTCTGTGTCTCTATGTTAATGTGTCTGTGTCTCTATGTGAGTGTGTCTGTGTCTCTATGTTAATGTGTCTGTGTCTCTATGTGAGTGTGTCTGTGTCTCTATGTTAATGTGTCTGTGTCTATGTGAGTGTGTCTGTGTCTCGACGTGAATGTGTCTGTGTCTCTATGTTAATGTGTCTGTGTCTCCATGTAAGTGTGTCTGTGTCTCTATGTGAGTGTGTCTGTGTCTGTGTGTCTCTTCTATATGTGTGTGTGTATATGAATGTCTCTGTGCGAATGTGTCTCTGTGTGTGTGTGTGTTTGTGTATGTGTCTCTTTGTGTCTATGGGTGCGTGCGTTTCCCTCTGTGCCTGTGAGTGTGTGTCTCTCTGTGTCTGTGAGTGTGTGTCTTTGTGTCTCTCTGTCTGTGTGTCTCTCTTTGTGCCCATGAGTGTGTGTCTCTCTGTATGTCTGTGAGTGTGCGTGTTGTCTCTCTGAGTCTGTGCATGTGTGTCTCTCTCTGTGTATGTGAGTGTGTGTCTCTCTGTGTTTGTGAGTGTGTGTGTATGTATCTCTCTGGGTCTTTGAGTGTGTGTCTCTCGCTCTGTGTCTCTGAGTGTGTGTGTCTCTCTCTGTGTCTATGTGCGGTGCTGGCCCTGAGAGGCAGGAGGTGGTAAGCTCCTGTAGCTTTGCTGGTGTCCCTCACCCCATCCCCCACCCCCAAAAAACATGGGTACCCAGTTTTTGTTAAAATAGCAATTAATAATTTGTTTTGCAACAATCTAATGTCTTATTTCCTTAATTGTTATCAATAAAGTGAAAAAATGTAGCAGTAAAATGTACCTCAATAGCACTAATCAATGTCCTGCAATTTTCTGCAAAATGTGTTAAACATTTACCCGTAACTTTCGCAAATTTCCCCACAATTTTCAGCAAATATTTCCGCACTTTTCTGTTGGCCCAGGCCACAACTAAATGGAGACGCACATTACATTACTGAAGTCCTGAAATCATTAGCAAAGCTTAGAGCCAAGACCACACAATTTAGGTAAATCAATGACCTATTAAGGCACATCTTACACAGATGGGAGATAATACCAGCCATTCCGCGCCCCATGACATAACAGCATATTGTCTCAAGTAATAGATGTTAAAAATATGGTCAATAGTTATTGATAAGACTTTATTGAAAAGCAGATTGGTTACTCCACTATCGATATAGAGACCTGTGTGGCTTGAATGTATCTTGAGGATAGTGGGACAAAATTAAACATTGGATTGTACTATTTTGCTTGCCTTCAATGTTTCTAATGTAAATCTATACCATGATGTTTTAAGCGTTGATTTCAACTGTTCCTCTTTCAATGTTTCAATATCACTTAATAACTAGTTATTGATCTAATAAATCATCTAGCTTCATGTGTTTAGAATGAATTGTATCAAGTGCATACCCATGAGTCCACACGCATGTATCTACACATAAAATTTACACTTCAGCACAACCAGATGCTGAAAAGCAGCACCTGTCACTTTACATGCTTCACTGAACTAAAAAGTAAAGCAACTGAATTGCTCGGTAAGCAGCAACAGCACACAACTCTCTTTGTTTCTGATCACTTCTCACTTGATCTTTGCTTTCTTGTCACTTTCAATAGTTTCTGGTCTGTTGCAGTTGCTTCAACTCCTTATCAATAATTTATTTAAGATGAATTTCCTGCAATTAAAGATCAAATTAAATTGAAAGGGAGTAAAAAAGTTCAATTTATGAAGCTTACAACCACATTGAAACAAGCACAAAACATCCAAAGCCCCATTTACGCTACACATTTGGCCACAGATCTCTGCAGTAATTGTGGTAAATTTGCTAACAAACGTGCAGTGTGAATAAAGCATGAAACCAAATATGGATTCAACAGTTTCTATTTTATCAAATTATCAAGGTTTTATTGAGTCCTGAAATATTTTGCTGTACTTAGCCATCTACATAATGCTGAACTATCCATGTACGGAAATCTCAATTGGTTGTTGAACACCCATATGTGATGCAGAATGGAGAGCATTACTTCATTCTCAACACAAATGCAACATCAGATACTATTCAGTTTGAGGAGTTTCTGCTGATATGCTTAGCTGAGGAAATAGAGGCTCATATGGAGCATAAATGCCAGCATAGACCAGTTGGGCCGAATGGCCTGTTTCCTTGCTGTATATTCTATGTCATTCTATGTTTACCTAGGGGTAGGTCATCCACAATAAACAACAACAACATCGCATTTAATAAACATCTACTCATTACAAGATGCACAATATTTAATATTCACTTTTGTATACACTAACACTTTATCCAGAAACAAAATACCATGTGTAATGTTTACTCACATACAACACTGCCCTTCTATTTTGGATCATAAACACTTCACAACAGTAGCGTAAACTAAATACTCCACCAACACTGTGTGAGTGCAAATTATACATTTGCAAATTATCTTGTTATTGTAATCTGTTATTATGACCATCACATCAATCATGAAACACTAGTACAGTGCGATGAAATAAAGACAAAATTCCCAGTAAAATTGCAGAAGGCCAGGATATCAGTATAGTTATGGCACAAAGTCGAGAATTTGTCACTGAAAAAATGGAATAACTCCATTCAGTTTTCACTGAATTCTCATCTGTTGTCTGAACCGCATTTTAAAAGAAGCGAGCGGTTTCTCTGTGATTCAATTATTCTGAACCCCCTT
Organism: Callorhinchus milii; assembly: GCF_018977255.1. NCBI lineage: Eukaryota > Metazoa > Chordata > Chondrichthyes > Chimaeriformes > Callorhinchidae > Callorhinchus > Callorhinchus milii. The sequence continues at coordinate 9,555,627 of NW_024704747.1, forward strand.
CAGAAAAGCTGTTGAAAGTATATAGTCCTAAGATCAGCCACCCATGCACAGACTCTTTTGTGATTGTGGGTTTCCTCTTTCTGCCATCTGTGGTAAACCTTCACACCTACAGGTTTCACACAGCTTTTTTTACAGTTATTATGAATGTGTTAATAAATATCATATTTAGCAGCTGAAAAACCATTATCAGGGCTACAGGTATCGCAGCTGGTGTTTGTTCTGAGTTAAACACTTTTAACCCTATCCAACTTGTGGATTTGACCTGAACCAAGCAAGAATTTTTTATATCATCTCTCTGCATGTTAAACCTAGATCTCCTTGAGATCCTCAGGTTTCCACTCATTCCCACCTGGTGAACTGTACTAAATGCACTTGGTAATAGTAGTATTAAATGCACTTGTTCCAGTGGTAGTTCTATTTTAAGAAATAAATCATTGATTTCAACTTACAGCAGTGGCTATATATTCCAGTGCAAGGTTTTCAAAACTACCAACATGGACTATTTTCCAGAGTGCATAAACATACTTGCAGGCTTCCAGGGTTCTGGAGATTCGTATTTTACAAGTTCTTTTGGCTGAATTTTTTTAAGCTTGCAACCTTCCCAACGCTTCCCTCCCGAACTCCGCAGCTCATGTCCTCTTCTGCACCAGGTTCTGTGACCCTTTCACCCCACCTTTACCCGGCTCTACAGGCTCCCCATCACTCAGAGATAGTGTCAAAATCCTTGTCTTCGCCTCCAAGGCACTCCACGGCCTCGCTCTTTCCTACCTCTGTGACCTGCTAACCCCATACCAATCTGTCCCCTTCCAACACTCAGCCAACTCTGGCCTGCTCCACATCCCCCGCTTGAACCGCCCCACAATTGGCAGTCGGGCCTTCAAGCATTCTGCCCTCAGCCTATGGAACTCCATCCCACACTTCTGTTGTGTAATACGCACTTTGAAGTTGAGTGTTGATGGTGCAGTCTATTCTCACTGAATCTGTAGCCAGCAATTGGTTCAGAAGCTTATAATAATAAGAAGAATCTTTGCATTTGATATAGCGCCTTATCACGTCTTCTAGACATCTCAAATCGCTTCACAGAATTTACCATAAAGCAAATTGACTATATTTTGTCATATTCAAAACACGGCAGCCAATTGCGCACAGCAGTATCCCACAAACAGTTATGGATTGAGTGATCAATTTATTGGCAACCAAGGTGTGCACCGAGAGTTATCGTCTGGTCGCACTTTTTTTGGGGTCAGCCGGGTGTTTGACACACGCGGAAACCCTTTCCCTGGAGGGACGGATCCTGCTTATCTCTCTGCCAGCCACCTTGGTGTTCTTGAGGTTTAAGTCCAATGCCGCACCAGCTGCTCAATCCAGGTCCTCATGTGAGGGGCCTTAATAATAATAATAATAATAATCATTGCATTTGATAAGCGCTTTTTACGTCTTCTAGACGTCTCAAAGCGGTTCACAGAATAGACTGTAAAGTGAATTGACTGTATTTTTATTGGTGAAACGCAACAGTTTTTAAAAAACAGTTTTTATTGGTGAAACGTGGAGTCCTGTAGCTCAGTGGTTAGAGCACTCGCTTTGCAAGTGAGAGACCTGAGTTCAATTCCAGGCAGAGGGCGAAACCTTGGGCAAGTTTCCTTACTCCACACGCCTAATAATAATCCCTCCAAAAAAACAAAAACAATAATTAAATTGGTAATTTTCAATCTACGACTGTTTGTGAGACATTGCTGTGCGCAATTGGCTGCCGCGTTCGCCCACAAATATACAGTCAATTCACTTTACAGTGTGTTCTGTGAAGCGCTTTGGGACGTCCTCCCGACGTGAAAAGCGCTATATCAAATGCAAGGATTATTATTATTATTATTATTATAACAGCCAATTGCACACAGCAGTGAGCCACAAACAGTCATGGATTGAAGTGACTATTTACTGGGGGGTTTTCTGAGGGATTATTATCAGGCATGTGGAGTAAGGAAACTTGCGCAAGGTTTCACCCTGCCGGGAATCAAACTCAGGTCTCTTCACTTGCGAGTCAAGTGCTCTAACTACTGAGCTATCGGATTCCAATATTGCATTTGGTTAGCAGTCAATAAAACTCTTAAATCACTCATTTTTAAGATACGTTTTAACAAACTTGAATGGCTGACAGACTTCATAATATGCTCAGCTGGTGGAGCACCATTGCGTAAGGATTTATTTGCCTTGGCAAATTGACATGCCCACTATGAACCCGCCTCTGCCTCCAGGATGCGTTAGCGACAGGTCAGTGTAAGCTGGAGCCAACCCTCCCTGCAGTCACTTCCCATATTTTCCACAAATCCACCTCACTGCTTGATCCTGGGCTCTGCAAATGGGTTGGAGGAAGTCTCTCCCTGCATCCCCAGGAGCTCAGATCCGTAAAGGAGGATTGTTTACATACAGGTCTTGTATGTCACAAGCTTGACCTGCATTGGGACCTTACTGTCCTTGAAGAGGGATGAGCATGACCAGAGTGCTCTTTGCCTCTTGTCCAGGCTGACATTGGTGTCCATCATGGCCCAGAGGTACTGAGTCAACAATTGGAACTTGTACCTTCCAATCAATTTCCTTGATGTCTTCCCTTGGGCCATAGACTGGCCACACACTCCAAGGAGATTACATATGTACCTCACGTCACAACGCTCAAGTGGAGTGGTTCAGGCTTTTGCATGTTGGAGAGCCAGGCACAGGGTGGGGAGGCAAGTGTTAAAACTACCTGCCTGTCAGTATAAGTGGTAAGATAACAATGTACTTATGTATCACAGTGTGTGTGTGGGAGAGGGCTGATACTGGATGTGACAATGCAGCAAAACCTTAGGCAAGTTTTCTTATTCATAGGAACATATGAACAGGAATAGGCCATTCAGCCCTTCAAGCCTGTTCTACAATTTAATTTGATCATGGTTGATCTGTACCTCAAATAATCCTTTCAATTCCAATATCCCGCTTTCTCCCCATATCCCTTAAAACCCTGACCTACCAAAAATCTTGAAGGTATGGATGGATCCAGCATCCACGGCTTTTGGAGGAGAGAATTCCAGATTTGTACCACCCTTTGAACTTCTTCCTGATTTCACCCTTGAATGGTCTGGTTCTAACTTTAAGACTCATTTCAAGGTATTATTATCCCTGGAAAAGTGAGCTGCCAATCGGTTAATAACTGGGTTCTTTCTTATTGCTAGGTAAACAGAGGCATGTGGAGAAACTTGCCTAACATTTCGCCCTCCCCAGGAATGAAACCCAGGTACTCTTGGTTGTGAGGCTTTAACCAATACACTACAGTACTCCACTTTATTGGAGAGGATTGGTTTGAGTATAATGAGAATCTGATAGGCTTTTCTGTGACTTAAAAATATGCCTTGGCCACAAACATCAGAAAGTAGAGGCTCCACATCATAGAATCGTTCTTGGTTGCAAGAGGTCAGATTAGAATTATGTTTGAACCAATTAATAGATTATTTTCACAATAATGTGTTCTAAGGATGATGGCATGAATTATGCTGGATGCGTACGCCTGCAGTGATTCATTATCACTTTCAGCAACAAAGCAGGAAATGTCATTTCTAAAATTTGAGAAGAGCTGTGCACAACTTAACATGTATATGTGCACAACTATATGTATATATATATAGAAGACTGCTAATTGGCATCAAATGATAATGTTAATATTACTAAAGAGCTAGACATAGCCTAAATTCCTGGCTTTCTAACTTACATGAGTAATAGAAGCTTTTCAACTTTGAAAGTTCTTTTCAATCCAGCAGCACTCTGACCATTTTTGTATTACAGTATATGCTTGTTTGGTTCTTCATACCATAGATGATTTACACTGCAGCATCAATGTGATTTATACTGCAGATGATGCATTGATTTGATTCCTGAAACTTATCTGCAGGTGGTTTTAGAACTGGGTCATGGAATCTGTGCATGGGCCTGAAACCTGATTTAAACAGTACTTTTAGCATTGATTAAATGAAAACTGTGCAGTATAAATAGGGCATTAGCCAAACTGTTCAGTTGAGAATATAAGAACATAATGTTCAAATGATGTCTCCCTTAAAACCAATACTGCAGCTGATGGTGAGGAACACAGTACTTAACATGATGTCCTTCATGGTTTCATGGTCTTTTGACGAGTGAAAGAAAAGTACTGTATTATAAAATAGTCAATATTCAATCATATTTTTTTCAGAGTCATTGCTGCCCTGAAAATTACACACAAAACTACATTGATTTTCACAATAACGCCTGCATCCCATAACACAAAGTCAATTCTAATTCCCATTGACTCTAAATTCTTAGGTTTTGAAATTTTTATGGTTAATAGGATATGGACTTAAGTTGAAGACATTGAATTTTCATATATGTATTAGCTATGATGGATGCCTAGTGTTTTTTTTTGTTTTTGAACGTGAAATGTCCAAATCTTTCTGGTATAGACCACTGCAACTTAAAATAATGAACTTGGCAAAAATGTAAAAAATTGATATAGGAAATATAGGGATATAAGGGAAAAGAGCAGTATAGGAAAAGGGATTAGGGCGCTCATGTGGAGTATGACTTGGACGAGTTGTGCTGAATGGCCTGTTTACCTGCTGTGTGAGAATCAAAAGCAGATCCTCTCGCCAATACACTGCAGAATATCAGATTCCACACAGTTTTACACATGAAAACCTAGGATGAGATTATAGATTCTGACTGTTTGTTGTGTCCAAAAACAGTGATGTATTGTGAACTGTTCTTTGATTGTTTCTAAGGAATTCAGTCAGAATGTTTCTTTACACAATAGAGGCATTCTGCTTTTAATGGCTTGGAGATTAATATTAAATTCAGATTAAACACAGTTCATGTCTCCTTTGGCTATTTTGTGCTTTCACTGAATGCCAGACATGCATTTGTTTAACCTTTCTGATTAAATAGATGCACGTTTACCGCAATTTTCATAGACATTTGGTTTTACCTCATTATGTTCTTCTCCTTAGGACCACATCGGCAAAGATGGGCTGGGTCTATGGGAAATTTCCTGAGTGCCCCTGTGAATGGTTCCCAATGCTTACCACCCAATGCAGCCTAGTTCAGAAATTCCATTTAAGACCGACAAAGTTACAAAACGTGTGGATGTTTTATGTTGTTTAGTAACCTCCACAAATTGGCATCCCCATTTTACATAACAATCCTGATCCCTTTCAGGGTGCTAATCCGCCACTGCATGTAGCTATCAATATGTATTATAGGTTTCACTCAGAAGCAGTAACTGAGAGCACTGACATAAATTCACTTGTGAAAATGTGTGAAGAAAAGATGAAGTGGAAAATACAAACAGAAAACTATGCAGATATAAACTATGCGTGGAGTCCTGTAGCTCAGTGGTTAGAGCACTCGCTTTGCAAGCGAGAGACCTGAGTTCAATTCCCGGCACAGGGCGAAACCTTGGGCAAGTTTCCTTACTCCACACAGAGCCTAATAATAATCCCTCCAAAACCAAAAACAATAATAAATTGGTCATTTTCAATCTACGACTGTTTGTGGGACATTGCTGTGCGCAATTGGCTGCCGCGTTCGCCCACAAATATACAGTCAATTCACTTTACAGTGTGTTCTGTGAAGCGCTTTGGGACGTCCTCCCGACGTGAAAAGCGCTATATCAAATGCAAGGATTATTATAAAGTGTTCTTATTACAAATTTATAATGTCATTTCTTGATTCTCGTTTCCCACTTGATTCCATAAGTGTGCATTTTGTTTGGTCATGGGCTGGGCTGATAGAAAATTGCAAAATATTTGCCAAAAATTGCAGGGCATTTGACAAAATTTGTCGAAAATTGCAGAGGGTTACTTTGGTGCCATTGAAAGATGCATTTTGTGAAACAACCCAGATTAAAACTATAGACATATATTTCCTGAACATGTAGTTATGTCTAAAATACTAAAATGTTAATTTCAATAGTACAGCACATACCAAAAATTGGTTGCAGGAGCTCAGATTAGGCCAGGTGTCGAGCAAACAGGCAGCAGTACTGTGACTTAGCTCACTATACAATTTGATGATACCTTTAAGTGCAGCTGCACTTTTCTATTGGCCCAGGTCCTGGCATTCTGAGGCTGCTTTAACTAAAACGAGCGGTGCATCAGGGAATAGAGAACATATAATTACATTATAAACCTTACAGTTATTTGTGTGTATGTGTGTTTCTCCTTCGCTACAAAGGGGGAAATCTGAATGTATAGTGATTTGCTAATACCTGGGGTTTTCAAATTGATTGTTTGACTAATTTTGAAATGTTCTATTCTGCTATATGCACAGCGAGACTAAATATTGAACACATTGTTCAAGGCAGACCACAATATGGAGCACTGTGTTCAGTGATATGAGGTGGGGTTAGGCAGTGAAACCGAAAGTTTTAAGTTGTTTGTTTTTGATCATGACATCTAGATGAGAATAGAAGACACCAGCATGTCTCATGATGTTCCCCTAAGTGCATTAGTCATGTAAATGCCCTGAAACTGTTAACTTTATGCAAATAGTATTCATATCAATTTGTTTCTTCAAATTCAGTGCAACATCCAACAGTAGCTAAATGTAAACTATGGACCACACAGAATGGTAATTGGCAAAACCAGAATATATACTATTTCTTCCAAATAACAAGATTGGTTGTCAGAGGAATTGAGGATAAACAGATATGATGTGACACCTTTGATCTTCTTAAAGGTTTTACCTCAAAGTATATTCTTAAGAGAACAAGAGCTGTCAGTTTGTCTAACCCCCAGTACTCAGCTGAGTTTTGAATACAGGTGGTTGGATAATTATCCCAAATCGAGTTCAGTATTTCACTGGAATAGAGGATAGTTTGCAATTCTGTTTAATGTTGCAATCTTTGTCTACATGCAGCCCTTCTGCTTACTCCTGATAGCATCTTTCTCAACCGTCAGCATTCTTTGTACACAAATGTCCTGCTGTTTTTTGATTCCATTTCAACGGAATGTCATCTAAATTTAAACAATGACAGGCATTCACCTCAATTTACAGTACTAGGAAAGACTGCTGGATTCATAATTTTTAAAAATAATTGTTTAAAAATCTACATCGTCAAAAGTGCAGAAAAAAGCTATATGTTTCCTATGGCTTTGAGTTGACATTCGTAGGATCTCTTCAGCACTCAAAAGTGAAACATTTCTGTAGGTGGTATTATAGTGGTGATAGTCTATAAAGATTTTCATATCATGCTTCAGAAAAAGTACAGTACATTATTGATCGCTGTTTATGCAGTTTCAATACTGCCACTATTTGGTGTTCATAACAGTCTACAATGTTGATCAATGTTGACCAGGCTTAAATAATTGTTTGCTTTGTGGTAGAAGATAGTCTTTAAACCTTTAGCTGTATTTTAACACTACTAAACAATCTATTTCCATAATCTGCCTTGGTTTCATTTGCACAATTACACTCTGTAGCACTGAAGATGTATGCCTTAAAGAAAATATCATTGACCAGCCATAAAAAGTGAACTTCCAAGTCAAGTTAAAGGTTACTGGCAATGATCTGTACGACTGTACAGATCAACAATGATGTAATAGAATGGTGCAACAGGCTCAAGGGGCTGAATGGCCTAGTCCTGTTCCTTATTCCCTTGAAAGCTATTCTCCATTCTATCCCCAAAGAAGTTTTTGGGAACTTAAACTGAATATGGTCTACACCTGCTACCGTACCATTAGTGAGTGAATGCAGCACAGAGTCCACTTCATCCCAGCACATTAGGACCTTCAGTCCGCTCAATACCTCCTGCCAGCTCTTCCAACTCTCTGCAGATTGTTCAATACTATGGTTTTGTAAATAAGATGCTAACTCAGCATAAATCTCCCTCCAAACCCCGAAGATGCCATCATGGGTCTGCTGCAGAGCTGTCTTCTACACTGTTTAAATTATGCAGGTGGAGCGAAAACTTTATAATTAAAATACTCTTATTATGTTTTATTAGCAGTTTGAGGTAAGAGTAACGTTGCTAATGGTTTTTGATATTGGAGTGCGTCTATCAATGTCAGTGACAGATTTACTTGTCTTCTTTTTTCATTTCCTCATTATCCTTTCTCATCCCCATTAGACGAGACTTAGTTTAATGTAGTGTGTTAAAACAACATGTTCTCTGTAGATAAAAAATATTACCACTTAAGAATTTCAGATAAAAAAAATAACTTCACTAAATCTTAATTAATTGTAAATTTAGTTGGACGATTTTGCAAAAAATCCACTCTATATTTTCAGATAAAGTTTGAAAAGTAGCAGATCTCTCTAACGCATGATCCTTTATCAGTGAAAAGCCCACATTTTGTTATGTGATTATACATTTGACTTTGCAGTAAGTGTGTGACTTTGGAGGAAAAATCCTGTTTAATAGTTCAAAAGGAATATGATGGTGGCAATTACAAAATATAAAATATGTTTGTTCTGTCACAGCATGGAAGGAAAATAGCTGTTCTGAATCTTGCTGGCATTATCAATATAAAAAAAGAGTTTAACACAACAGATCCTATTTAAAATTCTAAAGGTGATTTTTTTCTTAAAAAGCAAACCTTTAGAAACCAGATGAGCTTTCCATTTTGTTGCCCGCTTGCCTCTTATGGTTATGAACTGAATCATGTGGTTATATTACATGATGCATGCTGTGCCTTGTTGCAAAATTAATATAACTGTGCAATCATATGCTAATTCTTAAAAATGTGAATATTGATTATTATTAAATAATAACATCCCCCAACCCACCCGCCCCACCATTGGCAGGAGAGCCTTCAGCCACTCTGCCCCCAACCTCTGGAACTCCATCCCCCAATCACTCCGCCTCACCCCCGCCTTAACCTCCTTCAAGTCCCGTCTCAGAACCCTCCTCTTCGACCATGGCATCGGTCACCCCTCTTCCCCTCCCTCCACCCACCCTCCCCCCCCCGACCCCAGCCTGGGTCTGAAATGCTGTACACTGTCCAGTGCCTTGGGACGTCCTCCCAATGTGAAAGGCGCTATACAAATGTAATCTTGTTGTTAAATAATAATAAAAATGTGAATATTTATTGTTATTAAAGCAGTGGTTCTTCATATTTAAAATACTTTGACATTTAAATTATTTTTTGTGATTATGGTCTCGTACAAGCTAAAAGCTAGATAGGAAACACGAGTGTCTGGATGACTGGTTTGCTCAACGCGTACTATTGACTTCAGTTTTGAGTTGGCTTAGATAAAAATCTTTTGAATGTTAAAGAGACACAAAGCAGTGGAGTTATAGAAAGAACAATTGTAAATTTGGTAGCAGTTGGCCTTAAAATTCAGGTATTACACTTTAATTCATCAGAATTAATGCAAGAATCATAATTGCACGTAACAGATAGAAAACACTAAAAGAGGCGTTATTCTGAAACTGTCTGTCTGGCTGTCTGGGTGGATGTTAAAGATTCCCTAGCATTATTTGGAAAGAATAGGGAGTTTCTATCAGTATCTTAACCAATAGTCCCATCATATAACAAAAATAGTTATTCACTTCTTTGCCTTTTGTGAGACATTGTTTGTGCACATATTGGCTGCAACAATCACCTACAAATATTCGGTTTACAGTGCTTTAAGGTGTTTCAATGTGATGAGACATTGTATCAATTGAAAGGATTATTAATCAACATCTTTTCACATTAACAGAATTAAGACTTGTGTGCTAATGGTATAATGTAACACCTAAGACTGTCTGCTGAATCCCATGTTTGTTCATGCTTATAGTGTTAATTCCTTGGGAAGTCCTCCTGATGTGGAAAGATGCTATACAAATACAATTTGTGTTGTTTGTTGCTGTTAACAGCCTCTCATTGAGCTAAATTCACTGTGTTCATTGTAAGTTATTTGCTTTTTCTTGGGTCGAAGAAATTGTCATTCAAATTTATTTTGATTCTTTGTGATTTTAGCCAAGGTTAATAAATACTACTGTATGTTCATGGGATAGAAATTATTAAAAGGTAAATATATCTTAGATTGTTGCCTAAATCTTACTGTGCCTATTGGCCACGGTTACATATTTGCAAAATGGTAAACATTATTAATTTGGTGAGTGAACTGTTTTTAAAAAGATCAGAGCGTCATGTGATTAATAAATACCAGAAGTTAGTTCAACCTAAGAAATATCTAGTCGCACAATTGGTTGGAGATCGAAAGATTAAATACGTAGCACAACTCTAGTGCATGGATCCGATCCTCAATGCCCTTCAGGAAGGAGAAGCAAGACTGTGCTTTCATAGTATAAAATTACAGTATAATGTTACTCGTATTCATTTTTCCCACGACATGGCCACACAAAATGTATACTTTGTAATTTTGCTTCTGTTATATTTTGCTCCTCTTTCCCCTCCATTTCTAAAGTTGACTCATTCTGGAATATGGTCCTGTGGATGGCAATGGTTATGTAATTCCTCGCTCGAGTATCCATTTCTGAGTCAGAACAGTGATCTTGGATAAAATATTTTACTAATGGGAGATGTGATAGCCAAACCTTCACCTGGCCACACATAATATTCATAAAGGACTGTTTATTGCAAAAAAATAAAAAATGTAAGTGTTGAAACAGTGTAGGTTTACTTTTATTTTAAGTATGCTAGGATGATCAGCTGAATTAGTTTAGATTGGCTGTCATTTGAAGTAGTACTTATTCTATTCAACGGATTACATTAACCTTCATTAAGCACCTTATACCAGTGAAGCAGGTGGCCCCATTACAAATATCTCCTTACGTTATCTGTCTAAAATAGGCGATAGAGGCATAGAATATTTCTGAATAATTACTTTGCAAGCATATTGGTTTCAGTAATGACTTGTGCATTTAAATGTATTCTTTGATAAGTTTGTAAGTTATTAAACGCAAAGTTAATGGGTATCATGCCATTCTTAATGCATACCAATTGCTCAAAATAAATGTAATATATGACACATCAGGACACGTTGGTAATAGAGCCCATTTTTAATCAAGCACTGGGATACCATGCATTGTAATGAAGTTCTATATAAATGCAGTGAAGTGAAGGATATGTAAAATTTTATTAAAGCGTTCATATAGATTGTTTCCAAAAGTTAACTTGCTCATTGCAAAAGTAATTGTAAGAAAATTGCAGTGTGTATTGTTCAGATCATATTTAGTTTTAAAAGTTCACTTTCTCTAACTAGAATTAAATTGAACATGTTGTTCCTTCAGTACTCTTTTGAACAATTGTGTTAAAAAATTGCAGCCTTTGTAGCTGTCTTTAAAATGTCACACAATGCAGCTCTGCTTATGATCTGATAAATTATTGCTTAAATCCACAAGTTGGATGAGTGCCATTGAGCTTCACTGCAGACAGGTGCGAGAGAACTTCAGAGCTGCAGCACACCAGTATATGCACCAGTGACACACATCGCATTAATGAATATTGTATGAACAGATTGTTGTTGTGGAGGTAAAGATCTGCAGTTTAAGGTCTAGCACTAATTATATTGTTAACCTTTAAAGGTTTTGTTTCTCTTTAAGATGGGCTATAGATTATTTGTTTATAAAACTAATTCTACCAATAATAATCCTTGTATTTTATATGGTGCCGTATTACATCACCAAAACATCTCAAAGTGCCTCACAGGATTTTACTACAATGTGAAGTGAATTTGAGGGTTTCCAATGCTGAGAACATTTATATTTTTTGCATGCAGTGAGGGCCAATCATGCACTCAATCAATATTTTTTATATTGCTTTTTATAATGAAAACCCCCAAATCTCAGTCTGAACAAGTAACCAAAGATCACTAATTTTAGCGATAACTAAGTGATAAGTCTTCAGTATCAGTATTAAGCTGAGCTAGATATAGTTCAGAACTCCATACAGATTGACTCAATAACTTTCCACTTCTCCCAGGATCAAATTTGTTTTATTTCATTGGTTTGTAAATCTTTTCTGTAGCAAAATAAACGTAATGCTTTTTTAGGGGGATGAAATGATTCAGTAAAAACACCATTCCACATGATTACATTTATTTGTGTTATCTTTCAGCGTCTGGTCCAGTGAGAATAATCTTCTCACATAAGCAACCACTTGGTTTTAAAATGCTTCATTGGAAAAATCACAAAATTGGTCCCCAGTCCATTAGTACTTGCATGCATCTCTTGCACTATAACTCATACATAAAGTCAAAGAGATACCTTAACTCTAAAAGCTTTCTTTTCAAGCAGAAAAAACACATGTCTCTATGAAGAAATAATATGCATTTAGTATCTTTGCCAAACCATTTGGAGAACAGCTAGCAACAATATTTAACTCTGACCCATTGGAAATCACTGACTTATAACCCCAAGACTATATTATTCACAATTTAAAGCTATAAGAAATGATAATTGTAAGCTGGCACCTTAGGAAATATAATTTAAATGGACACTGGAACACACTTACAAATAGAAATACCTGTAAATGTAAAGTACCTTTACGATATGCTAGCTAAGAAATGAAAACCATGAATGGATTAAAACACCTAAGTTATTGAAAATATATGAGGTAAGTGAATAATAAGCGAATATATGAGGCAAGAAAATAAATTAAGATGCAACTCAAGGTACCTAACTTAATTCCCAATTTGATGGGATAATTTCTCTCATAAGGCAGAGGGAAAGGAAAAGAAAGTTACACTGCGTATCTTCCCACTCAGAGCAATGAATATGAGGACTCTTGAAACCTGCGACACTTCAGTGAAGAAATAAAAATCAGGTTTTCACTGGCATTACATTGCAAAGTAGCTTCAAGTGACTTTCTTAAGCCCATTTCCAGTAGTCCTAAATTCCAGTCATATTCCTATCTGCCTTACTCTTAAGATCGTTCAAAGCTCAAGGAAGGGAAATTTGCTGAAGAGGGTAAGCCGTTGATGTTTGCAAAGTAAATTTATTTTTGATTCTTCCATTTTGAAATTCGCTGTTGAGAATCACCTTTTATTTCAACCCCAAATTCCATATACTTTTCAATCTTGTTCTGGGATTGTGGAATTTCCTCAAAGGGCTGTTTGTGCATTATAGACTATGTATGATATCATTGCATGCACAGTGTTTTGGTCCTCCCCCTCCCCCTGGCTCGGCCCCAGGATCCGTTACTGTGAAGCGCTCTGAGACGCCGTCCGGCCTGGAGGGTGCTATATAAATCCAAGTTGCTGCTGTTGTTGTTAATTAAATTTTTCATCATGATATTTAGTGCTCTGAGGCAGGGTGATTGGTGCTGCCACAGTTACCCTATTCTTGTAGTCTTTAGTAAAGTGTAAATAATATGTATATAATATTATTTAAGGGAAATGCGGAAACCTGCCCTTTTAAATGGGCTCTGTAAGATTCCAGTTGCAGAAGCTGTTTGCAGCAGAGTTAGCGCAGTCTGCACGAATTGCACCAAAGTGCTGATCCAGGGCTGCTTGATTGACAGTCAGTTAACAAGCAGCCGCAGAGTAAAATAACACGTGTGGCCGCCAGCGTGGGAAAAACCCCTCGCATTCGCATCATACGGTGGGCAAAGCCACACGCCTATATAAGGCAATGCTCGGCGCTCCTCGTGTCGTTAACTAATGGTTGTCATCCCGTGTGTACTGACGTGTACAGGACTACTGTACAGTCAGGGTTGGTTTGCAATATTCCTTTACTAGTGTAGTACTGTGCTGCCAGTTGTTATAGTTATGTGTGATTATTATATTTGCTCCCATTGTTGTATACCTTCCGTTGTTGTGTTCCTTATATGCAAGGGAGCCTAGGGTTGCTGGGTTTTAATAAAGAGCTGTTGTTTCTACCAAATGTATCCTTAAGTCGCTGTAGTATTCTAGACAAGAAAAGGAGTAAGCACTTCAGAGGGTAGTTGTCAACCTCAGAGGTCTGCTAGTGCGAGCAGACTCCGATTAGACATTCCAGTTACTGGGCATTGGGGTTAACTGGGAATATCTCTCTGAGTGTGCCTCTGACTTGGTTGAGTCACCTTTGAAATAGGGACTCACACCAACAAGGTTAGGAGAGAAGCCGATGCCATTTAGTACGAAAGTGTTAATAAAATCCGCACGAACATCAAGGGGTGAGAATCATCGCAGTGCACAGACTCAAAGGTTAAATGGAGGGACAACATGCAGTGTGGATCTAAATTGTCAAGAACCACCACCATTATTATTATTATTATTAGCATATCTCAACTAGACAACAACATTGGAGCATGTTATACTAGCACACTGACTGCTATCCTTTGCTGTCACCCTTTTGAAATTGCTGGATAATTCAGAACTGTAGCTTATGGCTGCTGGTGCTGGATCCTCTTTAATTACATTGTCTGTCAGAAACAAATGTTACTGTTAATAACATCAAAATGTTTATTGACATTCCTTCTCCGATTTCTGGGAAGATCCAAACAGGCCAGGAGTACAAGACTGCACATGTGTCCTGAGCAGGTGGGCTGACAGCTCAACCAGAACAATACGGCAGCCAGTGTCAGTTTATCTGAATGTAATTGTTAGAATGCTTACCTGACTGTCCAGGGCTTATACACTGACAATGTGTTGGAAGCAACCTGTTTTGGTTTCTTCTTAATAAAACTGGTTCCTGGGAATATTAACATCAGTAGGTTTCCTAAGGCTACATTTTTGGAACATCACATTTCACTCTAATCTCATTCAGTTTACGATACAAATGTCAATTAAAATAGTTGCTCTAACTGTCTGATATAAGGTAAAAGTGTGAATTATTCTCATTGTACAAAATGTTGCATATTCAGAAGTTATTAGTTATTTAGTTGTTGGAAAGGTCATTTTTGTTCACCTTGAGAATAAATGTAAATTAATATTTGGACATTGGACTTTCATAATATTTCAATTCAATTATTCAGCAAAATCATTTGATTTGAACTTAATAAGATCCTTAATGGTTGATGCATTTTTGGAAGGCAAAGAAAAATAAATCCATCTCATAATAATTCTATGATTTGTAAACCTCATAGTGATGAACAGGAAACTAAGGAATATGTACTAAACTTTTGTGCTGAAGACTTAAGATTTATTTTATTCATAATGTCACAAATGTCTGCAGACTTCCAGTAATCATCTGCTAAACTATAGCGACCATATATCACCCTCCAACACACCAAATGTTTTTTAGTGTTTCAGAAATTGGAGTTAATATTATTATTTATTTTAGGAACATATTGTTCCTAAACTAAATAAAGAATTATAAGGCTAAAGATAGATAATTCTGATGCTCTGGTGATGCTAATTCTCTATAATGAAGAAATAATTCATCCGTATTGCACGATTAAGGTATTCTACTTCCCCTTTTCATTAAATACCAGAAGGTTCAGGATGGCTGAAACTCTGTTCTGTATCTAAGTGAGACATGAGATTAATGTATTCTCTTGAATGCACAGGATCCATTCACAAATTACACATCTCTGAGTAAGGTGAGATGTAAATAAAGGTGATATGTAAAGAAATCAAATTGGTCATTTACTCCATGACTGCTTGTTATTGCTAAGTGGAAATTAGCTGCAGCATTTGCCCACAAAACACTCACAGTCACTGCACTTTACAGAACATCCTGTGAAGCATTTGGGAGCATTATTATTATCATGCATTGAGACAGACCAGATGGATCACATTGATCTCCTCACGCCCTGTAGGTTCTTCCTTTCTTCCCATTGATCTATTCTATTGCCCATTGATTATTGAAAGTATCTCATAAATCTTACCTCGATGGTTAGATTTCCTGATGTAAAAGGCATGATATCAAATGCAATGATTATTGTTAATTACCACCATATTTGTAGAAAAGATATTGAAACTTAAAGTGAGATATGAAATTTTCCATAGAAGTAAAGAAACACAATCATTTCAGCAAAGAATGAGGTTGCTTTGCCTATAGTGGCTGTAATTAGAGTAGAGTCCTGTAGCTCAGTGGTTAGAGCACTCGCTTTGCAAGCGAGAGACCTGAGTTCAATTCCAGGCAGGGCGAAACCTTGGGCAAGTTTCCTTACTCCACATGCCTAATAATAATCCCTCCAAAAAAACAAAAACAATAATAAATTGGTCATTTTCAATCTACAACTGTTTGTGGGACATTGCTGTGCGCAATTGGCTGCCGCGTTCGCCCACAAATATACCGTCAATTTGGGACGTGCTCCCGATGTGAAAAGCGCTATATCAAATGCAAGGATTATTATTATTATTATTATTGATTGAGTTCGCTTGAACTGAGAATTTTGCTCATGATACTTTAAACAACTGGGTTTGAACCATATAACAGCACAAAAGAGGGCCCTTCAACCTATCATGTCTATGCTGGCAGTATGAGAGAGCAATCCATTCAGTCCCATGTACAGAACTTACTCCAGCCCCTACATCCCTGCAAATTACTCATTTTATATATCTATCTAGTTCCTTCTGACAAACCAATATGGATCCTATCTTGACTATCTCTCCTGGTAGGATATTCACATTCACAGGATATTCCAAATTCTTATCAGTCCTCTGTTTGTAAAAACAAATTCTGTCTAATCTATGGTGTCAGTATTTGTGGAATCTACAATGGGGTATGATATTTGGGGTATGTTTATCTGTCCTCATTAAGAAGGTGACTTCCTGTGACATCTGGTAAACTGGTGAGCTGGTTCTGTGAGTATTTTAGAGGACACCTAGATCAAGCAATGAGAAATAGACATTTATTATCTTATTCGATTGCTTACAGTGGGTTCCTTGTGGAAGAGCTTTTTTTAACCTTTACCAATGATTTATTGGATACTATCGAAGCTCATGACACCACCTTCTATCGCAAGGTTAAAGGTAAAATATTTTCTACTGGAACGTAATCATAAATATTGTAAATTCAGACCTATGCAAATATAGACACTTATCAGTCACCTCCTGTTCTATGTCATGGATTGACTGTAGGTTAGAGACAGCCAGCAACTGATTTAGAATCGATTGCATTGCGTGTGTTCCTGTTTGTCCCACATAGAGTTTTGATAACCTCCTTAACATATACAGCTAAAACTGCAGTACCCCACACATTATTTTATGTAGTTTGGCATTTCAGCATTAAACAAAAGCAAAACAATCCTCTTTCCCTGCATCTGGTTTGGAAGATATTTAAATGTTCGTGTTAGATAATTGCCTTCAAACTCAATGAAACCAGTACAGTCCCTGTGCTGCTTGTTCCCTTCAGTAATGGGACTGGATTCTGTGGTAAACCTGGATTTCACACAAAGTGTAGAAACAGCATCAATTTTGAAGTAGAAAAAGTAAATTTTTTCAACGTCCAATATACCGAAGATTTTGTATGAAATACATTATTTAATGTAGATCCTTGGATTTGTATAGTGTGATTGGTGGAGCTTTGCATCTTTAAATTTATGAGGTTATCTTTTCCTTACTGAAATGATCATATTTATTTCATGAAATTTGCAGTGTTAAATGACGCGTTTTGTGCAATGTTTACTAAAGACGCAACCAAAGATGCCATCTGGAAAAGAAAAAATAATTTACATCTGTCCAGAGCCCTAGCTTAGACATGTGGTGAAATATAATGCAGTATTTTTCAGTTAACTCCAAGGTTACAAAATGCTTGATCATGTTTAAAACTTTGAGCTTGTAAAATATCAACTGCAATCATTTTGTTGTTCTCATATGCTGCAGACATCAGAAGTGGGAAGTATTTTAATAACAGTCATTTTGTATAAAAAGTCAGCTTGGTAATTACGAAAGATTTTTTTTCTGAGTACAAAACAGAATTAGTTAAGGGTGACTAAATTTAATGGAGGGGAGGGGACGTAAAGGCATCAATTTGTTTCTGTTGCTACTGTATATTGAAAAGTCAAGGAGATTTATAGGCAATTCCTGTTTATTCAGTGCTATGTCGTGTGACTAAACACAATGTATGATGCCTCCTTTCTGCCTCATTAAATAAGTTAATCACATAAATCGGGGCGGTGTTAGCATTTGGAGAGCGGTTGCATCAGCCTTATGTTAGGTCCATTTTTCAGTGGAAAGCAAGTCTTCGCATAATGCAAATAATTTCATTCATTTCACTTTTTATGTACAGTATTATTTATTGTTTGAAATGTTAATGTTGAGTGATAAGATCCCTTTTCTCTCGGCACTACATCAGTGCTGCCTCTCCTGCACTAACTTGCCAGCAGTGAGTTCTCTATGAACGAAAGGACATGCTGCCCTTTATCCTCAATCCCACAAGTGATCTTTCTAAAAGCTGCCCACCTGGGGAAGTCTGAATGTTAATAATAAGTGAAATTAGTATTCCCACTGGAGTGTTCTTGGCTAAAGTCTAATAATCCAGTACTTCATCTGCTCTACTTCTTGTCGTATTATGTTAAATGCTGGAAAGAGGCAGCATTGAGAAAATCTGCATCTCTCGCCATAGTCCAATTGATTTTATTTGCTAAATGAACAGAAACTAATGATCTTTTTGAACAAACATGCTTTTAGAAATGTGGTGTGAACACGATTTATGTTTAGGTTTGCATCTTATTGTCTCTTGCTCTCTCTCTCTCCTTTCCTCCTCTATTAAAGCTATCAACACATCCTGAGTTTTGTCTGGTCATCTGACCCGCTGATACCTCACGCAAGGGCCCGTTCTTCATATGTCAACCCGTACAGCATGGTTAGTGGGCAAAGAGGAGAGGAAAACATTGGAGGGAGCTTTTAGAAAAATGGAAAGATGGAAAGCTTGTGGTAGATATAAGATGTACAGTGGAACCCTGTTATAACACACTTCATTATAACACTGGTTAAGCTTACTAGGATATGGAGCCCAATATTTACTTACCAAAAATGTATAAGCTTGCCTCCATCAACACGTGGGAAGTAACATTGACAGTGACCTAATGATTTGTAAGTTGACTATTTTGGCTCCCTGCATGCTGGCTGATGTTTTGAAGCACCAATGGAGCAGGCCTTCCATGCAGAAACACAGACAGGCGATCGTGGTACATTACCTTACCGGTTTGGGTTTTATGGACCCCAACATTATGACAGGACTCTATTCTCAAAAAATTGTGAATTCACTTAAGAAAAAGCGTTTTGCCATTGATTTTGTAGCAGGATTTGTTTGCTATTTATGACACACCTTGAAATATTCTATTCTGATGATGAAGAGGAGCAGTAACAATTATGTTTGCCCCAATGTAATTCAAGGTGAGAAACAAGATTAACTGTACCAAGGGATGCTCAATGATAACTCTCATGGTGGGATTTACAGGATCTTTTGGGGGGACCAGCTATTGATTTTCCTGTAAATGTTAAACCTTTAGTGAACCAGACATTTGTCTCCCCTTTCTTTTGAGATGTTTGTCTCCTCTTTCACCCACTTTATATCAAGGAGAGCTTTTCTATACTATTATGATTTATGGAGGGTTGACTCACCTATTTTTAGTTCACTAGAAATATACAAAAAAATCAAAGTACCAAATCCATAGTGCAACTATGCATTCACATGGCATTCACACCATTTACATGCACTTCAACATAAATCGGTATAATTATGCATGACACCATGAGTGCTGTTTGAGAATCCTGTAGGGTCTTGCCACTCAAAGCAGCCACTTAAAACAATGTGGGGGGCGGTGGAGGTGTGAGTGGCGGGGGGGTGTTGATGAAGCAGCAAATCCACAATGCAAACACGCTGATAATAGCATTCATATGGTTTACATAAATTTCACTCTAATTCTGTATAATGGTATATGGCACCAGAGTGCTGCTTTGGAGAAGTTTGTATTCAATTTCACTTATAGCTGCAGCAAAGGACTTAAGTTTGAATCATAGATTCATATATGTAATGCAACAACTGTTGGTGAATATCAATGTAGATAATGAGCTGCTGAAATGTATATATTATATTGGGTAAGCAGGATGTCCCTCCAGGGAGAGAGTGCGCATTCCATTCCAAGAATCTATCTCTGTAGGTGGGATGAATGGAACTCTCAGTTTGGTTTGGACACTCTTAAGCATGGTGATGGGTTTCAGCTGAGTCAGAAACCCAGCTGAACCCCCAAAAATATTAAATGTCAAGAAATATGTCAGTTATTTTAACTGCGATAAACGTATCATCTAACTTTATAAAGATTTAGTTTTAACTTTCGAAAGTTAGATGAAATATTTGGAGTAGAATACCAACTAAACTTAGTCAAACTTCTAATATCCATAAACAGTATTTTACAATTAATATAGGATGGACTTCTCAGTATTGTTGTAATCTGAACGAGATGACTGAATTGCTGTAATACATTTATTGATTATTCCTTCTGGTAGAATTAATAACACTCTAAAATCTGTGTGGCATCATCTAAATGAAATATGGATTATTCAATTACAGTTCAAAAAGTATATGAATAAATTTATTTTAAAAAATTGATAAATAATAAATAAATGGCTTTCACATATATAATTTGTTCATGGGCAAAGCGTAATAATGCAAAGAATCGGTATGTTAAAAAGCTTTGTAGTCTGATTAATAAATAAGGATAAAAATGAACAAAAATAACTTGCATTTACAACAGGAACAGTTTTATCAATTGAAATTGTTTTCTAAACCATCCCAAGTACATCAAAATAGGCTGCTGCTAATTTATCTGTCTTAATGTCAAATCTCCCTATTTTATCACTCAGCATTGTTGACAGGCATCAATTTCCTGTTAATGGATACTTGTGATTAAAGCATATTCGTATAATGAAAACTCCATGTAAATTTAATCTGCTGAAGTGCAAGTTATCTTTGTAAGAGCACAGACCTATAACACTTTCATTTGGACAATAATACTAGTTCAAATGAGGACTATAATCAAAAGTATATGGTACCAAATCGTCAACAAACTATACAGTCCCTACACTTTACAGTATATTCTGTAAATGCTTTGAGATCATCCTCCCATGTGAAAGGTGTTCTATCTATTGTAAGGATTATTAATTATATTATCATTTACCAAAATCCCTAAACCAATCTAAACAGCAGAGATAACAAGGTATAGTACTTTATTATTTATTTTAAGTTTAATTGCTAGAAATCTTAATGGAGCCATTTCTTTATCCTGTTAGCAACCTGGTCAGTTTTTCCATCCAACAGGTGCACTGGATAGAAATTACACCTGGGTGTAGATTCACTATATTAATCAGTTCAGAGGAGACCAGAAATGATGTCAGTGTTGTTCTGATGACTTGAACGTAGGACAGATGACCATTTTATTTTCGCAGACCTGTTCTAATGTGGTGCCAATCCCCCTCAAAACTGCCGTCAGCATCCCACACCTTGAAAAACCTACCCTTGACGCCTCCAACCTCGGGCACTACTGCTCTATCTCAAACCTACCCTTCCTGGCCAAAGTTTTGGAATACATTGTTGTCATCCAACTTCGCACACATCTCTCCTTCCACTCCCCATTCGAACCCCTCTAGTTCAATTTCCACTCTGCCCACAGTACAGAGACAGCGCTCGTGAAAGTCACAAACAATGTTCTCTCTATCTGTGACCAGGGCTCCCTCTGCCTCCTTGTCCTCCTGGACCTCTCTGCCACGTTCGACACAGTCGATCACACTATCCTCCTTCACCGCCTCTCCTCCATCATCCACCTCAGTGGGTTTGAGTCTTACCTTACAAACCACCAGCACTACATTTTCGCAAAAGGTTTTTTTTCTCGCCCCTGCCCGGTCACCTGTGAGGTACCCCAAGACTCCATCCTTGGCCCTTCGTCTTCCTCATCTATATGCTTCCTGTCGGTGATGTAATCCGCAGACAAGGGATTAACACATATGCAGATGGCACTCAACTCTACTTCTCTTCCTCCAGCTGTGACCCCCAGTCCTCTAATGTTGTGTCAGCTTGTCTGACAGACATCAAAGCCTGGATGAGCGCAAATTTCTTGCAGTTAAACATCAACAAGACAGAATCCATACTCTTTGGCTGCCTTTGACATCTTCTGTCCTGCGGTTCTGACCTCCTCAACCTACCTGATCTGTGCTTAAAACTCTCTGAACCCATGTGCAACTTAGACGTCAGGTTCGATCACCAGTTATCCTTCCTCTCCCACATCTCCTTCTGTGACCAGGACTGCTTTGCCCATCTCCAACAATACCTCACTCCACAAACTGCCTTGTCTGGGTCTTTGTCACCTCCTGCTTCAACTACTCAAACGCCCTCCTCACTGGTCTCCTCTGCTCCACTATTCACAAAATTCAACTTATCCAAAACTCCGCCACCCGCATTCTCACCTGCACTAAACCCCTCACCTCCATTACCCGAAACCTTGTCAAACTCCACTGGCTCCATCACAGAGTAGATCGACTTCAAGATCCTCACTCTTGTGTTTAAATCCCTTCACGCCCTGGCACACCCCCTATCTCTCCAACCTGCTCTCTCCTTACACCACTACCCGCTGCCTCCGCTCAACTGGCTCCAGCCTCTTCCTTGTCCCCCGGACCCTCCGCCCCACCATCAGCGACCCTGCTTTCAACCACTTTTCCTCGAAGCTGTGGAACTCTTTCCCTCAATCCCTTCACCTTGCTACCTCTCTCCCTATTTTCAGGTCACAATTGAAGACCTTCCTCTTCAACTGTGCCTATGGTCATTTACCCCTCCCCCTGGCTTGGCATTGGGCTCTGCCATTGTGAAGCCTCTGCTATATAAATGCAAGTTGTTGTTGTTCTCTAAAAAGTTTTTATTTGAAAAAAAATCTGAGAGTTTCTGTAATGAAAACTCCTTGAATTACATTCTATTCAAATCATTCTTTTCCTGGAAAATCCAAATTTGCTCTCACCTAACCACTTCTTCTGAATTTTTGTTTTCTTCCTTGGTGGTGCACTAAATTATGGGCCTTTGGTCTTCTCTGTCAGTGATGTACTAGAATGTCTAATAGGATACAATCTACCTCCTAATTATTGGTCCTAAACACTACTGTTTTGTTCACCAGGCAAAGAACACAGATGCTCTTTGACACAGCTAGAAGAAATAGCTTCAGGAACATAATAGTTTTTGAGGAACCTATTGGAAGCTAGTTATCAGGCTGAGAACACTGCGCTTATTGACCCCAGAAAATTAGCAACCAAGTGGTATCAATGAAAAGGTGGACCATGTAATTTCCATCCTTTCAAGGACTGAACAGCATTCCATTGGTATATTTTAAGAAGTGCGGTTGAGGGTTGCGCAGACCACTAAAGTACATTCTCGTTGTAATAGAAATAAAGTTTTGTGTATTTTCCATGTTTATATTTGGTTTACAGTAATAAAAGAATAAAATTGCTTCCAGCTTAAGATTGCTTGAAGCAGACGAGACCTAATTTATAGAGTGGTCAGACCGGAAGCTCAAAGATATCAGAAACTGGTTGCAAGAATCCTGCAACAACAACAAATTACATTTGTATAGTGCCTTTTACATTGGGAGGATGTCCCAAGGTGCTAGACAGTCAGGGATCTGGACCCGAGCAGGATTTTGGGATCAGGAGGATTGGAGGGCAGGGAGGTGACCAAAGGCGTGGACGAAGAGGAGGGTCTTGAGACCTGAAGGCGAGGGCGAGGATATTGGTCTCTATGCTTTGGGGGATAGGGATCCAGTGGAGCTGGGTGAGGGTGATAGGGTCACAGAGCCTGGTGCCGGAGAGAACATGAGCTGCAGAGTTTTGAATGATCTGCAGCTTGTGGAGGGAAGAGTTGGGAAGGCCGGGGAACAGGGAGTTGTGTAGTTGAACCTAAATGTGACAAATGCATGGATGGGGGTTTTGGCAGCCTGAGGGGAGATGCAGTAATAATAATAATAATAATAATAATAATAATAATAATAATAATAATAATAATAATCCTTGCATTTGATATAGCGCTTTTCACGTCGAGAGGACGTCCCAAAGCGCTTCACAGAACACACTGTAAAGTGAATTGACTGTATATTTGTGGGCGAACGCGGCAGCCAATTGCACACATCAATGTCCCACAAACAGTCGTAGATTGAAAATGACCAATTTATTATTGTTTTTTTTGGAGGGATGCAGTAGCGGAGTAGGGTGATGTTGTGGAGGTGGGGGAAGGCAGAGCGAGTCATTTTATGGATGTGGGGTAGAAAGGACAGTTGAGAGTCAAACAAGACGCCAAGATTCCGTCCTGGCTCAGTGAGGTGGAGTGTGCAACCATGGATGGTGATGCTGCCAGTGTCTGAGATGTGGAGCTGCTGATGGGAGCCAATCTAATGATGTAATTAGGTTGTTGTTGTTGTTGATGTCTGACAGACGTTCCTTCAGGACAGCAGTAGGCCTGGAATCAAAGGTGGAGGTAGAGAGATAGAGTTGGGTGTCATCCACATACATATGGAAGTTGACCCCATGTCTGGATGAAATCACCAAGAGGGAGCAGTAGTCACATGCATCAGTCGCAGATTGGTTTACAAGGTAATTTGTTGCAAAACATTCAATGTGCACCCAGTATTAAGCATGGTAAAACTTTCTCTTATGTTGATAGCTGCTGAAACTCATCATCATGCTTAAGAGTATCGAACCAGAGTACCACCGATGCATGGAAATTTTCCCTGTGGAATGCACACTTTCTTCCTGGAGGAAAACACGCTGCTTACCTTTTTCATGGAATTATTGGGCATAGGTTGGCAAGACTGCTTGGCAAGGCTCACAACACACTCTGAGGATCCCAGAGAATGTTGGGAGCCTTCTGGAATTTAGCCATCTAAAAATATAGCTTGGCATTGAGAGCATCATCTGCCAAGCTTCCCACTGCTTATCCAGATAGGACCACTTTACCCATTTGGGTTTTGGCTTGTAGGGTTAGTGGGAGCCAAGAGCGAAGAACCCCAGTGATTGGTCTGCCCCTCTAAATCCTGCTGACTGGCCAGATGGCTGATCTGTCATCAGCAATGCTCAGGAATATTGCAGACCCTCCTGGCTCAGGAACTGTTCGACTGAGACCTATTGCAGCACCCCCTAAGTGCTGCTTGATTGATGTCAGCTAACTCATCTTAGGCTGGGATTCAAATCTGCAATTTATTACACGTAAAAATTTTGCCTTGTTTTAGACTCAAACTATTTTCAAAATATTTTAGAGCGTGTAACATTTTGGCTAATTTTTAAATTCAAGCTTAATATGGAGGGCAATTTTCTGTTGTTCTGGGGGAAAAACTGCTTCAAAATTAAGACAAAGAATGATTGCTAAAATTCTGGACTAACTCCCTTGTCTCCTTCATTCCGCCATCATCAGCTGTGTTTTCGGTGTCCTCAGGTTGCTGACCCACATGCCAGTGGAAACAGTTTTTCCGTTCAGCCTATCAAATCCTCGCATGATCTTGAAAACCTCTATTAAATCTCCTCTTAATCTTCTCTGCTCTAGGGAGAATAACTCTAGTTTTGCTAACCTCTCCTTGTAACTGAGGTCCTTCATTCCTGGTACCATTCTGGTAAACCTCCTTTGCACCCTCTCCAATGCCCTAACATCTTTCCTAAAGTGCGGTGCCCTGAACTGAACGCAGTACTCCAACTGAGGCCTAACCAGCATTTTATAAATATTCAACATAACCTCCTGACTTTTGAATTCTATGCCCCTATTTCCTTCCCCTTTTTCAGATTATGCCTGATGACTTTCCTCTTCGACTGTGCTTATGGTCATCTCCTCGCTCACTCTGGCTCAGCGTCTGGCTCCGCCACTGTTAGGCACTCCGAGACACTACTCTTTGTGAATGGTGCTTTATAAATGCAATTTGCTGTTGTAACTGGAGCTTTCATTGCATGGCAAATTTCTTGGTATTTGTAAAATATCATTCTCGATTCTCTAAAAGAATTCTGAAGCATCCAAACCCACTCTAAAGCATCCAAATCCATTCTAAAGCAGTATATGTAATCAAACAAATTTTATCAAAACTGTTAAAATGTCCCTGTTAAAATGTCCATTTCCACACCGATGCCTTCAGACAGGCTGCTATGCTATATACCAGAAGTGTAGCTGTATAGCTGGATGGTCTGCAAACAATCAAGTAAAGTCTGCCCAGAATGCTTTACACACTGCTTCGCCTGCTGCTGGAACTTTTGAATAGAGCATCATCGCTTGTCTCTTGTACACAGCAAAATTAATCATCACTGACTGCACTAGTGCTGATTGAGAACGCAATAAGCCATAGGAAACCTCCTGCTTGTCCTCTGGCACCCTAGTCCAATCTCTCTGAAGTCTGTCTGTGCTTCTAGCAACCAGCAGGGGAAAATCAGTACAACATCTGTCCTAGTTAAAGTTGCCTCCAACTGTATTTTTCTTTGAATGTTCCCTATGCATTATTGTTGAATTTATCGCAGTGCTGAGTCATCTGCAGCAGAACTCCATCCTTTACACGGCGATTCATCCACAGCCGCAGATGTACCCTATCCATTTGTACTACATCATGGGTGTTCCAAAAGATTAATAAAAGGACAGGCTCCAAATCCATCATTCTGATTAACGTTTTGTGGAATAACCTTGCACTGAGTGTTGGGGCTGTATGCTGCACTGGCTGAATGGAAAACAAGCAGCAACTGAACTTCGTGCAAGATTGTCTGTTTTCAAGGAGACGAAGACTACATTTTTGAAAAAAAAATATCTGGACCTTCATTTTCTTATTAATCTGCTAAATGAGCAGTTGAAACACTACCCCGGAGATTCAGTCTAAACAAAAAAAACATTTTATCAGATCTAACTTTTAAAAAAAGAGTCGGGCTGTGTAAGTATAGCACCACTCTATAAAAATGGTTGCATATTTTTGAATAATTTTATTAAACAGCTAACAGAACCCAGTAGCTTTAAATATTGATGGGTATAATGCTACTGGCTAGGTATCTACCAAGTCACAGCATGTACATTTTTATTAAGAAATCATGGGCAACCCTGTAGACAATCAAGTAAAAAACACTGATAGGATTCATGGAACCAGCTGTTGTCTCTTGCTGAACAGTGGTAGTTTAGCAGACAAGGCAATCTGACTCTTTTATAGCCGTATATATTACAGAGTCATTTCACAGGTTCAAAGATAAATAACAAAAGATTATTCCCACTGATCTGTAACAAAGGGGCATGTAGTCAGGATTATCAGTGGAAGAGTTAAGGGGCATTAGTATAATTGTATTCAAGTCTGTTAGATTGTAAAATGCTTTGCTCCAAGAAACCATTGAAGCAAAGCAGCATTTAGAAGGAAACTGGTCAAAAAATCTGAAAGGAACAATATATAAGCGACTAGCAGGGAATTGTGAATTGAATAGTTTGCTCCAGTTGAGGAACTGGCAACAACATATGATCAATGGGCCAAATGGCCTCATCATGTGGTGTAATTTCATTGGTATTGGTTGGTCAGCTGAGTGTCTGACACAAGTGGAAACTCATTGCCATGTATAAGAGTATTCAAACCAGACAAAGTTTTGCAGATGTATGCCACCTACATATGAACATTTCTTTGTGTCTGGAATGGAATACAAACACTCTCCACTCCCCATCCTGCTTATCTAATTCCTGACAGTATTAAATACAGCTTGGTAAGAGACAAGGCTCAGGGATCTCAGAGTGTGCTGGGGTATTGCTGGAGTTTAACCGACTAAATTGAGAGCACTGTCTGGTAATGATTAATTATTGAATTATTAAGAATATACTACATACTAGCTCTTGTGAGTAGAATGGGAAATAGTACCACAGCACCAGAACAAGATCAAATAATTCTGTCAGGGATTATACAGAAATCTGCAAATGTGCTCTATTCCTGAAACTTCAATCTATACTGTACCAAAAGGTGTATACCCTTTAAGAATTG
Source organism: Callorhinchus milii (assembly GCF_018977255.1). Lineage (NCBI taxonomy): Eukaryota > Metazoa > Chordata > Chondrichthyes > Chimaeriformes > Callorhinchidae > Callorhinchus > Callorhinchus milii. Next base: position 9,583,448 of record NW_024704747.1, read on the forward strand.
GTGGATATCGCCATTAAACTCTTGGTCTGCATAACTCTACCTTCCACAGCAAACCCTCTCTAATATTTCTGTTCCTGGAAGCACTTTGAAATGTCCTGGCTTGATTCCATTGCTTTCAAAACTTATAAGTCCTCTCCTATACCAAGTTTTCACCACGAAAATGTATTAATTCTCATTTTAAAAAAAATCTAACAAACACACATAAGCAATATGATACAATTCCATTTCAACATAATTGGATTATCTCAGCGCAATACATATTCCCAACAATTGAGTTCATTTTTTTTCTAGCAATGACTTATTTACAAATGCATATGCAATATACAGACACGTCCAAACAACTTTGTTAGTCTCCCTGGAGCTTCAATACGAATGAAACTTGCAGTTCCCTATCCAAGGCTACCGTCAGAATAACGCAATTTACATTTTTATAGTGCCTTTCATGTTAGGAGTATGTCTCAAATAGTTGCTGGCTGGGCACCCAATATAGGGTGGATGGAGGAGTATGGAATGCTCCTGGTATATCTAGTGCTGTATTATAATCCATAACATGCTTACTTGCTGTCAATTAATTTCAAAAAATATTTTGGTCAGTAAATTTGCTTACAAGGCTGGTAATAATTTCATTAATGAAACCATTGTGACTGATTTGTTTTCATTCTATTCTAGAGGTGAAAAAAACAAATATTTAATTACTTCTGATTTTGTTCACACAAAGTTATTCTTGGATGGGCTGGTGTTGCCAGGCTCAGAATCATTAAAATAAGATCAAAACTGACTTTCAAAAAATGATCACAGTGATAAGCATTATTGTCTGACATTAAATTGAAAATGTCTATTCCATTATTATTAGCTTAATCCTTAGCTTTTGCCTTGATATGTGGAGCACAGCACAATTATTGAAAACTTGACTTATCTTTTGCTTGCAAGGAAAGACTTGGGCAGTTAGGGAAACCAAAATGACACAAACATTGGCCTGTAGTTCAAAGATCTTTCACTGTGTAAGAACAAGATTGGTTATCACATGTAGAGGCAATGGCCAAGATATTGCAGCTTCCTTGACAACCATGTTGGAATATTTTAACTCCGTAAGCCTTGTTCTCCCTTGTTTTTTGAAACTATTTCAGAAATCTTGCTGAACACTTGTTGAAGTTTGCAAATAACAAGATTAGGGTTTTCTTCCAGTGTTTACTCCAAATTTATACATTTGACCTGTTAGAAATGTTTGAGGCTATTGTTTGTTGATTGTACCATATGTCCTATGTGTGAGTTAAAAAGCAGTATTCTGTGACACTTCCTTTGGTATAATATTCTGTTGGCTTATTCAGTGCCAAATAGCTTTGTTTCAAAATAGCATTAAAACACATATGTTAGTTTTTAAGAGCAGAAAGGTCAATGAGCACTTTGGGGTGAGCTTTGGTGAGCAGCTGAAATCCTGTTGATAGTATGGAAAGCAAACATGAATCATACCTCACAGGGCCAATTAATTAAGTTGACTTTTCACGTTTAGCTTCAGCAAATCCATCTGTGGCTTGAATACAAATATACAAGTCAGTGTAACAAACATTAGGTACAAATATACAAGTCAATGTTGCAAGCGTTAGGGTTTTTACATAGAATTACATAGAAAGCTACAACATAGAAACAGACCATTCAGCCTAACTAGTCCACACCATTGTGCATACTCTAAACAAGCTTCCACCCCTTGGGGGAAAAATTACCAAAGGCAGACTTGCTGGCAACTGAACTCAACTTTTGAAATCAGCAATTTACAGTAACCATGTGGTAATGTGCTTGAGTTGTTTGGCGGATCGCTTTCTGAGGTGAGTCGTCTGTATCAGCTTAGTGCAGTGGTAGCACTCTTGCCTCTGAGTCAGAAGGCTGTGGGTTCAAGCCCCACTTCGGGACTTGGAACCACCCAGTCTAACCTGACACTCCAATGCAGTGCTGAACGTGTGTTGCATTGTCGGAGGTGCTGTTCTCCGTATGAGACATTAACCTGAGGTCCCATCTGCCTGTTCAAGTGAATGTTAAAGATTCCATGGTATTCGAAAAGAGAAGGGAGTTTCTCCCAATGTCCTGGCCAACAATCTACCAAAATAAAATGGAATCACTCACTCTATGGCTGTTTGTGGGACATTGCTGTGCACAACTGACTGCCACATTTCGCCCATAAAATACGCAGTCAATCCGCTTTGCAGTATATCCCGTGAAGTGCTTTGAGACATCTCAACAACGTGATAAGGCGCTATATCAAATGCAAGGATTATAAGATTATAAGGGCATAGTTCACTTCAGACATATCACTAAGGTAATCAATACTAATAATATATTTGGGATAGCCCTTTCAAGTCAGGAAGACATCCCAAAGTGCTTCACAGGAAATAATATAAAATGTAATGTGTGTTTTTTTGGACAAACATTCAAAAAATCTCCTTTTTACATATAAAAATATATTCTATTTTTATTTTTCTTACATTTAGGAAAAAAATTAAAGACCAGTTGGAATAAAATGATTGTTGCATTGTTTAAAATCTGCCTCTTGTTGGTGTTGGCAGTTTATCTATAAGCGTTTCTACCTGCCACAAATGTGAAAATCCCCTATAAATGAGGAACTACTTTCGGTGAATTGTAGTGACTGTGTATTTCTTGAGCGAACGCTATAACCAATTTGCACACAGCAATGACACAAATAGCTATGAAGAGAATGATTTATTTTATCTGAGAGATTGTTGGCCAGAAATCTGGGCAAAGCACCCTTCTCTTTTTGAATAGCGCTAAGGGATCTTTAATGTCCAGTTGAACAGGCAGACAGGATCTCGGTTTAACGTCTCATCTGATAGACCCTGAGTAGATTATATTGCTTGTACGAGCCTGAATAAATTGTGAAAACCCTGGAAATCACGGCAAAACTCTAAAGTTTTCCAGAGAATGACATGCACTTAGAACAGTGTTATACTGACTGATGTTTTCTAAATTAATTTTACTTGAGACTCATAAGAATAATTCTTGCATTTGATATAGGGCATTATCACATCTTCAAGATGTCTCAAAGCCCTTCACAGAAAATTGACTGTATATTTTGTAGGCAAAACACACCATCCAATTGTGCACAGTAGTGTCCCACAAACAGTGGTGGAAGCATAGCATCATAGAATTATACAGCACGGAAGGAGGCCATTCAGCCCATCTTGCTCGTGCTGGCTCTTTGAAAGAGCTGTTCAAATTAGTCCCACTCCCCTGCTCTCTCCCCATAGCCCTGCAAATTTGTCCTCCACAAATATATCTATCTACTTCTCTCTTGAAAGTTGTTATCCTTTCACCACCCTTTCAGGCAATTCATTCCAGATCCAAACAACTCGTTGTGTGAAAAAATTACACCTCACGTCCCCTCTGGTTCTTTTGGCAACTATTTTAAATCTGTGACCCAATTTTGTTTTAAGGGATTGTTACCCCTGCCAAATAGGGCCACTTGCAGTTAGATTACTTATGATGAAAATCTTAAAACCTACTGAATTATTTTGGCGCGATTGCTTCTAATCTATATTTGAATAGATGAAATGGTTTAATATCTATAGTAGTTTGATTATAGCTGACAAGCTGAATATGACTTCACAATTATTTTAATACTTTTAAACCCAGCAATAACAACCTTTATACAAAAGCAGCCTGTCACATTGACTGATAATGTTTCAATGTAAAACATCACTGGAGGCTTCTATCAACAAGCTGTACACACGTAACACTACATATTTGGCATTAGCAACGCAGATATCTGCTTAAAATTAATGATAAAAATAATAATCCTTAATATAGCGCCTTTCACATTGGGAAGATGTCTCAAAACGCTTCACAGAATCCACTGAAGAGTGATTGAACTGTATATGTGTAAACAAATGCAGGATTTGGGGGTTTGTTGGTTAAGGACACCAATCAGAAATCCTTTCTCTTTCACGTAGTGGCATGGGATCTTTAAAATCCACCCGAACAGGCAGATGGGATCTCAGTTGAATGTCTCATCTGAAAAACTGCACCTCCAACAATGCAGTGCTCCTCAACACTGCAGTGGAGTGCCAGACTAGACTGTGAGCTCAAAATCTCGAAGTGGGTTCTGAACCCACAATTTTCTGACAAAGAGTCGAGTGCTACCAACTGAGCTAAGCTGGACTGACACCTAAATTACTATTACACTGATTACATTCGAAGAACATGATTTTTTCTAAAACAAAGATTTTCATTCATCTGGAGGACAATTATCTGGCAAATCTCAGCATTATTATTGCAGTTAGAATTTATCCATTAGAGCTTGACACTAATAATCTTCAGCAATCTGCGTAGCCTTTATACAGCTAAGTCAGTCAGTCAAGTCTATTTTCATCATTTAAAGAAGAAAGTGCTCCATTCAGTTTTTCACTGACTATTTTCTTTTCTCCCCATTTTCCCATTTTATTTCATATTTCTTATTCCTTTGGCCAGAGTATTTTGTCACTTTATATATAAACCTCTTAGATTGTCATTTGTCTTCCCTGATGAATACAGCAGAGAACTGCCGATGATTGGCACAATTGATAATAAATAAGTAATCTTATCCAGACACTAAGGTTGATAGATGAAGGAAGTGGAAAAAGATACAGTGGGGTATACTCTTACATGGGTTAGATAAGAGGCACACCAGAGGCAGCTTTGCACTATATCTGGCCTTGCTTTCTTGACCTGCAGATGCTTCATGCTAGCTTGAGATGACATTGGAAAATGTTCCTTTTACCAGCACTGACATTCTTCAGCCTGATGAGCACATATTTCCAACCCCCTCACACTCCCTCATCTGCGAAAGTTGCATTTGCTCAGAACAATGCAGCACATTGAACAGAAATGTGGCGAATGGCTATGTCTGTAATTGAATAGGGTAGATTTCCCCTTTAAGTCATTAGAGCGTTAGTATGTAAGATAAGGACAGATAAGCATGCCTTCTGTTTTTATCAATTATTCAGCAATGAAAAACTGGCCCCGCAGTAATAAAGTATAGCTACCTTGAACCCATTTGAACAAATTATTTAACAAAATGGACATGGATTTTTCTGTACGTATGCTATGCATTTTACAAAGTTTTTTTCATAGATCTGTTTTGAAGTTAACAGTAATTCTGCAGACTGTAAGTGAATATTCAGTATTTTTAATCTACGCATGTTCATAATCCCAAATTACAGTAATTTGATCTGTTAAATGTGGGAATTTTTGAATGGGTATGAGTTATGTTTTAAAACCCCATTTCTAAAATGGTAAAAAAAATCCATTGTGAATCTGGGTGAATACTGAAAATAATACTCTGAGTCTCAATATTGCAGAAATGATTTTGTGAAAGAATTTGCTTTAAAGCAGGCAATCCTTGTTTGATTATGTTTAAATGATGGAGTGTTGACTCCTCTCTAAGCTGCACTAACTCATGCATTTCCATGGAGATGAGTTAATTGATATTTTAATGCAGTAAAGCCATGTTTATGTACTCACCACATTTAGGTTTCAGCATTTCTCACAAGCAAACACAAATGAACAATAGACTTGGCAGTGTGGTGGGGCAGTATATGTATGAAGGTTTCCAATTTGCATGAGCCTACAGTTGAGTGCTGACCGGCAGCTCAGATTGCTGGACAGACCTCCTGGTCACTCAGTCAATGCTGTTTGAGCATCGGTGCGCACTGGATATCCCCCCCTCGCTTGGCAGAGACAAGTGGTATCTTCCAGCTGAGGGGGGAAACTGAGTTTGACATTTGATTTCTCTCCAGATGTGCTAATCAGTGGCAGTGAGAGCGGCGCAGAGAGAGGAGCGGGAGAGCGTTTCTGTCAGAGACTCATTCCCTGACACAACAGGAAAGATTGTAAATGTTTGCGGTTCAGCTCTGAGGCTCTGCTCTCGGCTTTGCTTTGCTGTTCCTCGGGAATGTGAGTGAGTGAGTGAGTGAGTGAGTGAGTGTGAATGACAGAGCACACGGGTGTGGTGGCAGTCTGGCGCTCCCACTGCTTTGCACCTCAATAGTTTTAATCCTTCTCTTCGTGTTCGCTCCTCCATTCCAGCCCTCGCGCTGATTCGGTGTGGACTTGTGGCAGAGCGGCAGACCGCGCACTGCCAACTCCAGTGCTGCTCTCGCCTTCCTGTTGTTTTAGTGGCATAGTTTACAGGGCATCCAAGAAGGAAACCTGTCATGATTCAGCTGCCGAGTTAGAAGCCTAATACTGAACTGCAGCTGAGAAAGTGTACCCCAAACCGTCAATGACAGCCACGAAGGAGCAGCCTAACATGGGGAGGGGACACCAGCAACAACAAGACCAGGTACTGGTCTCATAAGAGATATTATTTTCTATGTTTTTGTTAATGATTACAGCAAAATAATTCTAAACGTACTGATCTATACCCGTCTGCACACTGGTGCACACTATGTTGCCTTTCTTGCAGCTTTGCATTTTTTTTCCTCTGAAATATCAGCACTCTAAATAGTTGATTTGCAGTCAATGTTATGGATTTCATATCCCAGGTTACTTTCAGTCCCGGTAAATAAATGTACATTGAAGTTTCCTAACAGTTTTTGTTGCAACGTCAAGTCACTTCTGATCATTCCAAGCTTTGGTATATTCTCTTTGTATATTCCTAAGTGGCTTTGGGAGGTGAAGCTGGTGGGCTGTGATTCTCAGACTGCTGGAAACAACCAGCAGTAAAGGCATAAGCTGTAGCAGATAGAACTACAGTTTAAGAACCCTTTTTTTCCCTCTGTTTGCTTGTCAAGGTTACCCTGGGCTGGACTGCAGGATGCATTTGCAAAACTATATGAAATTATTTAAATGGAATAATTCACTGACTCAATGGATATTGTTAAAATAATTAGAGGTTGTAAATATATATTGTCAGCCGTCTGGTCAATGTGCAATTAGTGCAACTGAGACGGACAGAATATCACTGCTGTGGAGATGCTTTGTATGCAGTGTAGCTTATGTTGTAATTCACTTCTTCTCGTTTAGTTTATCATGGGATTTAGCACAATCTAGAAGTGGATTGGTTGAGATTAAAGGATGCTTTACTAAAGCTACATGATTTCTAAAGGTTGAAGATGTAGGAAAACTCTTTGTTTCATATAAATCATTCATTGCCGAAAAAGATCAGATTCTGATTTTATATGAGGTCACAGTTTTACTGTTTGAATTCTGTCCAGTCATAAACACAGATTAGTTGAGCCAAAATAATTACTGAATTGTTTTTTGATTACAAATCGATTAGAAGTGTTAGTAGCAGAAATGTAAATTCAATTGCATAAAAACATTGTTATATATTCCAAAATTAAAATAAATACATAGAAATAAAAGAGAACCTTTCATTAAGCAGTCGGGTCTGATAGATGTTCATGGCATTCTTAGGTCCTGGTTATCATGAAGTTATCTCTGATATTAATCACTCTGATTTATTATTTTTATTCATTTTATGAATTCTTTGTTGAATTGAATCTATTTCATTTGCAGAATGCTGTTTTGTTTAAACAAAAGCTGAGCTGCTAATGCAAACAGAAATGCAAGTTAATGCTGATCTGAGTTCATTTTCCTCAAAGCTCAATGCTATACTCCACTGAGTTATACAGAGGAAAGGGTTAATCAGATTAGTGGAAGCACATTCTTGTTCCGGGTATACTCAGAGAAGAAGCAGCAGTCAAATTTTGTTGTACACTTAATAATTAGAAAGGAAATCCAACATGTCGATCATGGGGAATAATCACATAGATTTTTATTGTGTTCTCTTGATCATCTGTCCTACAATGGAAATAGCAAATTCCAATTGACAGACCAGTTTTGCTTCTGATAATTTTAGATGGTATGTTATGCACCTACATGTACACAAATACAATGGGGAATGCTGTAGTAGTGTTTAACAAAGTCTGTGAATTAGCAGGCTTTAAGAGTTGAATGATGCTGAGCTTCACTGGCTTATTCTCATAATTTTATCAAATTCCTTAAGGTGTAGTTGAATTATTATTCCTGAGCCAGATGAACTTTCAAAAGACTGCTGATTAAATGATTTAGCATCTACTATTTCTAAAAACTTTTTTTCAATTATAGTGTGTTATTTTACAAAAAATATTAAGCAGTAATGGAAATGTACTGTTTCAGAAATTCAGAATTTGTCGTTTATCATAAAATATGCTCACAAAAAGCAAGAGTGAAAACCAGTTTCAAAGTTGAAAAACATTTTCTACATTAATAATAAATGATGCTTTTGTAAAATTATTTATTTTGTCCTACTTCATTCAGCTTTGGTATGCACAACATTTTACATTTAACACATTAACTGGACATCCAAAACATTGCACTACTTATTTAGGGTTTATGCTTACTGCTAGGGTTAATCCAGGATAACAGCACAAAAGTTGCTAAATGGTACTGGTTTACCACGCTGTTTTCCAAAAGCACTACAATCAGCATGAAATCAATCCAAAATGCTGTAGACGTTGGAAGTAATTTGGTTGTAATTTTGTCTAATGTAATGTTCCAGTAATGATGCAGAAGCCTTTTATTGATAAGTACTCTTCTTGTCAATTTCACTTCAAAGCAATTCTCGCACGGGCGTTAACTTGGATTTAGCTAGGTAGTGTGCTTCACCTGTGCTATAGCAACTGGACGCAAATGGGAGACATTCATAGCAGCTCCAGTCCTTCTTTCCTTTAGAAGGTGCATTGAACAATGCTCTTATAGATACAATATTATCTGAAGAACGTAAGATTGAGTTGTACGAAGTTCAATGTGGTCCAGCAAGTATTAAACTAGTGTTTTTTGTACTGTGGCTGTTCCTTTAAATCCATTGTGTCACTTACTGCATTTCTATCAGTTGTACTTCATGTGAACTAAATATTATTGTATTAAAAGTATGGAGTGGCACCTTTAATGAATTAACTGTGGTTGCCTTCCACTACATTTCTCATAATTCTGCGTCATTTCCTTACCAGTCCTGTTGTGGATGTCTGCACTGCAGCCCGAGCTGTAAAATAGTTCAGAATTGTAAATTACTGGATTGAATTGGGTCTTGTTCAGATCATAACTGCAGAAAATCATATTCCAATGGTGAAACTGTATTGTACGTTTATAAAATCCAGGAGATCAAGAGGTAAAATGATGAATTCTCTTTAAAGTAATTAAATGGTTTACGTGATATAGTATTCACGTTTTAAAACAAGTAGTAATAATGGACCCGTTTTTAAATATTCATATTCGCAGCTCAAGTTCTTCCAGTACACATCCTGTAAAATGATTTATTTTAAAGTTGTTTAACAGCACGCTGCCCCACAGTGGTCATTTAAAAAATAATATTGTATAACAGTACATGCCATCGGTATTTAAGAATAGTATTTCTGCAACAATCATTACCAATTCAAGTATCCAGCATCTAGTCGTATCCAGCAGTTTCTGACTCAAGTCATTAATGTCACTTGCCTCATCCCACTCTGGCAGTCATGGTGCTGTATTGTACTTACTACTTTGTTTGTTTGGGACATCCTCCCGACATGAAAGGCGTTATACAAATGTAATCTTGTTGTTGTTGTTTATATGCAGTGAAGAGTAAAAACAATACTTTTTTAAAAACAGAACAATAGTTAACAATAGCATTTTACAAAGTGCTTAATTACCAAGGGAAGAAAATATATCCTGTTTACAATTACAAGGTTTTAAAATACTAATAACTGCAGTAAATGTTATCCTTTTTTTAAACCTAGATTACATATATGATCTCATACGTATGAAATTAAGGTATTGCTTATGAAAAATCAGCAGAACTGCGTTTTATAAAAGGTGAAATGGCCAAGTGATATCTCCAGTCTGTTTGTGCTTCTACAACTAAAACCAATGAGCACATGAGACTGGATGTGAAAATCATCCTGCCCTAGGCCAGATGCATTTTTATTAACCTCTTATACTCATATTGTTCACCAATGGGAGTTCCAGCATGAATATGTTAGAATAAATATTTTTTTTACAAAGGAGTAGCCTCAACAACGAAAGAAAATCAACAAATAATAATGATGGGACAAAGCAGCTTGAATGTGGTCCTGCACGATTACAACTTGGATTTACTGTGACAAGTTCAGCTTCTGAATTATTCACCTCAGACCCATTTCAAATTATTATTCATTACTTGACAGCTGGATCAAATACTATTTTTTCAGATGACATAGAATAGGTGAAAATATAGTTTGCAAGATAACGCAGCTATCAGCATCTGCATATTAATTAATACTATATGAGTCATGGTAATATTAAAGGTCTGTAGCTTGATGCCATCCCATTCAATGCTTTGTTTAGTGGAATATTTTTCTATCTTTCATTTTTCGTCGTCGTCGTCCTTGTTTCCCTGGAAAAAATAAATGGGGGAAAAAAATGAGTGCTGGAGGTCTGCCTGTCAATACACTTGCTGAACATTTATATTTCTAATGTACTAGCACATGCCACAAGGCACCAGAGATTTAAGCCTGATTTCAATAGATTTTGTCAAGGTCAAAAATTCAAAGGTTTATACTGTTCTACTTACGCTGGTTCTCATTTACTACAATTAGTATAACAAAGTAATTAACTAATCAGTACCTTTTTATGATTACCTCTGTCATGCTGCCTATATTATGTTTCAGTCTGAATGTTAAGAAAACTGCCATTTAACATCTTTGTGAGAGTCTGACAGCCAAGCAATCCTTGGTTTAGTTATTTGATTACTCTGAAATATTGTAATATTACCATTGTTGTTATTCACATCATGTAGATGTTTGATTTCTTATCATTATTCATATATTTAAACTTCTTGTTTTTGTATGCAGTTCACTTAATAAGGCTATAACATTAAGTGAATTTATTAAAAAAATTTAAAAGAGAAAAATGGAACTAAGAATAAAATAACTAAGAAAGGAAATTAAAGATATTAAGAGACTGTCCAAAACAAAGTTAAAGTAAGAAATCTCATGATATAGTATTACATTATATAAAACCACAAACTACATAAGGGACTTTTTATGTTGCATGTCCATTTGGGACTTGCAAATATCTTACTCAGCTCTGCTACATTTTTCCATCAGAGGTCTATTTTCTGCAGTGAATGTGAAATCACAAAGGACTTGTGACATTTCTGGATTGAGGCAGAGATGCACCGGAATCTGTTATCTTCAACCACTTGAGATATCTTGGGGCTTAATTTGGAGATAACCCATTATAACAGCTTCAATCTGTCGGAAGGGATTGTTACACATGAATACAATTGTTTGTTAACAAGTTGTCTACCATGACCACCGGAGCTATTCTTCCGGACTTCCTGGTGGTCTACTGGTCTTGGGTATTCGAATGGATTCACTTTGAACACAGTTTTATTGTCCCAAAAGCTTTCTCGAACAGATAATTTTGGTGATTGATGTTCATGTATTCATAGTTCTGAAGGAGATTTAGACCTACTGTAAGTAAGATCTGATTAGATTTAGTGTATTTACATATTAGATAGAATTTATTTTGGTCAGCTAGACATGAAAAAAAATGTCATTATGCTTAAGAATATCCAAACCAGACTGAGAGTTACATATACGTATGCCACCTACACATGGAAATTTTCTTGCATCTGGAAGGGAAATGATACAACACAAAATAGGTGGACAAACTATTTAATTTTATCCGCCACTTTAATGAACACAAAATTAATGGGTAAAACTCTTAAGAAAAATTATTATCCACAAAATGAGGAAAATCCTATACCAAGGCCAAGATTCTGTTTTACTTGGATTGGTTATAATCACAAAAGCCTTGATGCTAAAATTCATTTTATTTTTAGTTTAAGTCAGAAAATGTTGAATTAAACAATATTCCCAGCACCTTGGGACGTCCTCTCGAGGTGAAGGACACTATACAAATGTAATTTTGTATTGTATTGTAATATTGAATGTCTATGACTTGTTCCTAAATTATATCAGTAACGTGGGCAGAAATTGTGTGTCACAGCATATCATGGTGTTTTTCATTTAGGGTGTTACTTTTTATTTAGGGTGTTACTTTTAATTCTTCACAGCATATATTAGTTCGCTCTGTCTAAGTTTTCTCTCTAAATCTATTTTAATTGCTGCTCATCAAAGTGAAGGATATCAATTGTGGGGAATGAAACATCTTTCCTCCATGGACCCGGTGCTAATGCAAGCCCACAAAATACTTTACAATAAATCCTATGAAGCACTTTGAGATGCCTCGATAATGTGATAAGGTGCTTGATCAAATGCAAATGCAAGGATTATTAATAAGCCCTTTCATGTCAGGTGTTGCCAGATGCAGCGTTAACAACCCATTTTGTGAAGTCCTGTAGCTTAGTAGTTAGAGCACTCGCCTCACAAACGAGGGGACCTGGGTTTGATTCCCAGCAGAGTGAAACATTGGGACAAGTTTCCTTAATCCACATACCTCTGTTTACCTAACAGTAAGTAGGAACCCAGCTGTAAGTCAATTGGCGGATCGCTTTTCCGGGTGTAATAATCCCTTAATAATAATAATTTAGTCACTGAATCCATGACTGTTTGTGGGACACTGCTGTGCGCAATTGGCTGCCTCATTTTGCCCACAAAATACACAGTCACTTCACTTTACAGTATATTCTGAGATTTCTTGAAGAGGTGATAAGGTTTTGAGACGTCTTGAAGATGTGATAAGCCACTATATCAAATGCAAGGATTATTATTACTCTTCTTGACCACTACCTCAGAGGAGTATCCTGCGCACTTTGTCAACATTGTGGCCTATGAGAGAAAAACTCAGTTTAGTACTGAATTGTATGAAAATTATTGTGGTGCAGACTCGAATGGATTTATGCACTAGGGCTATTGCTTCCACATCTCTAGTATTGTCAGCACTTCATGAAAGTGTTGTGTTGGCAGCACTTTTCTTGCCAGCAAAGATTTTTTCTACTTTCTCCAGCACCTCTGTGATGGCACACCATGGGAATATGGTTCTCCTGATGGGTATTTAAAATGTGCTGCTTTATTTGTAGGCTGTTTATATTCAGAACCGTGGCTGGGGTAAAATAAAATTATCCTAAATGTTTTGCAATGAAGCAAATGCAAAGATCTGTTATATTAAATGTTTGTTCAGAAATTTAAAATAATCACTGCTGTGCAAACAGAGCCAAAATTATTTGTGAAAATTTCAGTTAATTGCAATAGATACAGGAAAGACCAATCAATGGTCCCTATGGAACTGTATCTTAACAAGTCAGCATCCTTAAGGGTTTGTAACTGGAATACTGTACTGTCATGTTCCAAAAAGACACTCAAAATGTAAATGAGTGTTCCTTGTCTCTATTGGACAATTTTTCTAGATTTATTATCATCAAAAAGAATGCAAGTGGTTTACCCAACCCACAGTCATCGTATATTAGGAGAATTTTAGGACTAGCATGTATTTCTTTACACAGAAGATAATCAAAAACTGAAATGACATATTAGGTAGGGTAGAACCAGCCAGAACAGTGCATTCATTTAAGAAACCATTGATACAGGAATGAGAAGATGGTAAGTTTGGTATTCTGCTGCGATGAGGTTCAATGAGTCAAAGGGTTATTTATCTTCATCCAAATTTCTCTTGCGTTAACTTACTAATTTTAGAAGATGAGTCAAAATGTTTAATTTTCATTCTTTATTTTCTCTTTCATTAAAAATAATGGTAAAATATTGCCTTACTGCTTGTCGTACATTTCTTGCACCCGTGTTCGAGTACAACAACAATAACAAAATGACATTTATAGAGCACCTTTCACGTCGGGAAGACGTCCCAAAGCGCTGAACAGTCAGGTGTCGGGGCCTGAGCATGGGGAAGGGTGGTGTAGGGGTGAGGGAAGACAGAGAGGTGGAAGGGCGACCGAAGACATGATCGAAGAGAATGGTCTTGAGACCGGCCTTGAAGAAGGCAAGGGAAGAAGCGAGGTGAAGGGACTGTGGGATGGAGTTCCAGGGTGTAGGGGCAGAGAGGCTGAAAGCCCGGCCACCGATGGGAGAGCGGGTCGGGCGGGAAACATAGAACAGGCCAGAGCCTGATGAGCGGAGGGAGCGGGCAGGTTGGTATGGAGTCAGCAGGTCAGAGAGGTAGGAGGGGGCAAAGCCATGGATGGCCTTAAAGGTGAGGATGAGGATCGTGAACTCAATCCTCTAGGGGATGGGGAGCCAGTGGAGTCGGGCGAGGGTGAGAGTGATGGGGTCATGGAGCCTGGTGCATGAGTTGCATGCATAACACGAGTTGCAGAATTTTGGATGATCTGCAGCTTGTGAAGGGAAGAGTTGGGAAGGCCGATGAAGAGGGAGTTTCCATATTCGAGCCTTGATGTGACAAATGCGTGGGTGAGGGTTTCGGCAGCCTGAGGGGTGAGGCAGTGGCGGAGTCTGGCAATAATAATAATAATAATAATCCTTGCATTTGGTATAGCGCTTTTCACGTCGGGAGGACGTCACAAAGCGCTTCACAGAACACACTGTAAAGTGAATTGACTATATTTGTGGGCGAACGCAGCAGCCAATTGCGCACAGCAATGTCCCACAAACAGTCGTAGATTAAAAATGACCAATTTTTATTATTGGTTTTGGTTTTGGAGGGATTATTATTAGGCGTGTGGAGTAAGGAAACTTGCCCAAGGTTTCGCCCTGACTGGAATTGAACTCAGGCCTCTCGCTTGCAAAGCGAGTGCTCTAACCACTGAGCTACAGGACTCCACTGGCAATGTTGCGGAGGTGGTGGTAGGCAATGCCGGTCATGGCGCGGATAGTAAAATTAAGAAGCCACCTGCAGACTGGGAAATGGTTAAAAAAAGGTCACTTATCCTTTAAAAATTCACCTCTCCTGTAACAAATTTAACATTTCACTTTTATTACATGCCTGAGACCAGTATTGATGGCAGGATACACTGTGGCACCACTCTACTGAAACCGAGTCATGAGCTGGGCCAATGGAAAAAATGCGGCTGCAATTTTTTCGTGCAATCCACTGCAAACATTCCCTCCACACACCCACCTCTACAAACACCCTCCCACTCCGCTACACACACACTCTCCACTACAAATACCCTCCCCTTCCGCTACACACACACACCCTCCACTATAAACACCCTCCCCCTCCTTTACACACACATATACTCCCCCTCCGCTTCACAGACCCCCTCCGCTACATATACACTCCCTCTCCCCTACAAACCCCTCACTACACAAGACCCTCACTGCACACATACTCCCATTACACATACACAAACTCCGCTACACATGTCCCCACTACACACACCGCCTGCTACATATACGCCCTCCGCTACACAACCCCCATTACACCCCACCACCCATTACACCCACGCCCCTGCTACCAACATGCCCCCTGCTACGCACACTCACCCCCGCTACGCACACGCACCCCCGCCACACCCGCCCGCTACACTCCCCCCACTGCTCCAACCCCACCCACCATATACACCTCCTCTACAACCGCTCCAGTACAACCCCCGCTACGCCCCCCCGATACTCACAAAACCACTACGCCCCTCTGCTACGCCCCCGCTAAGCCCAACCACCGCAACGCTCATCCCCATGATGCCCACCCCACTACGTATTTGATTGGTGCTGTTGAGAGATACATTTTACTGCCAACCTACATTTTTTCACTTTTTATCAATAAAGTAAAAAAATGTAGGTTGGCAGTAAAATGTACCTTTCAATAGCGCCAAACAACTCCCTGCAATTTTCTGCAAAATCTGTCAAATTTCCTCCCAATCTTCGGCAAATATTTCCACAATTTTCTATTGGTTCTGGTCATGAGGCATCATTAGAATTTTTTCTTTCTTAAACGTGCTAAATACTTGTTACACTAAACTATGTTTAAAACCTGAATCAATTTACAATGCATTGTTTGACAGAAGCTCCAGTAAGAATGACATTCATTTAGTTTTGAACAGTTTACGAAGGTCAGGAATGTGTTGCATTGTTTAAAGCACAAAGCAAACTGTAATATAACCCAAAACTCAATAGAAGGCATTTGTTATCTTATATCAAGTTTGACACATGTAGTCTTAATCTGATGAACTATAGAGACACAAAAGAAAAGTGAATTGGGAATTGAAGTAATTAAGTCTCGGAAGACAACTGGGATCTAAATAGTTGATTGAAATATCTGTACAAATATAATATAATTCGTATCAGCTTTCTGTAGCTAGGCATTGCTGTTAAATCAAGCAGCTGACATTAATTGTATGTTTTGAATTTTTGGATATATGTACAATTACGTTTATAACAAAGACAGCACTTAAAATATACTGTTGCATTTATCAACTCAGAAGTCTGGACATTTACCTAAAGCATAGCAGATATTGAGAGACTCATAATCATTATAGTATTTGACAATATCAATGACAAATTCATGAGACTGGGCAGGTTTTCTAGATTTAAATTGAATGAAAGATGTTGTTGTGAAAATATCATTACAGCATGATAACTTTTATTCCAAAGGGCATTAACATTGAATCAGAAACCAAATTTGTTTTAAGGGTAAAAAATATACAATTCAATGGGAACAATCACTTCTAATTTTTGTCGTCCTCTGTCACAGATAGGTAATCCTGTAAGGTGACCAGTAGCATTATAGCTCATTTTACCATTTCAGATTGAAAGTGATACTGGACAGAATGAAAATGAAGCATATGGCATTCAGGGAACTTTCAAGCCTTCAGATAGACAGCTTTGACACATAATCAGACCTCTCATTAAGTACCAGCTGGTCTGGGACTGCACCATTGTCAAAGCATCCTGTGGGCCAATCTTCTGATACCATTATCCTTCACCCGCCAGAACCACTCATTTCTAGCCTGATGCGTTTAAAGCATAATTGAGCAATTGAATAAAGAGAGAAATGCAAAGAAAATGAATAAGTAACCAAGAAAGAAAACGCACAGAAAAATAACTAATGGAGAATAAAGGATAGAAAATAAATTAAAGAAATGCCTTAAAATAGGCTAAAGAGACTGAGAAATGAAATGGAAAATAATAATTAAAACAAACACTAAATGCTATACTGCTAACCTATCATACAAGTTGTATCCTGCAAATTGATGTCATCATAGGTTATTCTATGTTGGTAAACTGAAGTTGACGTCCAGAAAGCACCTTCCATTAGAATGACTATATTAGGATTTTCAATGGAAAAGCAGCAAAATACAGAATGTTTTCTACTCAGAGGGTCGACTTGAAATTTTCTTCATTTGTGAAATAAATCCTATACCATATTCCACATTTTAAATTATTGTGTGCTTATTCTAGTACAGAAGTTTATTTTAAAAGAATAAAAAATATTTCTAAAATACAGTAGTAATGAAGATAATTACAATTACATAGATTGCTTTGATAATACTCAATCCATGTGAGCAGCCTATACCCTGTCTGTAGATGGCGTTCTCCGGGGGTTTTGAGAGTGCCTTAACTCCACATTTATCCTGCTAGAAGCAAAGTGATGACCCTTCTAACAATGGAGTAGGAAGATTGATTTGTAGTGTCACCCTTCTAGTACTGGTTAGCAGCACATCAAATATTGGATGTTAGATTATCTTATGTTGTTTTATCGGATATTATTAAAGAGTCAGCTTCATCACCAGCTCTTTCGTAAGAATAAAAGATGGTCTCTTAAATGGTCCATTACTAAGGACTGTTGGGGATTACTTTCAGAGCCATTAAACGGGGATTACTGAGGACAAATTAACTGCCGTGTTTGCCTACAAAATATGCAGGCATATTCCAGTAAATCCTGTAAAACACTTCACAACAACAACTTGGATTTATATAGCGCCTTTCACACTGGACAGCGTCTCAGAGCGCTTCACAGTAACGGATCCCGGGGCCGAACCAAGGGGAGGGGAAGGAAGGTGAACAAAGGCATGGTCGAAAAGAAAGGTCTTCAGCAGAGACCTGAAAGTAGGAAGAGAAGGGGCAAGGCGAAGGGAGTGAGGAAGGGAGTTCCAGAGCCTCGGGGCATAGTGGCTGAAGGCACGGCCGCTGAGAGTGGAGCAGAGGACTAGGGGGACAAGGAGGAGGCCCAGATCTGGAGGAACGAAGGCAACGGGTACTGTTTTGAAGAGAGGAGGTCAGAGAGGTAGGGGAGTGCAGAGACTTGAATACAAGGATGAGGATCTTGAAATTGATCCTCTCTGGGATAGGCAGCCAGTGCAGTCTGGCAAGGTCTGGGGTGATGGGGGAGTGGAGTTTGGTGCAGGTGAGAATTTGGGCGACAGATTTTTTTAATGATTTGAATTTTATGGATGGTAGTGGAGGGGAGGCAGCGAGGAGGGCGTTAGAATAGTCCAGCCGAGAGGTGACAGACATTGACCAGGGTTTCAGCGGCTTTGGAGTGAGGTATTGGCAGAGAGGGGCAATGCATCAGAGGTGGTAGAAGGCGGTGCTGGTGAGGGCCTGGATGTGGGGGAGGAAGGATAATTGGGGGTCGAACCTGATGCCTAGGTTGCGTACAGGTTCGGAGAGTTTTAGAGTGAGGTCGGGTAGGTGGAGGAGGTGAGAACCGTTAGATTTTAGACATTGACGAGAGCCAAAGAGTATGGATCCGTCTTGTCAACGTTCAGTTGAAGGAAATTTGCGCTCATCCAACCACTGAGATATGACGGGCAGGCTGACAGAACATCAGGGGACTGGGGGTCGCAAAGAGAGATGGAAAAATAGAATTGGGTGTCATCCATTTACATGTGGAAATGTACCCCATGTCTGCAGATGACATCCCCAAGTAGATCAGAAAGAGGAGGGGAGCAAGGATGTATCCTTGGGGTATCCCGCAGGTAACCAGGTAAGAGTGGGAAGAGAAGTCGTTTGTGCAGATGTACTGCTGGCGGTTTGTGAGGTAGGACTCAAACCAGGTGAGTGCGGTCCCGCTGAGGTGGATGAATGGAGGAAAGGTGGTGGAGGAGGATGGCGTGATCGACTGTCGAATGCAGCGGAGAGGTCCAGGAGGACAAGGAGGCAGAGGGAGCCCTGGTCACAGATAGAGAGGATGTCGTTTGTGACTTTCACAAGTGCAGTTTTTTCCAGAATGGAATTCACATTTTCTCCACCAAGGGATGTATCTTTCTTACCTAATTCCACAGAGATTTAGGCAAAAGTTGGCAAGAATCAAGGCTTAGGGATTTCAGAGTATGCACTGCTGGAGGCTCACCAATTAGAACTTTGTAGCTTGAACAATCCCAACCCTAAGTGCCCCTCTTAATCCTTCTGACCCAACTCTACCTTTCCCCTTCTACCCTCAACTCCACGACCACCGATGTCCTGACAGCTGCCTGTCTGACATTCAGTCCTGGATGAGAGATAATATTCTTCAGCTCAACGTGCGCAAAACTGGGGGCCTTCTGATTGGCTCACATCAGCGCCTCCTCACCTCAGGCGCTGACAGCATCAGCATCCAAGGCTGCACTCTCCACCTCTCAAAGCCAATCAGGAATCTCGGTTTTCTGTTCGACCCTGAGCTGTCCTTTCTTCCTCATATCCGCTCCAAACTGGTACCGCCTTCCATCACTTCTGGAACATTGCCAGACTACGGCACTACCTCACCCCTCACGCTGCTGAAACACTGGTCAACGCCTTTATCACCTCAAGGTTAGACTACGGGAACTCTCTCCTCATCGGCCTTCCCGGCACCTCCCTCCACAAGCTGCAGGTCATTCAGAACTCTGCAGCTCGTGTACTGTCCCGCACCGGGCTTCGCGACCACATCACTCCCACCCTCGCTCGCCTCCACTGGCTTCCCCATCCCCCAGAGGATCGAATTCAAGATCCTCATCCTCACCTACAAGGCCATTCACGGCCTCGCTCCCTCCTACCTCTCCGACCTACTATCCCCCTACTTACCTGCCCGTACCCTCCGTTCCTCTGGCTCCGGTCTGCTCCACAGCCCCCGCCCTAACATCGGTGGCCGGGCTTTCAGCCTCTCAGCCCCAAGGCTCTGGAACTCCATCCTCCAGTGCCTTCGCCGCCTCCTCCCTTTCCTCCTTCAAGGCTGGTCTCAAGACCTTTCTCTTCAACCGTGCCTTCACCTCCCCTCTCGACTCTCTACCCCCTCCTCGCTCCCTCCCTTCCCTCCCCTCACCCTGACCATTTCCCCCCTGCTCGGGTCCCGACCCAACTGTCCAGCGCCTTGGGACATCCTCCCGACGTGAAAGGCGCTCTATAAATGCAAGCTTGTTGTTGTTGTTGATGATGATGAGCTAGGCCGGCTGGTCTGTCATCAATTATACCTGGGAGTACACTGGACATGCCTGGCACATGAATTGCAGTACCAAGAATGCCACAGAGGATCAACTTGATTTCGAGTTTACAGGTTATGATCACCACAAAAGTAACCTTCAGTGGTTCAAAGAGTATCAAGATACTGATTCTATCAAGTATTATCTTTTTGACAACTTGCAAACAATAAGGCTTTTGTGGTTTAGCAATATTTAAAGCAATTAAGTCCTGATTATATTATCTTTTCAAATACACGCTAGCCCACAGGTGCATCATGCCAATTCACGAATACATCATGGGTCCTTTACCCATGGTTGCGTGACCTCATTCCTGGTTTCCAGTCAATAAGTTCACATTTACCACACCAGGGCTGTTATAAATAGAATCCCAATAGTAATTGGTGCAATTTAGACTCCAATTTCATTCAAATGTAAAATAAACTAGTGCTTTCATAAATACAAGAGTCCTACCACACTTGAATCTTGCCAAGTGAAAGAATACCTTCAATTCCACTGCTGATCTGCGCTCTTACTCCCCTGGGCCCCAACTCTATGATTAGCAAAAGCGCTAGGCAAACAGTGAAGATCAATGACACATTGTTTACCTAAAATTAACTTTCGTTATGAAACTTTGAATATCATCTTAACGAATGGTGACTTTTAAAATAAATTTTGACAGACGTGTTTCTATAGTTACTGTTTATGCTTCAGCAAAAAATAATTATGCATAAACCATGCATTACTGTATCTTTAAAAATCTTCAATACTGTATGTTGAAAAATGACCCAGTGGTTATTAAATCAAATGATTACTTAAAAGACCAGGTATTTACTGTTTTGGACATATTTAGCTCTATCAGACAGAAATCACTAACATTACTGATCTGTTCATTGCTCATTTACAATGATACATTCTGAACACTTAATAAAGGAACTAATTCACACAGAGGGTAGTGTGATTGTGGAACTCACTGCCTGAAGTGGTAGTTGAAGCAGATAGTGTTGTTGCACCCTATTGTTGCAGGGTATGGAAGGGAGTAAATGAATGGGTGGATACTTGTGTTGGCGTTAAACACCGGCTTGTACTGAGTGGCCTGTTTCCATGCTGTACATTCCTTGTAAATTTTTGTAAACTAATTTTAGAATTACTGCACGGTGGATTATAATGTCTCCACCACGGTTGTTGTGCTGCACATAGGCAACAAGTTACTAAATAACCTGAAATACTCTACAAAGTATATACAATACTATAATACTGTACTTATATTTGATATCTTGCTTATAGCATCAGAACATCTCAAAGCAAGCTTCCCACTACTTATCTGGCAAGAACCACCCAATCTATTAGACCTTCGTCTGTCAGAGTTAGCAGTAACCAAGGGGTAAGAATTTCTGCTGGGACTGTTCTGCTCCAGAAAATCCTCCAACAATACAAAATGCAATACAAAATTACATTTGTATAGCACCTTTCAGGTCAGGAGGCTGTACCAAGGTGCTGGCCTATCAACAACAACAACAACTTGGATTTATATAGCGCCCTCCACACCGGACGGCGTCTCAGAGCACTTTACCATGACAGATCCCAGGGCCGAGACAGGGGGAGGGGGAGGAAGGTGACCAAAGGCGCGGTCGAAAAGAAAGGTCTTCAGCAGAGACCTGAAAATGGGAAGGGAGGGAGCGAGACAAAGGGAGTGAGGAAGGCGGATCCAGAGCCTCGGGGTATTGTGGCTGAAGGCACGGCCGCCGAGGGTAGAGCGGAGGACTTGGGGGACGAGGAGGAGGCCAGACCCGGAGGAACAAAGGCAACAGGTACTTTTCTGAGGAAAGAGGAGGTCAGAGAGGTAGGTGAGTGCAGAGGAGTGCAGAGATTTGAATACAAGGGTGAGGATCTTGAAGTCGATCCTCTCTGGGATGGGCAGCCAGTGCAGTCTGGCAAGGACTGGGGTGATCGGGGAGCGGAGTTTGGTGCAGGTGAGAATGCGGGCAACAGAGTTTTGAATGATTTGGATTTTATGGATGGTAGTGGAGGGGAGACCGGCGAGGAGGGCATTGGAGTAGTCCAGCTGAGAGGTGACAAAGGCATGGACCAGGGTTTCAGCGACTTTTGGCATGAGGTATTGGCGGAGATGGGCGATGCATCGGAGGTGGTAGAAGGCGGTGCTGGTGAGGGCCCAGATGTGGGGGAGGAAGGATAATTGGGGGTCGAACTTGACGCCTAGTTTGCGTATGGGTTCGGAGAGTTTTAGGGGGAGGTCGGATAGGTGGAGGAGGTGAGAGCTGTGAGATTTTAGATGTTGACGAGAGCCAAAGAGTATGGCTTCCGTCTTGCCACCGTTCAGCTGAAGGAAGTTTGCGCTCATCCAGCCCCTGAGATCTGACAGGCAGGCTGACAGAACATCAGGGGACTGGGGGTCGCAAAAAGAGGTGGAAAAATAGAGTTGGGTGTCGTCTACATACATGTGGAAATGTACCCCATGTCTGCAGATGACATCCCCAATAGAATAGGGAGCATGTAGATCAGAAAGAGGAGGGGGCCAAGGATGGATCCTTGGGGTACCCCGCAGGTAACCGGGTGAGAGTGGGAGGAGAAGCCATTGGGGCAGATTTAATGCTGGTGGTTTGTGAGGTAGGACTCAAACCAGGCGAGTGCGGTCCCACTGAGGTGGATGACGGAATAGAGGCAGTGGAGGAGGATGGCGTGATTGACTGTGTCGAATGCCGCGGAGAGGTCCAGGAGGACAAGGAGGCAGAGGGAGCCCTGGTCACAGATAGAGAGGATGTCGTTTGTGACTTTCACAAGTGCAGCGGAGAGGTCCAGGAGGACAAGGAGGCAGAGGGAGCCCTGGTCACAGATAGAGAGGATGTCGTTTGTGACTTTCACAAGCGCAGTCTCTGTACTGTGGGCAGGGCGGAAACCGGACTGGAGGGGTTCGAATCCTGTTCTAGAACTTTTGCGAGGAAGGGCAGATTAGAGATAGGGCGGTAGTGGTTGAGGTTTGAGGGATCTAGGGAAGGTTTTTTCAGGAGGGGCTTGATGACAGCAGTTTTGAGGGAGGCAGGGACTGATCTGGAGGAGAGGGACTGGTTGATGACATCAGCCAATAGTGTGCAGAGGAGGGGGAGCTGGGTGACCAGCAAATTGGTGGGGAGGGGGTCGAGGCAGCAGGTGGTGGGTTTCATGGAGGTGATGGTGGGTGAGAAGGAGGAGGGAGAGATGGGGAGGAAAGAGTGTAGAAAGGGGGTGGTAGTAGGAGCAGATGAGCAGGAAGGTGAGGGGGGACAGAGAGGGCATGGTGGTGGGTGAGAAGAGGCAGGTGGATGAGGCTGCCTGGTGGATGCTAAGTATTTTAGAAGAAAAGATTGGTGGAAAAAAGCATTTTTGGGTTGTGTTTAGCCTCCAAGATGATGTTGGAGTAGAAGACCGTTTTTGCACGAGTCAAAGAACGGCGGTAGCTGTGGAGATGCTTGAGCCACAGTTGGCGGTGAACTGTCAGGCCAATTTTCCGCCATCTGGGCTCGAGCAGACGGGTTTGGGTTTTTTGGCATTGGAGATTGTTGTTGTACCAGGGGGATCGGGTGCATTTGGAGATGATCCTGGATTTCAGGGAGACGAAGGAGTTGAAGGTGGAGGAGAAGCGATCACGGAGCAGCTGGATGGCTGCTTCAGGATCTCACCGGGTGGAGGGCCAGAAGGATAGGATACTTGATGATGAGAGGGCCTTTGTGAGGGTCTTAGGGGGTAGCCTTTTCCAAGGGCGGTAGAGGATGGTTGAGGGCTTGATGGAGGAGAGAAGGATGTGAGAGGAGAAGGAAATTAAAAAGTGGTCCGAGATGGCCTTGTCCATTATGCTGAGGT
The DNA here is from genome assembly GCF_018977255.1 of Callorhinchus milii. Taxonomy (NCBI): domain Eukaryota; kingdom Metazoa; phylum Chordata; class Chondrichthyes; order Chimaeriformes; family Callorhinchidae; genus Callorhinchus; species Callorhinchus milii. The sequence goes on from NW_024704747.1 coordinate 9,607,584, forward strand.
CGGAAATGTCAAAGCCATGGGTGATGATGAGGTGCATGATCACGGTTGTGGGTGGGTGAATTTATATGGAGGGTAAGGTTTAGGGAGGAGAGGAGGGCAGTGAAATCGGCAGAAGTAGTGTAGGAGGAGTATAGATGGAGGTTGAAATTACCCATTGTGAGTAGGCGCTCGGAGCAGAGGGACAGGGAAGAGAGGATGGTAGAGATGTCTGTGTGGAAGGAGCCGTGAGGGCTTGGGGTGGTGGTAGACAAGGAGGATTTTCAAAGGGAGAGAGGGGTGGAAGAGGGTGAGGTGCTCGAAGGAGGGGAAGCAGCCAGAGGAGTAGGGGGTAAGACCAAGGGAGGCTTTGGAAATGAGGGCCACCCCGCCACGAAGTCGGTTTGGATGGGGGTATGGTGGAAGGTGTAGACTGGAGGGGAGTCTTCAACTAGGGGGACGGGGTCATTGAGGGAGAGCCAGGTTTCGGTGAGCGCAAAAATGTCAATAATAATAATATAATAATAATCCTTGCACTTAATATAGCACTTTTCACGTCTTCTAGACGTCCCAAAGCGCTTCACAGAATATGCTGTAAAGTGAATTGACTGTATATTTGTGGGCGAACGCGGCAGCCAATTGCGCACAGCAATGTCCCACAAACAGTCGTAGATTGAAAATGACCAATTTATTATTGTTTTGGGTTTTGGAGGGATTATTATTAGGTGTGTGGAGTAAGGAAACTTGCCCAAGGTTTCGCCCTGACTGGAATTGAACCCAGGTCTCTCACTTGCAAAGCGAGTGCTCTAACCACTGAGCTACAGGACTCTAGGTGCTCGTCCAGGATGAGGTCGTGAATGGTGAGAGCTTTATTTGAGAGAGAATGGACATTTTGGAGGGAAATGTGGGTGGGTTTGCTGGAGGGAGGAGAGGGAGGAGAGACTGGTGCAGAGAGGATTTTGGGGTGTACAGGAGAGATGGTTGTGTAGGGTGGTGTGAGTGGAGAGTTGGGGAGGGTACGTATGAGGGAAGGGGCAGTTGGGTTTGCCTTAAGGAGACGGTTTGAGTGGAGGGTGTGAATGATTGGACATGTGGGGTTGCTGCTCTGGGACAGACAGTGCCGAGAGCCACAATGGAAGATGCCGAGGCTGGAGCACAGGGAAGCGGTGATGGGGTCGAGGAGAGAGAGAAGGCGGGGAGGGCGGAGGGAGAGAAGGACAGAGGGGGAGTAGCGGATAGATGGGGGTGGCAGGAGAGACATAGAGGGGGGTGGAGAGACATAGAGGGGGGTGAGAGGAGAGGCAGAGGGGTTGAGAGGAGAGGCATTTAGGGGGAGGCTCGGGTCGGGGCAGCAGTCAAAATGCGCACACAGAGACCGGGAGAGAGTGATCAGCGGGACGGCATCAGCCCACAGGCTTAACCTCCCAGGTCATGGCCGAGTGGCAGTGGCTGCCAGGCCATTGGTGGTGTTGTTGTTGCTGCTTTTTTCACTTTGTGAAACGCACCCACCCCCCCACTTACCTCAGCTCCCGACTAAGTGGCTCCTCACCTGGCTGTGCTTTATATACACGGCTGGGCCTCGGCTCCGCCCCGCGCTCTCCTCCCTGAGAAGATATTCTACAACCTTACACCTACTTCCCTCTCTGCACCTATGTCCCACGCTCACCCAATTCCTTCTCACTCTGGCCTTGCCTCACTCCGGACATAGCTTACTCTGGGCCCTCTGCTCCTCATCAACAGTGCCCTAGAATCCACGAGAGCCAGATTACCCAAACCACCACAAAGGCCCAACTCGATTGTGATATTTCACTGCCAGTCTTGCAGCTAGATCAGCCCCAAGGTGCCCCCACTTATTCCCCCTCCAAGGAGGATAGTCATTAGTTGCTCGTTAGACATTGGATGAGCACAGGTTTGAGCTCTCACTAGTACCAGAAACTCTTTGCAAGAATGTTAGCGAGCAACAGAACTCCACATGAGATGTGTGAGAGCATCACCACCCTTTCTCCTGCCCACTGCTCAGACACACATTCCTACCAATTAAGCAATAAACAGCTGCTGCCGAAGCTCCGCGCTTCCAACTGATTAAACCCATAACCTTCTGACCCAGAAAAGAGAGTGTTACCAGCTGAGCCTGGCTGACAACTTATACTATTTTGATGGTAATCAACTGCAAGCATAGTTGAAACCCTACCTGAACAAAATAGTGACTCTATTAAGACAGCCATCTGATCCATCCATTAGGGTGATATGTGTGATTTTTCATAACCAATTAAATTTGACAATTCTAACACTACCATATTGAATATTCAATGTTATGAAATACCAGAAATTTTACCCCATATGATGTTTGTTTCTCACCCCATATGATGTTTGTTTCTCTCCTAAAGACACCCTCCATACTCTCATTTAATGCCTGCACCTCTCCGACCTACTATCCCCTACCTACCTGCCCATACCCTCCGTTCCTCTGGCTCCGGTCTGCTCCACATCCCCCGCCCCAACCGCCCTACCATCGGTGGCCGGGCCTTCAGCCTCTCAGCCCCGAGTCTCTGGAACTCTATCCCCCAGTGCCTTCGTCGCCTCCTCCCTTTCCTCCTTCAAGGCCGGTCTCAAGACCTTTCTCTTTGACCGTGCCTTCAGCTCCCCTCTCGACTCTCTACTCATGGAGTCCTGTAGCTCAGTGGTTCGAGTACTCGCTTTGCAAGCGAGAGACCTGAGTTCAATTCCAGGCAGGGCGAAACCTTGGGCAAGTTTCCTTACTCACACAGAGTCTAATAATAATCCCTCCAAAAAAAAACAATAATAAATTGGTCATTTTCAATCTACGACTGTTTGTGGGACATTGCTGTGCGCAATTGGCTGCCGCGTTCGCCCACAAATATACAGTCAATTCACTTACAGTGTGTTCTGTGAAGCGCTTTGGGACGATGTTGTTGTTGTTGTTGGAACAACAAAAGTTAAGTGTCCTATATTAGGCCTCCACTCCACCACTCTGAGAATATTCAGAAGCATTCAATATTGCCATTTTGATATAGCAATATGGCACCTGTTCAAGTCTGATCACGGTAACTCCAAGTGCTTCACAGAATATATGGTAAAGTGAATTGACTTTATATTTTGTGGGGGAAATGCGGCAGCCATTTGCGCACAGCAGTGTCCCACAAACACTCATGGATCAAGTAACCAAATTATTATTATTTTTTTTAAAACTTTGAAGGGATTATTACCCCGGAATAGCGATCTGCCAATTGACTAACAACCGGGTTCATACTAACTGCTATGTAAACAGAGGCATGTGGAGTAAGGAAACATGCCTAACATTTCTTCCTGCTCGAGAATCGAACCCAGGTCCTCTCACTTGCAAGGCGAGTGCTCTAACCCAGGCTAGGAGAACGCTCTAACCTAGGGCTACAGGAATCCATAGATACAAGAATCTGAGAGCACAGCTCAGCATGGGGAGCAGAGAGAATCACACACTGGGTCAATGGATTAGGGTAATCCACAACATTGCTAAAATTCTAGCTTGATATGAAACCACGCTTGCCCTTTGAATATAAAACACGTTTTTTCCCTTTAATATTCCCTCTATCTTTAGCCCTCCCTCCCTGCAAGTCTCCTTTAGGAGCTTATCTATGGCTGGGGGAAGAGAGGAATATGGCTGATTTGCAGGTTGAAAGGCAGCCAGGTGTTGGTTTTAATCCTCCCTGCATGGGGTTTTAATCCCCACTCAGCAACCAGATTATTTTTGGGGTCAGTCACGTGTGCCACATACACAGAAACCCATTGTTGTCCCCACTCCGCGGAGGTGTCTGATCCCTGCTCAGTATTTTTCTGCATCATTGTGGCTGTAATCAGGAAGTCAGAAGCATCTCACCTTTATTTTCTTATTATTTATTTTCTCATTGTATGTGTATTGATATAATTAAAATAATAGGGAGCAGTAAACAATGGAAAGACTGAATCTCGACTAGTACAAACTAAACTTGGCAGATTTTGATTTATTTACAAAATCTATGCATGTCACAGGCCCTTTGAATGCACACATGGGAAATGTGGGTAGTGAGGTAAAATGTTAAATCCCTCTGTGCATTTGGGATCCAATTGTGGTTCTTCTGGAAGTGATGTATTTCTTAGCAGTAAGGTAAAATACACCACTTTTGATTTTTTTGTCATTAATAATTCAATGGATAATTGTGTTTAGTGAATATGCATCCATTTCTTAAAATGATTTTGCCAGGTTGAAAGGGAAATAGATAAACGGATTATAATGGGTTACTACATTACTTAGTTTCAAACTTGCTCAATCTTCTGAGGCTTGGTGACCCAATTAGCCAGTGATTTAAAGGAAGCTCACAAACAGTTATCATGATAATCAATGTGGAGTAGATGAAAAACTCTGAATCCAAATCCAGCCTTGAGTTGGTAGATAATGTGAGATTGAAACCTCCTGTTAAATTAGCTATTCCATTGTGAAACTTAAACTTCACAGTTTAGTTAATCATGGAACACCAGGCATTGCTGTTGACTATTAAATATCAGTTGTGTGAATCCAAATGTTAAAATCCCCAAATAAATTAATTACCAATAAAACAAACATTTTGGATAAGGCTCCATGACTTTATAAGTTTCAGGGCCATTTTTCATCCTTTATTTACCCCTGTGACCTTGCTCAACATAACCTTTCTTTTTGTGCTGCATTTCTATCATCATTGCATCTGCCCAAGGGACAGAGTGTGATCCCTGTGAAAGGACCCCACCCCAACCAGAGGTACTTACACAGACTATGTCTATTAATATCACGTATGCTATGTATTGCTGGATTTTTTCTGATTTGTCAAAATAAGACAAAACTGGAATGTGACTTGAGCAGGCAGCAGTTAGCTGGTTGGAAATTACCTGCCTTCATGATGACACTTAATCGAACAGCAGAAGTGCATTTCTGAGAGTGATATGAAGAGAATTGGATTTTTTAAAAATAATCCAGTTGCTTGTAGAATACAAGCGCGCTCAAACTTTTAGGGTTACAGTTTTATCAAATATTAATTAACAGTTTGAAAGGTTAATGCTTAAAAGTGTGGTCTTTTTAAAAAAAACGAAACGTGTTGGCCATCTCCATTTTACAAATTATTTCACAATATATTTTTAGAATAGACACATCTGAAATAAACTGAATATAAGTGATAGTTGTAGCATTTTAATTTTATTTGGAAATGTTTCATTGGTGGTATAAGATTTTTCCTATGAAATTGATTATCTGCATTAATCTGAGATATGGGTTCAACATAATGTTAAGATGTTGCATCAGGATTCTGGCTTGAAATCCAGTTCAAACATATGTGAAAAAAGGTTTCTCATGTTTATTCAACACTGAAAGTGAAATAACATTCATCAGGCTCAATCTAAGTCCTTGAGGACACACTCCACAGCATGCAAATCTCTTCTCTTCTGTGGTTATTAATTGGCTCCACTGTTGTATCTGCATTTTGACAAACTCATACAGAGACCTCATCAGGATATCTTCTTACTTGGGAGGTGTTATTGTCTGGCTAATCTAGTGATCCGTCGATTGTACATTCAAAATCACTGTTATGAATAGATCGATTTGAAAATCCTCAGTCTCACTTTTTAGATCTTTTGATGCCCTGGCACCTCTCTACATCTCCATGTGCTCACATCCCAATCTACCTGCCACCTTTGCTCCGCTGATTCAGGTCTTCTGTATGTCCCTTATTTCCTCCGCTCCACTATTGACAGCCATGCCTTCAGCCACTATGCACCAAATCTCTGGAATTCCTTGCTTCAACCCTTCCATCTTCCCCCCTTTTTACCAATCTTCAGCATCAAACCACATCGCTGTTAAGCACTCCAGGATGCTACCTACGTTAAAGGCGTTATATAAAAAAGTTATTGTTGTTGAATGCATAGATCTATTTTTGAGCACGTATCATCTCTCATCTCAGTAAGCACCCATCCACAAAAATAGCCAGTTACTATTCAGAGTTTAACAAATGTTGAATTAGGCAAACAAACCAACTAGCAAGGTTAGTAACAATGTTGGAGGCCAATGTATTGTTTTCATCCTGTTTAAAACACTTAATTTATTCAACTCCATTGAAATCAGAAACTAAGGCCAATGTTTGATAGGGCTTCCCCTCCCCTGTGCTAAAACATTATTGGTTTTGCCTCATTGCAATTCAATATACAAGTTATCTGCCCTTTCCCCCAGTTTTGCTGATGGAAGAGAAGTCAACAACAACAACAAATTGTACTTATATAGTATCCTCCATGCAGGGTTGTCTCAGAGTGCTTAACAGTGGCAGAGCCTGACTCCGAGCTGGGGGTGGGGGGGCTGTAGGTGGCCATAAGCACGGTTGAAGAGGAAGGTTTTCAGGTAGGACTTGAAAATGGGAAAAGAGGGGACAAGCGGCAGGATTGAGGGAGAGTGTTCCAGAGTTTTGGGGCATAGTGGCTGAAACCGCGACCTCCAATGGTGGGGTGAAGGGTGCGAGGAATGAGCAGGAGGCCGGTGCCAGTTGAACGGAGGCACTGGGTGGTGGATTAGGGAGTGAGGGGGTCAGAGAGGTAGGGAGGTGCCAGAGAGTGAAGGGCACGAGTGTGAGGTTCTTGAAGTCGATCTGTTCGGTGATGGGGAGCCAGTGGAGCCTGGCCAGAACTGGTAAGATGGAGTTTGGTCCGAGTAAGTATGCAGGCGGCAGAGTTCTGAATGAGCTGGATCTTTTGGACCGGAGAAGAAATCATTGAGAGTGCTAGGGTAATGCAGACGTGGTCAGTGGAATTATATTCCTTTTAAGATGATTCATCCTCAGCAGTCACTCCCATTTCAGAACACTCCCATTTGTCTCTCTGCCTCGCCCCCTCCCTCGCCTTCTTCAGGGCCTGTCTCAAGACTTTCCTCTTTGACCGTGCCTTCGGTCACATTTTCACCACCCCACCCCCTCCAAACCTCTTGATTCCAACCACTAGCTCAGGTGCAAACCCTTAACTATACAGTGCCTTCGAACGTCCTTCCAACATGAAAGGCGCTATATAAATATAACTTGTTGTGTAACTGTGGTGATGGGTAAAGATAAAGTATATGATTAGATAATAATAATAAATAATAATACATAAGATATATTATTATATTACATGATTATCATATTGCATAATTCTTGTTTCATATCCATACATTTTAAAATTTGTGCTTGTGTTTAAATGTGTGTGTGTGAGTGGATGGGGGAGAGGAAGAGGGAGGTAGAAATAGCCTCAGCATTTATTCTAGATAATATGAAGTAATTTCCTGTCTAAAAATCTTCACTTGATGATATATTGTTCATCTGTAGAATTTTGAAGTGTCATTTCCATTTTCATACTCTATTATACTCCACTCGGGGAGAGCAATCAGGACAGAGTGGAGGTGGAGGCTGAGGTAAGCTGTCTGAACTGTCGGAGCAACAAAAAAAAGAAAAAAAAGAAAAAGTGACGTAGGTGTGACGTCATTTTTCAACAGCAGAACCAGGGACAAACATTGACAAACTGTCAGAAACTACAACACTGACGGCAAATTAAAACAAAAACAAAAACAAAAATAAAAAATATAGAAAACACTGTGTAAGAAGATGATGTTGCAAGTGAAATGCAAGGACTGTGACATGTGGGAGCCCAGGCAACTTCATCTGCAGCAAGTGTCTGCAACTCAGGAAGCTCCAGCTGAGAGTAGCTGAGCTGGAAGCCAAGGTGCAGACACTGCGCTCCATCAGGGACAGTGAGAGGTTCATGGACAGTATGATGGAGGAAACCATCAGTCCCCTGAGGCTCGGGAGATGCTTGCATCCAGTTAATGCTCAGGGACAGGATGGTTTCATCAGTCCTGCAGATAATGGGACCCCTGAGAGAGGGGTGATGGAGCCTTGGGCTTCAAACATGATCAATGGATGGGAGTATTTGATGGACCAGACACCTCAAGAGGTGGTCACCCCACCCCACACACCGAGGGTTCAGACGGAAAATGACTGGGTGACTGTCCGGCATGGTAGGAAAGGTGGACGGGCTGGGCAGAATGCCCCCAGTAGTGTAGCTCTTTCAAACCGGTACTCTGTACTGAACATTGAGAGTGTGGATATCTCCAGGGAGGACAGTATAAACCGATTGGTTGAACAGGGGGACATAGGTAACAGGAGCAATGCTGTTGTCATAGGGGATACAACAGTGAGAGGTATAGACCGACGTTTCTGTAACAGAAGACTGGAATCAAGGATGGTATGTTGCCTCCCTGGTGCAACAGTCTTAGACATCGCAGAAAGGGTGGATAAAATTCTTCAATGGGAAGGAGAACACCCAAAAGTGGTAGTCCATGTTGGGATCCATGATATTGGTTTAAAAAAAAGGGTTGAGACTCTACAGGGTCAATATCAAAAGCTGGGGAACATACTAAAGAATCGAACATCCAAGGTGGCGATCTCTGGATTACTCCCTGTGCCACGGGCAAATAAGTACCATAATGGCAGGATCAAGTTTATGAATGCTTGGCTGGAGAAATGGTCCAGAAAAAGAGGGCTTCAGGTTTCTAGATCATTGGGACCAGTTCTGGGGCAGGTGGGACCTGTATCATATGGATGCGTTGCACCTAAATAGGGCTGGGGCGGATGGGATTGCAGACAGGCTATCTAATGCTGTTGGGGAGGATTTAAACTAGTTTTGAGGGGGAAGGGAATGCAAAAACTGAAGAGCTAGAAAATGGAGAAATAAAACAGGGGGGAAGTGCAGAACAGGTCAAGTCAGTCTTGGAGTGCATGTGCCTAAATGCACAGAGTTTAGCAAACAAGATTGGTGAGCTGCAGGCTCAAGTGGTTATAGGGGGATACGATGTAGTAGCAATAACAGAGACTTGACTCAAGCAAGGACAGGAATGGGAGCTGAATATTCCAGGCTACAATGTATTCAGGAGGGATAGGGAAGGAAAAAAAGGAGGGGCTGTGGCATTGTTGGAGTCCTGTAGCTCAGTGGTTAGAGCACTCGCTTTGCAAGCGAGAGACCTGAGTTCAATTCCAGGCAGGGAGAAACCTTGGGCAAGTTTCCTTACTCCACACGCGTAATAATAATCCCTCCAAAACCAAAAACAATAATAAAATTGGTCATTTTTAATCTACGACTGTTTGTGGGACATTGCTGTGCGCAATTGGCTGCCGCGTTCGCCCACAAATATACAGTCAATTCACTTTACAGTGTGTTCTGTGAAGCGCTTTGGGACGTCCTCCCGACGTGAAAAGCGCTATATCAAATGCAAGGATTATTATTATTATTATTATTGTTAATCAAGGATACGGTTATAGCCGTGGAAAGGGTTGAGGTGCTGGAGGGCTCCCAAACGGAATCTATCTGGTTAGAGTTAAGGAACAAAAAAAGAGCTGTTACACTGGTAAGGGTATGTTACAGACCACCAAATAGTGGGAAGGAAATAGATGAGCAGATCTGCAAGCAGATCTCACACAGATGCAAGTCCAATAGAGTCGTGATAATGGGGGACTTTAAATATCCCAACATAGACTGGCAAAACAACAGCGCAAAGGGCAAGGAGGAGGAAATATTCTTAAAATGCATACAGGACAATTTTCTTGAACAGTACGTTTCCAGCCCAACAAGGAAGGAAGCAGTGCTAGATCTAGTTCTGGGGAATGAAGTAGGGCAAGTGGAGCAGGTTTCAGTGGGAGAGCATCTGGGTAATAGTGATCATAACATCATTAGATTCAGAGTGCATATGGAAAGAGACAAGGAACCATCTAAGGTGAAGATATTCAACTGGAAGAGGACAAATTTCAGTGAGTTAAAAAGGGACCTAGCCAAGGTGGACTGGAAAGAAAGATTTGCAGGTAAAACAACTAAACAGTCTTCAAGGATGAGATAGCACGGGGACAGAATACATTCCCACAAAAGGGAAAAAGAGGGCTTCCAAACCTCCCTGGATAACAAAGGTAATTGTATCTAGAATGAAGCAGAAAAAGGAGGCGTATGATAAATGTCAAACCCAAGATACAGAAGACAACCAAATAGAATATAGGAAGTGCAGAAGAGGTTTGAAAAGGCTGGGATTATTCTCATTGGAGCAGAGAAGGTTACGAGGAGACCAATTAGAGGTCTTCAAAATCATGAGGGGATTTGATAGGTTAGAAAGGGAAAAACTGTTCCCACTGGTGGGTGTGTCGGTGACTTGAGGTCACAGATTCAAAATAGTCTCTAAAAGAAGCAGAGGGGAGGTGAGAAGAAATTTTTTTCACGCAGCGAGTTGTTCGAATCTGGAACTCATTGCCTGAAAGGGTGGTCGAGGCCAATTGGATAACAACTTTTAAAAACACGGTGGACGGGTATTTGAGGAGGACGGGTATGCAGGGTTATGGGGAAAGGGGTGGGGATTGGGATTGACATTACATTGCTCTGTTCAAAGAGCCGGCACAAACTCGATGGGCCGAATGGCCTCTTTTTGTGCTGTATGATTCTATGATTCTATGATTATTATTTGGAAGTGCAGATCAAGCAAAATGTTTATTTGGTGAATTAGTTCTGGTTTTACCAGCGTTCAGTTTGGCGCATTGTGTTGGAAAACATGTGTGTATCCTTGTGTAATGCCAAATTCCACTAACTCAGGGTCCAAGAAACGCTAAATAAAGCAGTGAGTGCTCCATGTATGCAATGCTTTCTTCAGCAGCTTATGAAGCGATGCATCACTCTTCAAATAGAAAAGATAATATTGTTTACCAAATTCTTTGAGTATAATTCATTGAGTTGACATATAATCTGTTTACATTGACACATTACGTTAACGTATTCTGCATTATTTGAAACTGAATACAATTTTTTTTAACAAAACTTTTATCGGGAAGACTTCTACAGAAATGAATGGGAGTATGTGACTTAAAATCCATTTACATAATTCCCTCCTTCATCCCATTCCAAGAGCTGTTTTTCTCCTGCCTCTGTAAAATCAAGCTCTGGTTGAGGAAGTTCACCTTCTGGTGATCGTGAGGCATTAGGCTAATGTATAATGTCAGTGAACTAGAGACTGGTTGAGGATCCCTCGTGTTTTATCTAATGGAATAATTCTTATTTATTCTCAGTTTTAATTCTCCCGTATAACTTTATTTAATATTCTATGAAACAGTGACTTTTTTAAATGAAAATATAAATGGTGCCACGTGCTTGGAGAGAGGACTTGTATTCCAGCTGTTTTGCACTCGTTCTGACCTAAGTGAATTTAAGTTTACATAATCTAATACAAATAATATTAATGTTATCTGATACATATTGATTACTAATACTGAATACATATTATAAATCACATCATTGATAGAATTCTATTATGAACCAAACTCTTTAAGTTATTTAGTGAAATATGCATGTATACAGGAGAATGTCTGCAATGCGATTTTAACATTTGCTGCTAATAAGGTACTGTATATTGTTAGAGGACAAGTTTGAGAGATTGATTGTGTTTAAAGTACCTTTTAAGTTGATGAGCTACATAACGAGAGGACTCGCAATCAGAGTGTTCGTAAAGGTTGAAAAGCTGAAGGCTTTTAGTGTGATTAGTGACCTTTTCATGAAACTGTCAAGTCAATGTAGAAGAAGTGATTTGCATTTTTATAGCAATCTGTAGGATTGAAACATCTCGAAACAATTCATAGTAGTTACTATTACAGCATTGACTATTTGCTAGAAAACTTGGTAACAATTTTCCCACAAACAATCCCGAGAAACATAATCAATTAATCTAGAGAATTCTCACTGAGAGAAACCTGCTCCTCTTTGAATAGTGAATCTGTTATTAGTAAGGGAGTTTTAGTGCTGGGATGAATTTTGAGAGCAATAGTAAAAAAAACTGTTGTTTAGATTATTATTAGATAACTATTTGGGGAGGACAAGTTTGCAGGGCTATGGGGAGATCGCAGGGGAGTGGGATTGATTTGGATAGCTCTTTTAAAGAGCCAACACAGACACGATGGCCCAAATGGCCTTCTTCTGTGCTGTATAATTCTATGATTCCATGATAATTCTTCACTTGCTGACAGATGTAGGTAGACTCTAATTTCTCTTGATTAGCCAGTTCCATCCATTTTCTAAACAGCACTGTGATGTTAGAAAAATAGTATTGTGAATTTAAGAACAACTATTCCTTAGGACTTTAAGTTAGGAGGGGTCATTCATTGAATTGAGCTTGTTCAGTGGTGAGGAAACATGCTGAAGATTGTTGATAAGCTCAATATCTGCACCATGTACAACTAAGTAGGTTATTTAAAATAAAATTGCAGAATGTGACAGAGACAAACAAACAAGCCTAAAGTGAAGCTAGCATATTTCCGCTCAAAGCAAAAGAAATGCAGTATAGATGCCCATCACAAGCAGTTAGTGCTGTGTCAATTCATTCCTTTAAAAATAGCTGGACAAGAATGGAATTGAAGGTTATACGGATAAAGATAGACAGAAAAAAGACCTGGGGTCCTGATTGACAATAAATTGAAGCTTTTGCAACAATGCTCGGTAGCAGTGAGTAAGGCAAACAGGATGCTGGGTTGTATTAAAAGGGCAATATTGAGACAAAATAGAGGGGTGATCCTGCCACTTTATAAATCACTGGTGTGACCGCACTTGGAATATTGTGTGCCGTTCTGGTCACCGCATTATAAAAAGGATATTGCTGCGATTGAGAGGATACAGAGAAGGGCAACCAAAATGATAGAGGGGATTGTGGGACTGGACTATGAGGAACGATTAGGTAAACTGGGCATGTTCACGATGGAGAAGAGAAGGTTGAGGGGCGATATGATTGCTGTCTTTAAAATTCTAAGGGGACTAGATAATGTAGGCCACAATAAACTGTTTTATCTTGTACAGGACAGGAGAACCAGACAACATGGCCTGCGATTGAAGGGGTGTAAATTCAAAACAAATCTGCAGAAACACTACTTCAGTAAGAGTAGTAAATGGATGAAACAAGCTCCCTAGGGGGATGGTGGAAGGAGAAAGTGTTGATTCTTTCAAGTACAAATTAGATAGATTTATGTTAAGAAATAATATTTCAGGATACAGTATATAATTTGGGACAAGTCATGTGCATGTGACTGTCAGGATGGTGGAAGGCGAATTGGATGGATCTTGGTCTTCTTTCGTCTAGCAATTCTTATGTTCTTATGTGTGTTTAGAGGTTAACACTACTTATAGAAAACAGTAGTTCCTGTGCTGTTAGGAGTATGGAAATGTTTATAGAATACAACTGACCAGGAATCAATAATATTAATTAATTTGTAATATTAGATTGCTACTCTATAAGTTTTACTTTATTAATGTAGAGCGTAAGCAAAAATGTTCTCATAAATTGGACTCATGGTTATTGATTTTCTTTGGAGAGAAGATGCGATGAGTCCTTGACCAGGCAAACTGTACATAGTCTGTGAAACAAAATAGTTGGACTTTGTTCTTATGGCACTGTTATGAGGTTTCATGCATCGGATATAAGGTCTGCTTTCCTTTTCCCACCCCCAATAAACATTACCATATATAAAGTACTGCTTCAGGTCCAAGCCCATTGTGCAATCTAAAATAGACCACATTTTCCCCACAAGTGCTATTTTAAACTTGAATTATATCAAATATTCCCATGACATCTGCCAAAGTGCCTGAGGAAATCAAGGCATTGTGCTTTGGTTTTATTGGCAAATAATCTGGGTAAAGCTAAGGTTTCCTTTATTTCATTGAGGTTCTGTCTCTTAGAAATCTTACCATTCCTTCTCAAGATGAGGAATTCGAATTTTATTATCTGAGAGTTAAAATCAGGACCAGTTCCACTGTTTGTGGCAGTCTGTCACCAATTTGATTTTTAAAATATTTCTGATGTCTTTGTGTCTCTGCTCTTACTGTTTATTCAGTTATTTTAAAATAATAGAAGGATGAGACTCAAGAAAATAAATGAATTTGTAGATATCAGGAAGCGAGGCTCAGCTGCTAGAAGCACATTTCAATATAAAACTATTAGAGATTGATGTAAAAAGTGCAATAAAAAATCATCAAATCTGAATATTCCAAGCCACAACATTCATTAAATGCAGCTAAGAAATAATTGTTTTTCTTTTTTGTGAGAAGAGAGTAATCGTGTGGGGGTAGGATTAGCCCACTTTACTGTTTTAGAAACAAAATATTTCCTTTTAAATGTCTGTTCTCTTATTAATATTATGCGTTTCCATTGAATTCCGAAAAAAGTAATAATTTTGTCATAGATGTAGAGGGTTCCTGTAGAATATCATGCTGTGCAAATATGCCATTTTAGTTTTTTTTAAATCATGGAAGGTAGCGGATGATTCCTTTGGGAGAGCAACTTGGGTAGAATTCAAATTGAAATTTATTCTGGGAATCACATGAGCCTTACATTTTCAAAACACCACCCACTGCGAGTCTGGCTGTCATTCAAATGTGGCTTGCTCAATGCCAGACACAACAACAATAACAATTTACAATTATACAGCTTGCTAAGAGTTAATTCAGGCACCAGTGCACCTGCACTTCAATATTCTCCATAACGTTAGCAAAGAACATTGATTGTACAGCTTCATCTACTGTTGCTTCCTCCCAGTGGAGTTCTCTTCCAAGCAAATGTCATGATCTGATCCTTGTGTGAGGAACCTTGATTGCCTTCAGCTAAATTAGGTTTATAGCAGGCATAAGACTGTGGGATGTTGTGTGAGTTATACATTGGAACCTGAGGAAAAATGTAAATAAAATGGAAATTGACTAAGTGCTAAACTTCCACAGGTGCAGTACAAGTGCTTTGTGCTTTGCAGACCATAAGACTCAGCTCCTAATAATTTCTACTTCTTCAGACTCCAACCTATGAAGCTGTGAACCATTAATTTTTCCTTCTGTCTCTTAAGACCTAACACCTCAGGTTGCTAATGCTGGAATAAAAAAACACAGTGCTAGGTGGGCTGAGACCCTCAACAACTAACAGGCAGAATATTTCACTTTTTTTCTTGTTTGTATGCAAAAAAAAATAACTTCTTCCATGACAATAGCCCATGAAGGACAAGCCGTAATTGCTGCCATTTGTTACTCACACCTTGAATATGGACTTGTTTGATCTGACATCAGAGCAGCATCATAATGTTTACTTCTTGGGAGTCTGATCCTTGCTGAGTGAAGGCATTATTTATTTAAGCTGAAAATCGAAACCGATCAGTACATTCATATTTAATCACATTTGATGACATTTTTACAAAGGAAAAACATGTCAAGACGTTCTTTTTGACCGCACATTTGGTCAGTTTTCCCCTCTCTATCCCTGGCCCAGTCTGCAGTGGATTGTGTGAATGACCAATAGAATATGAACAGTAGAACTCAATGTAACTCAATGTAGTTTGTTTATTAAATTTAACAGAAAATCTTATATAAAAGTGATAAGGTATAAAACTTTATCTCATATAAAAGCCTGAGGTATCTGAGCAAAGCTTCTATTAGCCTGTGCTGTTTCCAGGTAAGATCTGGTGCTTGAGCCACTTCGCTCCACTCATTCGCTCGGCTCCTTTTCTATTTTCCTTTAGATCAGCTTTGCTTGTGAGGGAGCAGCGCAGCTCTTATGACCCTTTTCTCTGCTCCTGTCAAACTTTGTGCCAATCTCCAGTTCCAATCATGCATACTGCTCAAACAACAAGATCTGTCCATATCCTTTTACCATGGACACCAGGACAGACTAATTGGGGTGGGAGGATCCATTCTCCAGGATCTGCATTTGCTGCTTCCTGGATCGCCAGTTAAAACCATCAACTGCCCTTGAATTGCGGTGAAACGTGCTGGTGGAAAACTGGGCAGAGAGCAATTGTACAAACGTTAGGTTCAAAGTCACTATTACTGTGACCGCAATCACTAATAAGGCAAATGCCAGTTCCTGATTTGCAAATTTTGAATCATTATTTACAACAACAACAACTTGGATTTATATAGCGCACTCCACGCCGGACAGCATCTCAGAGCACTTCACAGTAACAGATGCCGGGGCCGAGCCAGGGGGAGGGGGAGGAAGGTGACCAAAGTCGCGGTCGAAAAGAAAGGTCTTCAGCAGAGACCTGAAAATGGGAAGGGAGGGACCGAGACGAAGGGAGTGAAGAAGGGAGTTCCAGAGCCTTGGGGCATAATGGCTGAAGGCACAGCTGCCGATGATGGAGCGGAGGACTCGGGGGACAAGGAGGAGGCCAGACCTGGAGGAACGAAGGCAACGGGTACTTTTTTGAGGAGAGAGGAGGTCAGAGAGGTAGGGGGGTGCAGAGGAGTGGAGGTATTTGAATACAAGGGTGAGGATCTTGAAATCGATCCTCTCTGGGACAGGCAGTCAGTGCAGTCTGGCAAGGACTGGGGTGATTGGGGAGCGGAATTTGGTGTGGGTGAGAATGCGGGCGGCAGAGTTTTCAATGATTTGGATTTTATGGATGATAGCGGAGGGGAGGCCGCCGAGGAGGGCATTAGAATAGTCCAGGCGAGAGATGACAAAAGCATGGACCAGGTTTTCAGAGGCTTTTGAAGAGAGGTATTGGTGGAGACGGGCGATGCGTCAGAGATGGAAGAAAGAGGGGCTGGTGAGGGACCGGATGTGGGGGAGGAAGGATAATTGGGGGTCGAACCTGACACCTAGTTTCCATACGGATTCGGAGAGTTTTAGGGGGAGGTCTGGTAGGTGGAGGAGATGAGAACCATCAGATTTTAGACGTTGATAGGAGCCAAAGAGTATGGCTTCCATCTTGTCAACGTTCAGCTGAAGGAAATTTGCGCTCATCCAGCCCCTGAGATCTGACAGGCAGACTGACAGAACATCAGGGGACTGGGGGTCGCAAAGAGAGATGGAAAAATAGAGTTGGGTGTCATCCGCATACATGTAGAAATGTACCCCATGTCTGCGAATGACATCCCCAATAGGGAGCATGTAGATCAGAAAGAGGAGGGGGCCAAGGATGGATCCTTGGGGTACCCCGCAGGTAACCGGGTGAGAGCGGGAGGAGAAGCTGTTTGTGCAGATGTACTGCTGGCGGTTTTGAGATAGGACTCGAACCAGGCGCGTGGTGAGGTGAGGAAAAGCGGTGGAGGAGGATGGCGTGATCGACTGTCGAACATGGCAGAGAGATCCAGGACAAGGAGGCAGAGGGAGCCCTGGTCACAGATAGAGAGGATGTCGTTTGTGACTTTCACAAGCGCAGTCTCTGTCCTGTAGGCAGGGCGGAAACCGGATTGGAGGGGTTTGAACAGGGAGTGGAAGGAGAGGTGTGCGCGAAGTTGATTGGCAACAACGCGTTCTAGGACTTTTGCGAGGAAGGGCAGGTTAGAAATAGGATGGTAGTGGCTGGGGTTTGAGGGATGTAGGGAAGGTTTCTTCAGGAGGGGGGTGATGACAGCAGTTTTGAGGGGGGCAGGGATTGATCTGGAGGAGAGGGACTGGTTGAGCCAGTAATGGGCAGAGGAGGGGGAGCTGGGCGACCAGCAAATTGGTGGGGAGGGGGTCGAGGCAGCAGGTGGGTTTCATGGAGGTGATGGTGGGTGAGAGGGAGGAGGGAGAGATGGGGAGGAAGGAATGTAGGATGGGGGTGATGGTAGGAGTAGATGATGGGGAGGGTAAGGGCAACAGAGAGGGCGTGGTGGTGGGTGACAAGGGGCAGGTGGATGAGGCTGCCTGTCGGATGTTGTGAATTTTAGATGAAAAGAAGTCCATGATCTCCTCGTACTTGGCATTTGATATGAGGATTAGGAGGCCTGATGGGGGGGCACGGAGGAGGTAGTGGGTGGTGGAAAAAAGGATTTTAGGGTTGTGCTTAGCCTACAAGATGATGTTGGAGAGGAAGGCCGTTTTTGCGTGTGTCAAAGAACGACGGCAGCTGTGGAGATGCTCGAGCCACAGTTGGCGGTGAAAGGAATCAGGAATGAGCCGAGGCCTAGCTGGGGGTTAAAGCCCAGCCAGGTGAGGAGCCACTCAGTCGGGAGCGGAGTCAGGAGAGCGCGGTGGTGGGTGGGGGGGTGGGATTCACAAGGTGACGTCGGCGTGATGTCACAATTAAAAGCCAGCAACAACAACAACAATGGCCTGGCAGCCCCGGCCACTGCCGTCCCCGCCCTGACCGCACAGCCATCCCAGATGCTAATCGCTCGCTCCCAATCTCTGAGTGTGCATTTTGGCTGCCGTCCTGACCTGAGCCTCCCCCTCCATTCTAAATGTCTCACCTCCCACCCCCCTCTAACGGCTAGTCCCCCTCTGTCCTTCTCTACCTCCGCCCTCCCCTCCTTCTCTCTCTCCTCGACCCCATCACCGCTTCCCTCTGCTCCAGCCTGGGCATCCTCCGCCCAACCCATCGTGAATCCCGGCACTGGCTGTCCCAGAGCAGCAACCCCACATGTCCAATCATTCACTCCCTCTGCTCAAACCGCCTTCTTAAGGCAAACCCAACTTCCCCCTTCCCTCATACGTACCCTCCCCAACTCTCCACTCACACCACTCTCCACAACCATCTCTCCTATACACCCCAAAATCCTCTCCGTATCACTCTGCCCCCTCCCCTCCTCAGCAAATCCACCCGCATTTCCCTCCAAAACGTCCTGGCTCTCGCCCAATGACCACGTCACCCTAGTGGAAATGTCCCTTCCAGGCTACACCTTCCAGCACACGTCCAAACCAACGTGGCCTCGGTGTGGCCTTCATTTCCAAAGCCTCCCTTGGTCTTACCCCCTACTCCTCTGGCTGCTTCCCCTCCTTCAGCACCTCACCCTCTTCCACCCCTTTCTCCCATTGAAAATCCTCCTTGTCTCCCACCCCCCCTAAACCCCCCGGCTCCTTCCACACAGACATCTCTACCCTCCTCTCTTCCCTGTCCCTCTGCTCCGAATGCCTGCTCATAATGGGCAATTTCAACCTCCATCTAAACTCCCCCTGCACTACTTCTGCTGACTTCACTGCCCTCCTCTCCTCCCTAAACATCACCCTTCATATAAATCATATGATTATTTAATAATCATTTGATATAATTCATACTCACTAATAATGATCCTATAATTCTAAGCCCTCAAGTAGTACCGACACAAATCAATTCTTGCTCTCTTTCTCTCTCTCTCTCTCTTCCCCCCCACCCCCCTTTCTAGCTGTGCATAACTATTCAAAGCCACCAGCTTCAAACATACCACCAACAACAAATTACATTTATATTGTATAGCGCCTTTCAGGTCAGGACATCCCAGGGTGCTGGACAGTGAAGGGTTTGCACCCGACCAAAGTCATGTTAAAAGAGGAAGGTCTTGAGATGGGCTTTAAAGAAGGCAAAGGCCTCTTGAATGGAGTTCCAAAAGGTGGGGGAAGAAAGCCCGACCGCCGATTGTGGAGTGGGCAGGGGACATGGAGCAAACCAGTGTTCGCCCAGCAGAGGAAGCACCCATCACTGGATCTGTTGAAGAGGTAGATATATCCATCATAGATTCACAGTTGATTGCAAAGCAGCAATGTTGGAGGAAGGGAGTTTGAATTTTATGCAGAGTTGATTTGACTATTGCAGTTTTTTATGGAAGGAAATGTATATTTACTTTCAGTGCTTGCAAAATATGGACATTTAGATATGAACATTAAAAAGCAGAGGTTGTGCAGCTGATTGTGCAGCTGTTGAAGGAAGACATTTCATGAAAGAAATATAAAGACTCACTCATGCCAGCAAGTTCCACTTGTGTGAATAGATCCTTGCATTCGCTTCCACACACGATACCCAAGATCCGGACGCTGCACACTTGCCATGACATACACATTGTCGTTTACTAGAGTTTTGGGTTTAAACATTTTTTTGTTACGCCTTAGCAGTCCTTGTGGAGATGCTGTAATGTATTGAAATGGAGGACAAGTGGTGCATGAAGAAGTACAGTAGTTTGGTGAATTTGGCAGTCAGTCTGTTATTGCGATGTGTGTCTGCATGCAATTCGTTGTGGTAGAACTTGCTGTTTAGATATGGAATTAAGATATGTGTGTTAATGCTGGTCATAGGAGCAAGTAAAACCCACTTAGTCTCAATTGAAAGTGCATATGCAGGCACATGTGACATCTTCTGAGGAACACAGTTCCAATATAATGGAATTTTGATATCTCCAGATATTCAAAAGGTTAATTGGTTTTGAAGGAGCAGTCTGCCTAAGGCAGAATTTACCTTAATAGTAAGCCTAAGGTAGAATTGCATGCATTACCATTCTATTCCAACAATCTGCTCAATTTAAGAGTTGGCTGAATTAAAATGTGTGCATATGTATGTCTAATTGCTGCTGCATTCTTTAAAAGATAATTTAAAAGCAGAAAGTGTCTCCGTCACTCTTGACAGGACAGAATATTACATGTGGGTTCCTTGCAACCTGCGTGCAATTTCACACGCAGTATGTGGTGGGAGAACAGCTGTAATAGGTCCATCACTGACCTGTCTCAGACACCACATTGAGCCTGGCAGTATGAGCTTTGGTAAAGATGAATTGTGATTTTGTTTTTTTAAAAAAGGAGAAAGAAGATGTATTTTTTTTAATGGACAAGTCATTTAAGAACAAACAAACTGGTCATATAAGCTAAAATAAAATAAGATACTGAAACTCCCATTGCAAATTATGCTGTTTAATTGCCTCTTTTTCTAGTGACGTTTGTCTTTACAGTTCCAACCTGACTTCTTAATTTGAATAAGCACAAACAATCTGGTACATCTTATCTAGATCATACATAAGACAACAACAACATTACATTTCTATAGCACCTTTCACGTAGGGAGGATGTCCCAAGACATCCATAGAAAGAGACTTTCAATAAATAATTATAATTTGTGCTACCCACTCAGCAGGCTGTGAGGAGTTTATGGTAGCTGCTATTCAGTGAGCCAGAGATCAAACCTGTGCTTGTCACATGTCTAATGATCAACTGGCCTCCTTGGAGAAAGTATGTGGGTTGTTTCTGGGCTTGTTAATGAAAGATCAGAATCAAGTTGATCCGCTTTGAGGGGACTTGGAACTCTAATAGTCTATACTGACACTCCAATGCAGTGATGGGGTGTGTTGCGTTGTTGTAGATAACCTGGGCCAATAGAAAAGTGCGGATATATTTTGCAAAACTTGTAGGGCATTTGACACATATTGCAGGAAATTGTGGAGAAAATTGATAACTTTTGCGGAAAATTGCAGAGGGTTGATTGGTGCTATTGAGGGACGCATTTTGTGAAACAACCCGGATTAAAACT
The DNA here is from genome assembly GCF_018977255.1 of Callorhinchus milii. Classification (NCBI taxonomy): domain Eukaryota; kingdom Metazoa; phylum Chordata; class Chondrichthyes; order Chimaeriformes; family Callorhinchidae; genus Callorhinchus; species Callorhinchus milii. The sequence goes on from NW_024704747.1 coordinate 9,628,817, forward strand.
ATAGGCATATATTTATGTTTAAAACACTATAGTTATGTTTAAAACACTAAAAATGTTAATGTGAATGGTACCAAGAATTTGTCGCAGGAGCTCAGTTTAGGCTGGACATCAGTAGTGTGAAGGAGCTGCTATTTCTATCATGGTTCACTCACTCACTTAGTTCACTCACGGGCGAAGCCGATTTCCTTCTTGGGCCGCTTCCGCAATCCCAACACTCCCCACACCGAGCATGTGCGACTGGAGCTGCTCCCACCACAGTAGCAGCGTCAAGGAAACAACAACAGAGGCCCAGGGCCTAGTGTACCGTGTGTACAGGTTTGTAGCGGAGGAGAGCATTTGTAGCAGATTCCACGGAAAAAGTGCCACCGCACTTTTGGTCCAGCTCACGACTCAACAATGTATTCTGTGGGGCATTTTGAGACCTCTCAACGACGTGATGAGTCGCTATATCAAATGGAAGGATTACTATATATAAACCCCAGATAAAATGACTCATTCACTTCACAGCTGTTGGTGGGTTGTTGCCTTTTCCAACTTTGCTGCCATGTTCACCTACAAAGTACACAGTCACTGCACTTTACAGTACAACTGATTGTACTGTACAGTACATGCTGAGATTTTGATTATCAGGAGTTTAGATTTCCAACTTGACACATCTTGACTGGACAATTGTGTTACGAAAGTTGAATACAGAAACACACAGGAAGATTTAATATGTGCCAAAATGGTATATTTGTCCCCTATGGTTTTAGCTAGGTTTATGCATAATTTTCAGTGGGAATACAATTTTCTGTGGCTATCAAATCAACTGTAACATTTCTGCAACTGATGCATCTGCAGTATTCATCATTTTCATGGTGCTGAGAATAAATTTAAATGTTGATAGCTGGGTGTTTTCATCCTGGAAGCTTTTAAGACGAGTTCAATTTGTAACAGAGACAGAAGTGTAGAAAATAGTAGACTGGTGCAAGCAGAACTCTGATTTAACAATAGGACTCCAATATATTAAAGTACTTCCAATAAACCTCTGCTATGCAACATTTTGGGGAAAAAAAGTGTTCCTCAAGTAACTACTTCTTAATACTCTTCACACTAAATATGGTTAATCCATTTTCAAATCTCACTAACAAACAGCAAAGCATTTTTGACACCTGATTTCTTTTATGTTTAAATCTTTCAGCAGTTTGCTTTTTGCTTTAATTGAATGATTTAATGATTAAATTGGTCCTAGTTAAATCATTCGAAAATTTCTTTGTTTTCATTTTAATTTTGAATTCAAACAACTCTTCTTGAAGTGTAAGTCTAGTCCAGGCATGACATGTTTTGGCAAAACTAGTTATGTTAATTCAACTACATTACAAAGAGGCTGCAGTTCGGCTGATGGAAATCGCATTCAGAGGACAAAGCAGCAAAGTTGAAAGTGTCACAGTTTCTCAATTTTATGTGTAGCACATTACTTAGTTGACATTATTTGCCTCTGCTGAGGAAGTTACAGTTTTAACAAATTACATTAAAAAGCTTTTATGTCTATTATCTGCTTCATGTCCCCTGTGGTGGGTGAGCTTACAGCCACTCCTCCCCCACTGTTTGAAACCCCAACCTGGAATCCCTTTGCTTATCCCCCCTAATAGCTTTTAGGTCCTTAAGTATCCTGAGAACAAGTGAGCAAGCCCAGTGTGACTCACAATCTCCCTGCTGATACAGTAGTATGGGCTGCGTCACTCCGAAAGGTGGCAGAATCTGGTCAGGGTAACGATAAAGGGAAGCAGAGCCTTTAGGCGAAAGCAGAAGGTTTTTAAAATGATCTTGGAAGCTTCCTCGGAGCAGCCTAGAACTGTAGCAAAGCCAACTAATGACCAAGCATGGCATGAAGTTCGGGAAGTCATCACAGTAATGAAGCGAGATCAATGGGCTGCGTCACTCCGAAAGGGGTTGCAATTACACAAGGGTGAGCCCAAATGTTTTTTCCACTGGTTGAAGCCTGTTGTCAGCCATAGCTGGAGGGGCCCTTCTGGGCCCGTACCAATATTGGACAAGTCCGGTGTTCTACAATAGACCCATAAGGGTATCCATGAGGTCTGGAGAGAACTTTACACAGAGATGGTTTCTGACCCAACAGGCCATAACATGGAGGCTGAAAGAGCTGGCGAGAGACTTCGGCCATATTAACATAACATAACATGTAGGAGCAGGAGTAGGCCATTCGGCCCTTCGAGCCTGCCCCGCCATTCAATCATGGCTGATCTTCCAATCTAACTCCAGCTAATAACCTAACCCTGTCTTATCCCCATATCCCTTAATCCCTTTTGCAATAAGAAATCTATCTCAGTCTTGAATATGTTCAAGGACTGAGCGTCAACAGCACTTTGGGGTAGTGAGTTCCATACATTCACCACCCTTTGAGTGAAGAAGTTCTTCCTCAACTCAGTGCTAAAGGGCTGGCCTCTGATTTTTAGGTTGTGACCCCTGATTTTAGTTTCTCCAACCAGGGGAAACAATCTCCCACTATCTAATCTATCATGCCCTTTGATGATCTTATAGGTTTCTATAAGATCCCCTCTAATTCTTCTATATTCTAGAGATTATAGGCCCAAATTGGTCAGCCTATCCTCGTAACTCAACCCCTTCATCCCTGGTACTAACTTAGTAAATCTACGCTGCACCCCCTCCAAGGCAGTACATCCTTCCTTAAATGAGGAGACCAAAACTGCACACAGTATTCCAGGTGTGGTCTCACCAGGGCCCTATACAGTTGCAGCAAGACTTCCCTACTCTTATACTCTAATCCTTTCATAATGAATGCTAACATACCGTTCGCCTTCCTAATTGCTGCTGCACCTGCAGACTAACATTCTGTGATTGGTGTACAAGGACACCCAAGTCCCTCTGGACGCTAACACATTCCAAAAAATTCCCCTTCTAAAAAATAACCCGCTCTACTGTTTTTGCTACCGAGGTGGATGACTTTGCACTTCCCTGCATTATACTTCATCTGCCACCTACCTGCCCAATCACCTAACCTATCTATGTCTCGCTGTATTTTTTAATGTCGTCCTCTGTGTTGACACTTCCTCCTAGTTTTGTGTCATCCGCGAATTTAGATATATTAACTTCGATGTCCTCATCTAGATCGTTGATGTAGATGGTAAATAGCTGAGGCCCAAGGACTGATAATAATAATAATAATAATAATCCTTGCATTTGATATAGCGCTTTTCACGTCGGGAGGACGTCCCAAAGCGCTTCACAGAATAGACTGTAAAGTGAATTGACTGTATATTTGTGGGCGAACCCGGCAGCCAATTGCGCACAGCAATGTCCCACAAACAGTCGTAGATTGAAAATGACCAATTCATTATTGTTTTTTGTTTTTTGGAGGGATTATTATTAGGCGTGTGGAGTAAGGAAACTTGCCCAAGGTTTCGCCCTGCCTGGAATTGAACTCAGATCTCTCGCTTGCAAAGCGAGAGCTCTAACCACTGAGCTACAGGTCTCCACAATCCTTGTGGCACTCCACTAGTCACATCCCGCCAATCTGAAAAGGACCCGTTTATCCCTACTCTTTGTTTCCTACCCGTTAATCATTCCCCAATCCACGTTATTATGCTCCCCCCAATTCCATGGGCCCTTATCTTTTGGACTAACCTTTTATGCGGCACCTTATCGAATGCCTTCTGGAAGTCCAAATAGACCACATCCACTGATTCACCCTTATCTAGTTTACTGGAGATATCCTCAAAAAACTCTATGAGATTTGTCAAACATTACTTTCCTTTTGTAAAGCCATGTTGACTTGGCCTAATTATATTGTGCTCCCCTAAGTACCGCACTAGCACATCCTTAATCAGCGATTCTAAAATTTTTCCTATCACTGATGTGAGACTAACTGGCCTATAGTTCCCCATCTTTTCCTTTCCATCTTTTTTAAATAGTGGTGTGACATTTACGATCTTCCAATCCATGGGGACTGTTCCAGAATCCAAGGAATTTTGGAAGATCAGTCATAAGGCCTCCACTATCTCATAAGCTACCTCTTTTAAAACCCTGGGATGCAAGCCCTGAGGATTTGTCACATTTTAGTGCTAACAGTTTCCCTAGGATCAATTCTCTACTCATGAAAATTTCCCTAAGTTGCTCCCGGTCCTTATCCCTTTGGTTTATCTCTATTGTTGCAGACTTGTTTGTGTCTTCTAGGGTGAAGACAGATGCAAAGTACCCATTTAGGGACTCTGCTTGTCCCCCATTACAACTTCTCCTGTCTCTGACTGAAGTGGACCTACATTTACCTTCACTAGCCTATTCCTCTTAATATATTTGTAACAACTTTTACAATCAGACTTGATGTTCCTAGCTAGCTTACCCTCATACTCCTTTTTTTCACTCATAGTGAGTTTTTTAGTTTTATTTTGCTGGTTTCTAAAACTCTCCCAATCTTCAGATTTGTCGCTTTTCTTGGCAGTTTTATAAGCCTTTTCTTTTAATTTGATGCTTTCCCTAACTTCTCTACTTAGCCGCGGATGAGTTGCTTTCCCTGTGGTACTCTTATTCTGCAAGGGACTCTGCGACCGCTGAGAATTTTGCACTCCATCCTTAAATATTTGCCACTGTTGGTCTACATTTTTACCTCTTAATCTTATTCTCCAGTTTATTTTACCTAAATCTTTCCTCATACCTACAAAATTAGCCTGATTTAAATTCAGAATATTTGCCTCGGATTTAACTATATCCCTCTCTAACTTAATGCAGAATTCGTTCATATTGTGATCCAATATTGAAGGACTTAATGACCCAATCCGCTGGGAGGAGGTAGACTCCGTACTGCTGCGCTTGGCCAATGGCATCAATGCTGAATTCAATGCATCAATTCCTAAAAGCTGCTCTGAGGAAGGAAATGGAGAACAATGAGGATCTTACAGGTCCAAACCAGGAACCACCAACTCGTCTTGGAGTTGCCCTCATCACGCTGGTCAACAGGATTGTCTTAGAAGCATGCACCCTGTCAGTGTTCCAGAGTTCAATTGTTGTGTCTATCCAGAAGAAGGGTGACCTGAGTGAAACCAATAACTACAGAGGGATCTCACTGATTTCAGTGGCTCTTAAAGTGGTCCTTTAAGTGGCCACACGCATTGGAGGCTCACGTTGTGATCACGAAGGAGAAGGCTGGCTTCCTTTCCCGTGAGGAATGTGTGGGATAGGTTGTGGCTCTGTATGAGATCACAGAACTCGTAAGGCTGAGGGGAAACCAACATGTTTGCTAGGATTATTCTCATTGGAGTAGAGAAGTTTACGAGGAGACCTAATAGAGGTCTTTAAAATCATGAGGGGATTTGATAGGTTAGAAAGGGAAAAACTGTTTCCATTGGTGAGTGTGTCGGTGATTTGAGGTCACAGATTTAAAATAGTTTTTAAAAGAATCAGAGGGGAGGGGAGAAGAAATTTTTTCACGCAGCAGGTTGTTCGAATCTGGAATGCATTGCCTGAAAGGGTGGTGGAGGCCGATTCGATAACAACTTTTAAAAACGCGGTGGATGGATATTTAAGGAGGACGGGTTTGCAGGGTTATGGGGAAAGGGCTGAGATTGAAAGAGTGGGATTGATGTTACATTGCTCTTTTCAAAGAGCCGGCACAGACTCGATGGGCCGAATGGCCTCTTTTTGTGCTGTACGATTCTATGATTCTATGTGTTGCATTCAGTGACTTTTGCAATGAGGCCCTCATGATGAAACTGGAGACATGGCAACAGTGGACTTACTGAGCCCATCCCTCTGGAAAGTGGGGTAAAGCAAGGCAGCCCCTTTGTCACCCACCCTGTTTGACGTGTTCATCAACGACATGTTGGATGGATTGAGTGGGAAGGAGTTGGTGTATCAACACCAATTTCAGCCTGGACACTGTCCTGAAGGACTGCACTGAGAAGGGGCAAAGTGCATTCTGGCCATGCTCATCCCTCTTCAAGGACAGTAATGTCCCAATGCAGGTCAAGCTTGTGACATACAAGACCTGTGTGTAAGCAGGCTTTTTTATGGATCTAAGCCCCTGGGGATGCAGTGGAGAGGCTTCCTCCAACCCATCTGCAGAGCCCAGGATCAAGCAATGACATGGATTTGTGGCAAACAAGGGAAACAGCTGCAGTGAGGGAGGCCTCCGGCCTACAATGATCTGTCACTATGCACCCTGGAAGTCGAGTCCGCTTTACAGCAGGCATATCTATTTACCAAGGCCCCTCTTTTGAGTATCTGAATTGAACAGCTGGTGCTGAGTAAGCCTGGTACAAGGCATTGGATTTGAACCTCAAGAACATCAGGGTGGCTGGCCCTTCACAAGCTGTCCTGTAAAGGTCCTCCTACCATGCTGAAGGCAGATGTTCACCAGATGCTGATGAGGAAACTCTGAGGCTTAAGGCGACAGCTGCTGGAAGGTTATTTGGAGTCCGAATTTGAGACCCATATTCGAATGTCCAGCGTCTGGAATCCAACTCGGTTGGCCTGCAGAGAGGCAAGCAGCTGCTGCTTAAACTCTGCACCTCCAACCATTGCTCAATGAGAAGGAATGTGTGCCTGAGCTGCAGGCTGGAAGATGGTGGCAATGCTCTCACACCTTTCATGTTGAGATGTGTTGCCCACCAGGAAGCTCACAAGAAATTCCTTGTATTTACCATCCACCTAGTGAGGGCTTAAACCTGTGCTTGTCAGATGTCAAATGAACAACTATTGACTATCCTCCTTGTGGGGAAAGTAAGCGGGGTCTGCTTGGAGCTGAACTGGTCAAGGTGACATGCCTGGCAACGAAATGTCAGAATCGAGCCAGCCCTCTATGGCGGTCTCTCGTCCGTTTCCTGAGCCAAGCAGGTCCGCAGTATTCTAGGGCACTGCTGATGAGAGCATAGCCCTCCTGTCTCATCAACGGGACCTGGTAGAGCAGACCAATCACTGGGGGCAGGGTGTCATCTTACTGAGCTCTTGTTAATGCTGTAAACCAAAGCCCTAATGGGTAGGATGGTCCTAGTTGGACAAGCAGTGGGGGCAGCAATATCAATGGCAAGCTATGCTGTTTTAGCTGGTTAAGCTCCAGCAGTACTCCAATATGCACTCGGGGGTCCCAAAGCCTTGGCTCTTGCCAACCTGCACCTAATACTTTCTGGAATTAGGTAAACAGGATGCTTCCCTCCAGGGAGAGAGTGTATATTCCATTCCAACAATCTATCTCTTGAATTTCCATATTTAGTTAGGAGGCATGGAAATATACTCCTTAGCATGGTGATGGGTTTCTGCATGTGTCAGACACCCGGCTGACCGAAAAATATATATATATTTATATAAATACTGTAGTGGAGCAAATCTACTGGCTCTTCTATTCATATGTGGATTAGTGCTATTAGTACACTACCATTATCAGTAAATGGAATGAGAATCCTTCTTTTCTTCAACTACACCAAACAAAATACAAGACGACACTCCAGCCCATTCTGCCTGCTTGGTACAGTCAAACCTGTCAAAATAATCACCTCTGCTCAACAATGACATGCTGCCAGCAACCACCCTGGAACAGTCCTGACTGATTTTCCACAATAAACCACCTCTATTCAGCAAACACTTGTCTAGCTCGGCCAGTGGCCACTCTTTTATTAGCCCTGTTAGTGTACCAGATTAAAAAAGAGTTTAGCTCTTTTCAGTGGCCAGTTCTAAATGAATGTAAGTGTAGTTACCAGTAATGCATTACTAATTTCGATGGGCCTGGGTGTAGACTCCTAGTTGATTAACTAAGGCCTCTGAGCAGCCCACGTGATGCTCACAGCTTCCTGCCTCATCAGTGATGCAACATTGGTAAATGCGCAAGTGGGTGTCTACACATGGGCCCACAGTCATTTTTAAAAACATGTTTGTGCCTGGTCAACAAACCCTTACTTAGAGGCCACCCTCTAAGTAATAAAACCCTCTAAGGCCACTTTGGTCCAGTCCCCTGAAAAGGGGTTTGACTGGATTTCCTAGTTTCTCTCTATTGCAGTCCTATCTGCAGTAAATCATGAGAATTGTAGTCTTGTGATGATCATCAAAGGCGACTGTGTGGGGAAAGAAAGCAAATAAAATGAAATTTAATGGGAATACAGTCTGAGACAAGTGACAGCACAGCAGAATGCTGGTAGTAATTGAATCTCTGACCACCCAAAGAAAACGAAAATAAGTAGGAATGCAAAGCCAAAGGGCTACAGTAAATCTTTAAATGCATTAGTGCTGATCCTTCTGACCTTAATTTTCAAAATGCCACTAGCACGCTTGCAAAGTAACTACAAAGTAACTTTTATTGATGACGAGTCTAGAAAGTACAGTATAGCCATTCGATTATTGAGTCGTGGCCTTTTTTATAAGAACAAAAGAAGACTAAGATCCATCTAGTTTGCCTTGCACCATCCTGGCAGTCTCTTGACACGTTGTGTCCCAAACTATATACTGTATCCTGAGATATTATTTTCTAGCAGAAATCTGTTGAATTTGTTCTTGAAACAAGCAACATGTTTTGCTTTCACTGTCTCCCTAGGGAGCCTGTTCCATAAGTTTACTGCTTACGCATTGAAGTAGTGTTTCCGCAGATTTGTTCTGAATTTACTCCCCTTCAATTGCAGGCTGTAACCTTTGGTTCTACTGTTCAGTGAAAAATAAAATGATCGCTGCAATATCCTTTTTATATTGCGGTGACCAGAATTGCACACAGTATTCCGAGTGCGGTCACACCAGTGATTTATAAAGTGGCAGGATTATCCCAGTTTTTCGGCTCAATATTGCTCTTTTAATACAGCCCAGCATCTGGTTTGCTTGCTACCGAGCACTGTTGGGATAGCTTCAATTTATTATCCAGTCCTTTTCATTTTCTGTACAGATTATTTTCGTACCATTTAAATAATAGTCCCTTCCTGGATTTTTCATCCCCACGTGAAGTACTTTGCATTCCTTTACATTAACAACAACAACAACAACAAGATTCCATTTATAAAGCGCCTTTCACGTCAGGAGGATGTCCCAAGGCGCTGCACAGTTGGGTCATGACCCGAGCAGGGGGGAAATGGTCAGGGTGAGGGGAGGGAGCGAGGAGGGGGAAATGGTGAGGGGAGGGATGGGAGGGAGCGAGGAGGGGAAGAGAGTCGAGAGGGGAGCTGAAGGCTCGGTCAAAGAGAAAGGTTTTGAGACCGGCCTTGAAGGAGGAAAGGGAGGAAGCAAGGCGAAGGCACTGGGGATAGAGTTCCAGAGCCTCGGGGCTGAGAGGCTGAAGGCCCGACCACCAATGGTAGGGCGATTGGGGCGGGGGACGTGGAGCAGACCGGAGCCGGAGGAACGGAGGGTACGGGCAGGTAGGGGGATAGTAGGTTGGAGAGGTAGGAGGGAGCAAGGCCGTGAATGGCCTTGTAGGTGAGGATGAGGATCTTGAAATCAATCCTCTGGGGATGGGGAGCCAGTGGAGGCGAGCGAGGGTGGGAGTGATGTGGTCCCGAAGCCTGGTGCGGGACAGTACACGAGCTGCAGAGTTCTGGATGACCTGCAGCTTGTGGAGGGAGGTGGCGGGAAGGCCGGCGAGGAGAGAGTTCCCATAGTCCAGCCTTGAGGTGACAAAGGCGTGAACCAGGGTTTCAGCAGCGTGAGGGGTGAGGTAATGGCGTAGTCTGGCGATGTTCTGGAGGTGATGGAAGGCGGTGCCAGTTGTGGTGCGGATGTGAGGGAGAAAGGACAGCTCAGGGTCGAACAAAACGCCGAGGTTCCTGACTGGCTTTGAGAGGTGGAGAGTGCAGCCTTGGTCGTGGAGTTGAGAGTAGAGGAGGAAAGGTAGAGTTGGGTGTCATCCGCATACATGTGGAAGTTAACTCCATGTCTGCGGATGATGTCACCAAGGGGGAGCATGTAGAGGGTGAAGAGGAGGGGACCGAGGACAGAGCCCTGAGGGACTCCACATGAGACAGTACGGGGGCAAATTTCATTTGCCTTCGATCTGCCCAATTCCCAAGAATGTTCAAGCTCTCCTGTAACCTATCCTTTTCATTTTTTCAGTCCAGCACCTTTATTAGCTTTGTGTCATCTGCAAATTTAGCCACTTGCTTGTGACTTCTAGCTCCAAGTCGTTTATGATGATGTCGAATAAAAGAGGTCCGAAAACAGACTCCTGTGGAACTCCACTGGTAACATTCTTCCAGCCTGATGACATTCCCTGTACCACCACCTTCTGTGTTCTATCAGTCAGCCAATTACATATCCATTGCAATATACTTCCTATGATTGCTGCTTTCTTTATATTCAGTACTGCCTTTTATGAGGAACTGTATAAAAGGCCTTACAGAAATCCAGATATACAACATCCTCCAGATATACAACAATGCCTTATCCTTATCAAGCTCCTTTGTCACACAGTCAAAGAAAACCAGTAAATTAGTTTGTGAGGATCTCCCCTTCATAAACCCACTGGACTCCATTGTTCCTTTGCTCCCTTGGCCATGTTTAAATCTGCCAGGCCCACTCTGACAAGACTTCTGAATCACATAAAAGTGGCAGTTTTGTTTTTTGTATTTTGTAATACCAAATGTGATAACATTATGATCACTGTTGCTTAATCCCTTTTGGAGGAAACCTATTGTATTGGGCCTCTTAATGTAACTTTTACCTCTATCCTTTAAAAGATATGTAGAACCAGCCCCCTTAAAACATTTGTGACTCTATACAGGTATCTTCACACTATACAGTCGTTCCCACTGGCACATATAAGAAAGCATGGAATGAAAAAGCTATTTGGGACACCTACAAATTTGTAGAGTTTTAGATCCATGTTAAAGATGAAAAGAAAAAAGTGAATGCTGCTGGAAATATTAAATAGAAAACACCTGGAATATAGTTCAGATTAATCAGCATCTGACAGAAAAATTAGATTAGTGTTTGGTTGTAATTTGATAAAGGATCACATACAAAACTTCAGCATTTCTTTTTTTTCAGATTAATTTCTGTGCATTTCCAGAAATTTGTGTTATTGTTTTATTTCCGCTGATGTAGCTTAGAGATATTTTTCTTAGACTCTTCAAGATCAAAGATAATCAAATGTTAGGTCAATCTGAAACTATTTATCAGAGTACTCAAAAATAATCTTTTAATCTAATGGATGGAAAAGGTCTAAACTCTGAACTTCTTCATTAATGGGCTGTGTAACTGTAATGTTACATCAAAGCAACAGCAGCCATTGTAAGTGGGACATCTTTGATCACTGGATGAAAGGATGTATTTCTGAACATCAGTCAGAGAATTTGAGATTGTATTGGTAAGCAACTCAACATTTTAACATTCATGTACACTGAAGAATTGATTACTTCCAACGTAGGTTAATAATATGACAATTGAGGATACAATACGATACAATAACAGTCTTCACAACAAAAACAATTTACAAACAAATAAAATATTAATTTTATACCAACCTGTAGGGATGATAAGATGGACATGCCAGGATTTGAGGTCTAAACATTTTCGTATTAACATGTCATTGTGCCACTGTGAGTTTATAATGTGTCTTTCGATTGAATTACAATTTCAATATCCAATTTACAACCTTATTCCTCCTGCTTCATCTTCTACTAAAGTAGCAGTGAAATATGTTGCTGTATAGTTCCGCAAGTGGTAGTTACCGTTTGGTATCTCAGTTAGGTAACTAGTCTTCATATGAGGCTGGGCAAGTGAGTAATGGGCAGGACATTTGAGCATAAGAATTTGAGGTAAGATATGGTACCTTTCACATGGTATATCTTGTGCAACATTCCCAGCAAACTGCTGTATGTAACAAACAAACTTTGTTATATACTCTGTAGTATATCAGAGTAGTATAGTATATAGGATTAGTCAATCCTATACACAAGTATTGTTTGCATCTGCATTATATATTTCCAGCCACTTTAATACATAAACACTTTGTACTTAGTTCTACTTTGGAATTTTTTAGCAGAATCCTCTTTTTAGGCACAACTTAATGGTGATTTGTAAGTTCCCTTTATCCAGTCATTATAACTCTGATATAAGTTATATATAACTTACATATATATAAGTATAAGTATATACTTATACTTATATATAAGTATAATATATACTCTTCTTAACCAAACTTTGTTTATGGAATAATAAGTTAAAACTTTATTTAATGAATAATAGTTACGTTTAAAGAAGAACAGAATAAATCAGCCTTAGGAATAATCTTTCCTTTGAAATAAACATCTCAATACCATGTGTGTGTAGCAGCTGCCCAGAATTGTGTTGTAAGGGTGTGATATAACCGAGGGGTTGTAATGCCACTAAATATTTAAACAGCTCTCCGAACCCCGAGGATAGTATTCTAGCATCACACACTGCAAGCCAGATGTTATTGAACACAAGATCCTAGGTATCAGACAGTGAAAAATGGGGAAATTATGGTTTGCTTTTACTCCTGATGTTGAATTTTTCAAGCTCAATTTGATAAACATAATTCATTTCATATCTTAACCAGGATTTACATAAATTGCTGATAAAAGCAGCTGATTAACTAATCTTTGTACAGTAGCCTATTTAGTTGGCTGCAAATTACAGTGACTACCAATACAATATAAAGAGTGTGGGAAAAGAGGGAATCATTGTATGTCGCTCACAAAATATAGTCAATTCACCTTGCAGTATATTCTGTGAAGCGCTTTGAGATGTCTTGAAAAGTGATAAGGCCTTGTATCAAATACAAGGATTATTATTATGCCACTCCAATGGAGAAGATACCTAGCATAGGCTTGTGGGGTGGAATGACCTATGTGGTTTTCCCTCTCCCACTGGCTCATTGTCAGATGCTCCGGAATGCTACCCTGTGTGAAGGGCGCTATATAAATGCAAATTGTTGTTGTTGGTGGTGGTGGTAATACCTATCATTAGCTGCCTCTAGGAGTTATCTGATTCCATGAACGTGTACCCAGTAATCATGTACAGTAGCTTCAATGTATTTTTCATGTTTGTGTTAACAAGGCAATTTAATCAAAAAGGTCTATCATTACATTTAAGTAAGTTGGTTATTATTAACAGATTCATACCAGATATAATATTAAGTGACCAGCTGTTGTAATGAACAATTTTTAATCTATTTTATCATCTTTCACTCAGTGAAATTGAATTCAATTGTGTATTTCTAAAGCACAGTGTATAATAACAAAAGAACTATTCTACGATTGCTGTCTTTGCCCTACTAAGATTCAATGAAATAGTGTTAAAAGACAAGTTGGTATTCAGCTTTGGTCAGAGAGTGTTGTGAAAACATCTACATTTTGGGTGCAATTAGATTTCAAACATGTTTGAAGATGGTGAATTCTATTTTGTGATGGTGGTTTGTTTATTTCATTGCTTTAAGCACTAACAATTTTAAGACAACTGCTTATATCCAGTGCAGAAGAGGTTATTTCATAAAATCACATCTATCAAATTATCTGTTAAGATCCAGTTTGTGGGGGGCAAGAAAAACTTGTAATTTTTTTTGTGCAGTTATCTTCCCTTGTCTCCCCTTCTCTTCTAACAAAAATTCTGACATTTTCCTGGTACTGTATTCGGTTCTGTGAATGCTGGCAGCTCTCTACAACAACAACAAGATTCCATTTATATAGCGCCTTTCACGTCAGGAGGACGTCCCAAGGCGCTGCACAGTTGGGTCATGACCCGAGCAGGGGGGAAATGGTCAGGGTGAGGGGAGGGAAGGGAGGGAGAGAGGAGGGGGAAATGGTCAGGGTGAGGGGAGGGAAGGGAGGGAGCGAGGAGGAGGAAGAGAGTCGAGAGGGGAGCTGAAGGCACGGTCAAAGAGAAAGGTTTTGAGACCGGCCTTGAAGGAGGAAAGGGAGGAAGCAAGGCGAAGGCACTGGGGGATGGAGTTCCAGAGCCTCGGGGCTGAGAGGCTGAAGGCCCGACCACCGATAGTAGGGCGGTTGGGGCGGGGGACGTGGAGCAGACCGGAGCCAGAGGAACGGAGGGTACGGGCAGGTAGGTAGGGGGATAGTAGGTTGGAGAGGTAGGAGGGAGCAAGGCCGTGAATGGCCTTGTAGGTGAGGATGAGGATCTTGAAATCAATCCTCTGGGGGATGGGGAGCCAGTGGAGGCGAGCGAGGGTGGGAGTGATGTGGTCCCGAAGCCTGGTGCGGGACAGTACACGAGCTGCAGAGTTCTGAATGACCTGCAGCTTGTGGAGGGAGGTGGCGGGAAGGCCGGCGAGGAGAGAGTTCCCATAGTCCAGCCTTGAGGTGACAAAGGCGTGAACCAGGGTTTCAGCAGCGTGAGGGGTGAGGTAGTGCCGTAATCTGGCGATATTCCGGAGGTGATGGAAGGCGGTGCCAGTTGTGGTGCGGATGTGAGGGAGAAAGGACAGCTCAGGGTCGAACAAAACGCCGAGGTTCCTGACTGGCTTTGAGAGGTGGAGAGTGCAGCCTTGGATGCTGATGGTGTCAGCGCCTGAGGTGCGGAGGCGCTGACGTGAGCCAATCAGGAGGGCCTCGGTTTTTCGCACGTTGAGCTGAAGAAAGTTGTCTCTCGTCCAGGACTCGATGTCGGACAGGCAGGCTGTCAGGACATCGGTGGTCGTGGAGTTGAGAGTAGAGGAGGAAAGGTAGAGTTGGGTGTCATCCGCATACATGTGGAAGTTAACCCCATGTTTGCGGATGATGTCACCAAGGGGGAGCATATAGAGGGTGAAGAGGAGGGGACCGAGGACAGAGCCCTGAGGGACACCACATGAGACAGTACGGGGGGTGGAGGAGAAGCCATTCGTTGAGACGAAGTGAAGACGGTGAGAAAGGTACGACCTAAACCATTCAAGGACAGTGCCTTGAAGGTTGAGGTGGGAGGACAAGCGGTGGAGTAGGATAGCGTGGTCGACCGTATCGAATGCTGCCGATAGGTCGAGGAGGACGAGGAGACAGAGGGAGCCCTGGTCACAGATGGTCAGGATATCATTGGTGACCTTGACCAGGGCAGTTTCTGTGCTATGAGCAGCACGGAAACCTGACTGAAGGGGTTCAAAAAGAGAATGGGTGGAGAGGAAAGAGCGCAGTTGGGAGGCGACAACTCTTTCCAAGACCTTGGAGAGAAAGGGGAGGTTGGAGATGGGCCGGTAGCTTGATAGCTGCGACGCATCAAGGGAGGGTTTTTTCAGGGTGGGCGTGATGATGGCAGTTTTTAATGGAATGGGGACAGAGCCAGAGGAGAGGGACAGGTTTATGATGTCAGTGATGTGTGGGGCAAGAAAATGGAGCTGGGAGATAAGGAGTGGAGTGGGGATGGGGTCAAGGGAGCAGGTGGTTGGTTTTAGGGATAGGATGAGTTCAGTGACAGAGGGTGGGGAAACGGGTACGAAGGTGTGTAGGGGAGGATGGGTAGGAGTCGGAGTGTGGGAGGGAAGGGGTGGGTGGTGGGTGGAAGTTGGAGGGGAAGTGACCGCGGAGCGGATTCCCTTGATCTTGGATTCAAGGAAATCCAGCATCTCCTCGCAGTGAAGGTTGGAGGAGATGACCTGCGCGGGGTGGCGGGGGGGACGGAGGAGTCGGGATGTGGTGGAAAACAGTAGCCTGGGGTTGTTCTTCGCCTCCAGGATTATCCTGGAGTAGAAGGACGACTTGGCCGAGGCTAGAGTGGAGCGGTAAATTTTGAGGAGGTCCAGCCAGATTTGTCGGTGGACCGTTAAGCCGGATTTGACAAAGGTGCGCTCAGCAGCCCGCACCTGGCATTTCAGTGAGCGGAGGTGGGTGGTGTACCAGGGGGAGGAGCGGGAGTAGGAGACAGTGCGGGAAGTGATGGGGGCAAGAGTATCGAGTGTGGAGGAGAGGATATTGTGGAGGAGGGAGAGAGGAGAAGAGGGGTCGGTGAGGGTTGAAGGCCAGAGGGAGAGGAGTTCAGAGGACTCCAAGGCATCGGTTAGGGATTGTGGGGGTAACTTCTTCCAAGGGCGGTAGAAGATGGTGGTGGGTCTGGTGGAGGTGGGGAGGGGGGTGGAGGTGGTGAAGGAGATGAAGTAGTGGTCGGAGATGGCCTTGTCGGTAATAGTGACATCCGAGACACTGAGGCCCCGGGTGATCACCAAATCGAGTGGGTGGCCGTGACTGTGAGTGGGGGAGTTTATGTGTAGGGAAAGGTTGAGTGAGGAGAGCAGGGAAGAGAAGTCTGTGGAGATGGAGCAGGAGGGGGTGAAGTGTAGGTTAAAGTCGCCCAGGATGATGAGGCGATCAGAGCAGAGGCAAAGAGATGTGAGGAGTGTTGAAATGTCAGAGATGAAGGTGGGAGAGGTTTTAGGGGGCCGGTAGAGGAGGAGGATTTTAAGGGAGAGGAATGAGGGGTGGGAGAGGGTGAGGTGCTCGAAGGAGGGGAAAGAGCCAGTGGAGTAGGGGGATAGGGCAAGTGGTGTCCTTGAGATAAGGGCAACACCACCGCCACGGCGGTTGGGGCGGGGGATGTGGTGGGAGGTGTAGCCGGGTGGCGTGGCCTCCGTGAGGGGGAAGGTGTCGCCTGGGGTGAGCCACGTTTCTGTCAAGGCCATGATATCAACGTTCTCATCAAGGATGAGATCGTTGATGACCAGGGCCTTGTTGCAGAGGGAGCGGACATTTTGCAGTCCGATGTGGAGGGAGCGGTTGACAGAAGGGTGTGTGGGAGGGGAGGGGGGTCCAGGTTGTGAGGCAGGGGTGGGGGAGATGGGGATGAGGGAGGAGAGGTTGACTCCCCGGGTCTGTGTCCGGGGTGGCTGGCGAGAGTGGTGGGGAATGGGGCAGTCGGTGTGGCTGCTGCTGGACAGCCAACGCCGAGTGCCACGGTGAGCCCGGCGGAGGATTCCCAGACTGGAACAGAGGGAGGTTGTGGGAGGGTCAAGTGGGGATAGAAGACGAGAGGGACGGAGAGAGAGGAGGAGAGAGCGGGAGAGATGCAGAGGGGGGAGGGTTTGGGGGGAGAGAGGAGGGGGGAGGGAGGGAGGGGGTGAGGGGGCTCGGGTCAAAGCGGCAGCCATAGTGCGCACGCGGGGACCGGGAGCGAGCGGTCAGGTGGATGGCATTATCCCGCAGATTGGGGCATCGAACCCAACAGGACCATAGTGGGCTCTGATGTGAGCCCCGGGGGGGGGGGGGGCGCAGAGGGTTTTTTTTTTTTTTTTTTTTTTTTTTTGTGCGCGCGCACTCACCTGAAAACTAATCTATGACGTCGCAGTTCCCCGCTCCGCCCCCACACCTCCCTCCCTGCCTAGCTGCACTCGCTCCGGCGTCGAGTTTAAGTACCTGGGTCAGTAGGCCCAGGCTCCTCCCCGCGCTGTCCTGCTGCCGCTCCCCGACCTCTAGTAGCTTACTGAGGGGTCATTCTTATTCATTGAGTTGGGACAGTGAGCTTTAGTTAGTAATTTGACCACAGAGGACATCACAACCATGTTCTAGTTCTCCTGCCTGCACTTTCCAGCAGAAGCCAATAAATTGTGATGATGAACGGGAATATTTACTGATTTTTTTTGTCCTTCTTAGTTGACGGACAATAAATTAAATTGCAAAATCCCTATATCTCCCCCTTTTACACTGCATGCCTTTACCCACTAAACCAGTAAAAATGGTTGCCCTCCTTTTATTTTGATGCAGTTTCATAGACTCACAACACATTTTTTTGAGGTTGGGATTGCTATTACCAAATATAATTCGTATTGTTCATGCTTCATTATATAACTTAAGTATACTTATCGCTCATAAGTATGGAGTGTGAAGTAATTATTGTATTTCTCTTTGCTCAGTTGAGAATTAACATCAAATGGATGAGAGTGCTGATATTAATCTAAGATATGATCTTGTGATACATTCATCTGGAGTCCTGTAGCTCAGTGGTTAGAGCACTCACCCCTCATAAGCGAGAGACCTGGGTTCAATTCCCAGGAGGGCGAAATGTTGGGCAAGTTTCCTTACTCCACACGCCTCTGTTTACCTAGTAGTAAGTAGGAACCTGGTTGTCACTCATTGGTGGATCGCTTTTCTGGGGGTAATAATCCCTTCAAAAAAATACTAATAATAGATTGGTCACTTCAATCCACATCTGTTTGTGGGACACTGCTGTGTGCAATTGGCTTCCACATTTCTCCCATAAAATATACAGTCAATTCACTTTACAGTATATTCTGTGAAGCGCTTTGAGACATTTCGAAGATGTGATAAGATACTATATCAAATGCAAGGATATAGCAAATGCTCATACTAATCATATTTGGTAATATTATTCAATATTTCATATGGTTAACATAAAATATGTGTAAAAACGTGATTGAACAAACGTTTCTACTGCTGCATTTCTATTGCTGAAAGCTAAACTAATTTGTTTCCCAGTAGTAGAGTGCTTTGGAGAAGAAAGCCGGATTTATACGTCAGGCTCTACACTGCATCACATTAGCACTGTTACAAAACTAACATTCAGTTTTAGAGCTCTATACATGCTTCGGTTTACACATATAATTGTATAGAACCAGCTTTTTTTTAATGTTATTTAATAATGTTATTTTTAATGTTATTTAATAACATTAAATAGGTTATTAAACATATGTACTTATAATGCTCTAAGCATTTCCAACCAGCCACAAGTGAAGCCCTCAATTTGCAGCTGTTGGATTGATACTGGGAGTGCAGAGAAACTGAACAGCTGCCAAAACCAGCCCTCACAGGTGTTGACAGAAGCAGGGTTCCAGCTACAAGTGCATTGATTCAATCTAGATTGAAGCTGCACGTTCCTCAGAGAATCGCTACCAAACTCCCATCTATTCACTACGAATCATGCAGTACATGATTCTACAGCCCAGTGCAAGTCTGGGGTGGATACTCTTCTGTATGTATAAAGGGTCCTGTTGCTGCACCTTTGACTTACACTGGATATCATCCCCACATTATTTCAGTAAGTAGTATCTTGCACAATTCCCATTAAATGTTTGTGTGAAATACATAAATCTAATCGTAGGCATGCAAGTTTTTTTTAAAGTAAATGTATTTGAAATACAAGGTTTTTTACCCAAAGAGTCGTTATGGTCTGGAATGCACTGCACAAAAGGGTGGTGGAAACAGATTTGATATTAGCTTTCAAAAGGTAATTAGATAGGTTCTTAAATTTGCAGGGCTATGGGGTAAAAGCGGGGGAGTGGGATTAGTTGGTAGCTCTTTCAAAGAGCCAGCACAGGCACGATAGACTGAATGGCCCCCTTCTGTTATGTAAAATTATACAATTCTATGATTCTAAGTGTATTCTACCTAAGCTTCAATTTGGAGATTTATAGGTTTGATGGTTTGCCGTCCTGTGACGAAAGAAGGTTGAAATCCCCAGCAGTGCAGCCATAGCGATCATCGTAAACCCTGTGCATTCATGTTTATGCAGGGATCATCATTTGATTAGACTTATTCCTCGCATCATTCAGGGAAACTCAATAAACACCCAAGCGTGCAAATTTGGAATCCAGCACATTTGGATTAGTTTTGCATAAAACAGCTTTTATTTGCTTTTAATTTTCTTGAACACCCGAGTGCAAAGGAATTGGAAAACACATGAACTGGTAAGAAAAGATGTCCAAGNTTTTTTCCAAGCATGGCAAGCAATTAGAGATGCATTTATGGGGCGGGGAGGTGACTGAGGAAGTGGATTATTTAAATCTGAAATGGTGCCAAATTCATAATTATATTTTGACTTTAGTGGAAGATAAAATAAATGCATTGGCTTGTCATGAAATGTTTTCCTCAAAGCATAAAATTGTGTGAGACATTACACAGGCATGCAAGTGTATTCCAAAAAATTGTGTTTCCTCATCTCGGATATAAATTGTACTGTGGCTAAATTCCAAACTTGAAATTTGTTCATTTGTTCTTATATTATTCCTTGCCTTTAAAGTATACAGGAAGTTCTAATTATTGCTGAAAGCATTTTCTCCACCAGATGCCAATCGACTTTCATTTTCTGTTTTTATTCCTCTATTGTCTCTGTGTTGGATGCTGCTGAACACAGTCACCAAATCTTCACTGAAATTTCATATGTAAAAACAGGTATTTCACAACACACATGGCCTACAAGAATATTATATGTATACCTGTTAGCTTTCCAATGTGCAACATGGAAATTATTCCACATACATCAGATAACCTAGGAAATATTCCTTTTGTGTGCTATTAAATCTTTGGTAAAATATTATCAAGCTCTGTAGTATTCTATTATTCTGTGATACCAGTTGTGTTCTGCTAGCTCCTCACCACTCACAAATGGTGTCATTTACTCTTGCCTCTGAGTCAGAAGGTTGTGGGTTCAAGCGGCAGGTCAGGACTTGGAATCACATAGTCCAAGCTGACACGATGCAGGGCTGGGAGTGTGTTGAATTGTTGGTTGTGCCTCTTTGGATGAGACTTTAAAACAAGATTGCGTCTTGCCTGTTCAGGTGGACATTAAAGATCCCATGCCACTATTCAAAAAGATAAGGGAGGTTTTTCCAGTGTCCTGGCCAACAAATTCCACACATAAAATTGATCACTCCACGACTGTTTGTGGAACATTTACAAAATACACAGGCAATCCACTTTTATCTTGAGAAGCGCTATCAAACCATTGCAACCCTGGCATTTACCATCATTTGTCGGCACTGAAAAAAGCCTGCGACCAAAAAGCCAGTAAATGCCCAGACCAGCATTGTAATTATACTTTGTTGGAAATTCCATCTTGCTAGACTGGATCCCCACCCACTCCCCCATTCGTCTGACTTGCCACAGTTTAGTGTATTATGAGTATTTATTCAAAGGGAGAAATCTTTGACATAACGGCTTAGAATTGTACATTACTCCAAGAATGTTGATCCTTGCATTTAATATAACGCCTCATCACGTCATCAATATCAATATCCCATGAGCAGAAGTTTGGGAAAAAGTTGTCTTCTGCTGGTGGGATTCAAACTGAGTCAAAGTCGCTATCCCTGGCCACTGAAGCCAGTGAGGATGGTGAGGCAGTGGGGCGCACTGAGTGAGTGAATCAGTGGGAGTCTAAACTCAAATTCACAGAATTTATTTTAAAATGCGGTTTCGGGACTAGTCCGGCTAAGTAGGAAATACGGAAAGCCAGTAAGGCGGGGGTTACTGTAACACAAATGGTAAAACGAAATCATGCATTTTCAGTGTAAACTCAGCCGTGAACAACATGTGAAGAGAATTCTATGCAGCGTTTAAGCAATTATTATTGCAATCATTAAATTGACCTGTATAACTTTATTCTGCGCTATCATTTGGGATTTTTAGGGCAGTGTGACTCATGGAATATAAATTATATTCTTCATCTCATCAGCCACCACAGTATACTGTAAGTCACAGCCTGCTCAGCAGGCTGTTGCTTCACTTGCATTGTCCTATTACCATTTTTATCTGAAATGTTCTGAAGATGTACTAGACTGGTTATCTCCATGGCTGCTTTTCACAGATTGACTGACATTTGTTACAAAAGGATTGCTCTCCCCCATCAACACTGCAACCATTTACTTACCTTTTTTCTACAAATACTCTTGCAGCATCCTATCCTATCTATGTTTCCAACACAGACTTAAATCTCCAGGGTTTCATAGAACTTTAAATTATTGTTCAAATAGAAATACAGTGGAAGCCGCTTAAGCCAGATACACCGGGGCCATTTTGTCCGTCTTAAGCCCATGGTTAACCAAAGTTCGTCCCACCAAGTAGAGGAGCGGCAGTGGCAGTGCTGCTTACATCCCATTGTCATTCCCATTGGACAGGAAGGGGACCAATTCGCGCAGCCTGTGATTGACAGCCTGCAGCTGTTTCTGAATGGATAGTACGTCACCCATTCACAAACTGCTCAGTTGTCAATCAATTGTAATTTGACTCCTTCCATTTCCTCCCTTATTTCTTTCTCATTCCTATGCCCTGTTCCTCTCACTGATCAACAGCCTAGAACTGCTTGTGAATGGCTGGAGTCCACTGTCAATCAATCACAGTTTGGCTCTTCCCATCTCCATCCCTGAGCAGCTCGAGACACAGAATGAGTAAATACAGCGTTGATCAACGCGGCATTTTGTCCAGATTAACTGGTATATTTAATATAGTTAAGAATACAAATGAACTGGGGCCATTGTTTTGTCCATTTTACCCAGTGTCCGGCTAATTGATGCAATCTTGATTTCAGAGTTATGTGTTCACTAAGTTCTAGTTGACTCTGATTGCCATTGGATAGTTACTGTCAACTGATTCGCAACACAAATGTATTCTTTCACATTCTCCTGCTGGGGACATATAGTACACACACACACAAATAGACCACTGAACCACCAGGGACATGATCACTTTTAAAGTTTGTTCATTTAATTCAAATGCTACACTTTTTTTACCTTTGTCACGGTAATTCAAACCACAGATTGTAAATAAATAATACTTGCATTTGCGGATGTCTCAAAGTGATTCACAGGATTTACTGTGAATTGAATATGTATTTTGTAGGCAATTTGTGCGTGGCAAATGTCTCATTTTGCTGGAAACTGGAAATGAAAGCAAAGAAGCAAAGTGAAATATGTAAAATGGATGTCCATTTCAAAATTCACAGGCCAAATTAATCCAGCTATTCAGTCAATTAATTCAAATTGCACCATTTTGATCTTATGTTCAGAATTCAGTATCGAAGCAGTTTTGCAACTCTAAACTAAAGCATCCTTTTTAGCCAGCTGATATAATCAATATTTTCTATTAAACCAGCTATCTAGCACTGGTATCCACTGCAGTGAATGAAATGTATTAACCTCTTGTCAGGCCAAACTATCAACTGCAAATAT
Source organism: Callorhinchus milii (assembly GCF_018977255.1). Classification (NCBI taxonomy): domain Eukaryota; kingdom Metazoa; phylum Chordata; class Chondrichthyes; order Chimaeriformes; family Callorhinchidae; genus Callorhinchus; species Callorhinchus milii. Next base: position 9,651,633 of record NW_024704747.1, read on the forward strand.
AAGTTTGATTTGAGAATTGTCCGCACTGCATTGAGGACTGTTATTTTTGTACTGATTTTTCTTATAGTTTTCAAAATGTGCAATATTCCCAGATGAGCAGAAATGCTATCCCTAGAATGGAACATTGCTGAAACAGAAAGTTCTCTTTACAGTCCTGGGTAGCTGTTTTAAATCAACATTTTCATTTCCACAGCAACTTTGGCAGTTTGATCTCCCTGAGATTACCAGGGAATTCATAGAGAACTATACAAAATAGGATGCAAGTTACCAACCTAAGATTTCTACCTGCATGTTACTGAAGTGTGGAGAGTGGTGTTACCCCAAGAACTGAATTAATATGTTGAAGAGTTCTGTTAAATGTGAAGCATGCATCAAATTTACTGTAATTTAACAATACAATTGAGCATCTGGATTTATTTGATCTATAGATTGGTGGAGTCCTGTGGCTCAGTTGTTTTTGCACTTGTCTCGCAAGCGAGAGACCTGGGTTCTGTTCCCAGCAGGGTGAAATGTTGGGCAAGTTTCCTTACTCCACATGCCTCTATTTACCTAACAGTAAGTAGGAACTCAATTGTTAGTCGATTGGCGGATTGCTTTTCAGGGGATAATAATCCTTCAAAAAAAATAAGAATTTGCTTACTCAATTCATGACTGTTTGTGGGACATTGCTGTGTGCAAATGGCTGCCGCGATTCACCCCAAATACACAGTCACTACAATTTAAAGAAAAACCTGAAAAACTGCCAGGTGCTTGGAGACATTTTGACCTGATCCTTTCAATGTGATAAGATGCAAAGATTATTATTTACCAGTCTACCAAGAAGTCAAACAGACTCATCCAAACGCTAGCGACCAAGGATTGACAATGTATAGTTCCCAAAGCCGCCATCATATATCAGTGATTAGGTTTTTGTAGCATTCTACACCTCATCCAAACACACTTCCATTTGCAGCTTGATGAAAGTGATAAAAGACATAACTGCATCTACCCCCTTTCAATTCTGTTCACTAGGACTAGAAGCTACAAACAGCAGAGCCTGAAGACGAACATTAGTAATCAGAAAACCACTGATGGGGAGACTTATAAAGCACAATAATCATTCTATGTAATGGAGTTCAGCTGCAAGGGCCTCATTTGGGACGTCCTCCTGATATGAAAGGTGCTATGCAAATGTAATTTTGTATAGTATTTGTGCATACACATTGCTCTGTTTTAAAGGAGTCTGTACAACTAAGAATTTGTGAATTGGCTCAAATCTGGCTCAATTAGTTATGAAAAATACATCCGCTCAAACATTTTTGCAAGCAATTTGGGGTTATATATTTTAGTAACATTTGTCTAAAATTACTGGATCTGTGGTTCACATTTTCCTTTTGCCAATTTGCTTGTTCATCAAACAATAATAAATATCTATCTCTTTTTACTTTTAATATGTTTTTTCCCGATCAGCAAAAGATTGCAGTAATGCAATGTTCTTGAACATTTACAAGGAAAACACTGCACTCAGCAATTTGAGCTCAGTTAATCCTCTTGCCTATTTTCTATACAGGTTTTCACCTTATGACAAGTTTAGATCTCTAAATGGGACCAGGATGGTCTCGATTGACAAGATTCTGACCCCCAATCTTTTCCTCTGGGTTAATCTTGATGCCAATTTGGTTGCTGTCAGGCACATCCCATTGCTCCAAATGTTGTCAATGCTTTTGATGTGACAGCATTTGATCCAAGATAGATTGTGCTGTTTCTCATTTGAGAAACAACCTGATCCTATCTTGATCTTCAAAATATATTTATTTTGTGACCTGTTTCACGACTGAGCTGTTTTCTGATATTCCTGAAAAATGAAAGGGCAAAGTGGCAACCCGTGATATTGGTGATTGTTATCATTGCCGTTAATTATCACATCAGTGATAAATGAAATCAATGAAGCCAGTTAATAACTAAAAAGTGCTGCAGGCTGTGAGATTCTCCTACCCCATCACCCTGACTGCATCACTATGGTTGGGCCTGAAGCCTGCTTATAATATTAATAATACTTGCATTTGATATAGTGCCTTATCACTTCTTTGAGTCGCCTCAAAGAGCTCGTCAGAACATACTGTTAAGTGAATTGACTAATATTTTGTGGGCGAAGCGCGGCAGCCAATTGCACACAGTGGTGTCCCACAAACAGTCATGCATTCAGTGACCAAATCATTATTTTTTTTTAAAAGGATTATTACTCCCTGGAAAGCGATCCACCAATCGACTAACAACTGCATTCCTACTTACTAATAGATAAACAGAAGCGTGTGGAGTAAGGAAACTTTCGCCCTGCCTGGGAATCGAACCCAGGTCTACTTGCAAGGCGAGTGCTCTAAGATTGCTGTAATGGATTGCTGCTTAGTGGGGTGACAGGTTTACTCAATTTTTAAAGCAGTATTCTGCAAACTTGCACTCCTATCCCATGCTCCATGGACCAAAATGGTGGTGCCACGTTCTATACTGACTTCAACAACAACAACGACTTGGATTTATATAGCACCCTCCAAGGTGGACGGCGTTTCAGAGCGCTTCACAGTAATAGATGCCGGGGCCGAGCCAGGGGGAGGGGGAGGAAGGTGACCAAAGGCGCGGTCGAAAAGAAAGGTCTTCAGCTGAGCCCTGAAAATAGGAACCTAACCATTGTCTCAGAATTGGAAGGAGCGAGGCATACACCCGTCTTCAGTTATTGATTGGTCTCATTGATTGTATTCATCAAATAATTAACATATCACAGGCTATCCTTTTTAATGGATGAACTTTCTCAGTCCCATGGACTATATAAAAAGGTGTTGCAGCATGGAATCTTTGAAGATGCTTTTATTTATTGAAAAAATTATGGCCAGTTACAGGTAAATTCTGTAGTGAGCTAAACCAATCTTGATTTTATTTCCCTGAGGATAATGGGTAACATCTTCAAAACATCTCTGTCATGAGTCAGTCAGACTCCCAGTCCTGGTTGGTGAGTCAGCCATTCACTAGCTGTGTTCCCAGTCCTAGTTTTTCAATACTTCAAATATCACCAGATCCTCACTGCAGTCAGACTTCCAGCAGCTTTATCTGGCTTCAAACAGCAATCACCTTAATTCCAGTCCATCAGTCGCACTGATACCATTACCTAGCTTCTCCTAAATCACTACCTATGCTTGTAGTCAGGTTGCATTCCATCCCCCTCCACCTTTCACTTATGCTTCTCTTCCTCTGATTTAAATCCTGAAGTCTCTCGTATGAATAGATAGCAATATATCTACGAACGCTAACATCCTTCATCTCTCATTAAGATGAATCCTTATGGTCTTCTTTTTAGTGCATTGTTTAACTTTTCTTATCTGCAAACCAGCTTCAGTTACAAAAGTAACTTCTGACTGCCACCTAACCAAGGACATTCCCCTCTCAATTTATTCATGCTCGTCTCCATGCCTCCCATTACTTTCAGGTAGAAGTGACTCCAGTGGCATTCTCCTCTGTCACACAAAGAAATTTGTACATTTCAGCAGGTTTCACCTTTAGAATTCAAAAGGATTAAAATTAAATTCTGAAGAAATATTGTGGACGGTTCAGAAGTGAATTTAAAACAGAATTGTGTTTTTTGAACACATTGACTCATTCAAAAATGACTGTGTTTGGATTTCTGTCTTAGATCTGCAATGCCTAGAGGCATCAGACCTTTAGCACAACAGAGCAAACAAGCCATAAATGGAACCACAAACAATACTTTCTTGAGGAAATAAACTGCAGCAAAACATTTGAAACACAACTTTAGTATAATGATTATATGTTAGACTTGACAAGAATTGTCAAAGTAGCATGTAGCTATAAAATAGCATCTCTGATATCCCTCTTCATTGTTCAGAGCACCACAGAAATTTCAGTGGCGTTGCGCTACTGCAGAAAAAAATTAGAATCGAGGACCGGGCTTATAAAAGTATTTAAATTTTTTTTTTGAATTACATGTTTGATGTTGTAACAACATCCACGTCACACTTAATGAGTTGATGAAGCTAATTCACTGTCTAAGAAACTGAAGTCTTTGGCCTTGTTTTACTGTGACGCTACTCTCCCTGAAGCCATAGGGGAGCCCAAAGCTGTCCAACTCACAGCCTGATGGATTGCAGAATGTATCTGCTGCCAAATAGCTAATGAAAAAATTATACAGCGGAGGCCTGGATATCATGAATTATTCAGTGCCAGTTATTCACAAGGGAGACTAAAGCTTACACTTTTGTAGTTTGGAAAAAGGGGAAGGAATACATTCGGGCAGATTTGACTAAAAAGAGAAAGAAGGTGAGGGGCAGGTGCATGCAATTTATTGTCTCTGTACATAATACAATCATTGGCCAAAAAAATGTATTACACGACATTTGTTATTAGTTTGGAGCAGGCAAACTAGTGTCAGCTCTCAATAAACTGCCACTTGCAAATTCTAGTTTATTTTGTTGGATGAACTTTGTGGTCCTTAATCTTTGCAGTTGTAGACGTGAGTTTTAAAAAAATACAATCAAAAGCATTTATGACAGAATTTAATTTTCACAATTGTTGCCGGTATTGCCAGACTGAGCCCTGGGGACAGGAAAGTCTCAGACAACAACTGAAACATATAACATTCTACTCGTATCACATCATTAAAAAATTACTGATTTCCTAAACTACTAATGAAAGAACAAATTCTTTGCACTTGGATTTCATTTTCTGTGGTTAGTGTGAGGCTACAGCATCAGATAATTCAGTCAGATTTGACTAAAAAAGAGAAAGAAGGGAGTGGAGTCCTGTAGCTCAGTGGTTAGAGAACTCGCCTCGCAAGCGAGAGACCTGGGTTCGATTCCCGGCAGGGCGAAACTGTGGGCAAGTTTCCTTACTCCACACGCCTGATAATAATTCCTCAAGAAAAAGAACACAATAATAATTTGGTCACTCTATCCACGAGTGTTTGTGGGACGATGTTGTGCACAATTGGCTGCCGCGTTTCGCCCACAAATATACAGTCAATTCACTTTACAGTATATTCTGTGAAGCCCTTTGAGACGTCCAGAAGACGTGAAAAAGCGCTATATCAAATACAAGGATTATTTTATTATATAGATAATACCTGAGATAAAATGTTTGTCCCAGCAGAAGAGAACCCATAAAATACAAGTGACATTTTAATGTCCTCACACCTTGTATAGCAACCAATTGTTAAACCTCAGTACTTCAGACACTGTAAATAAAATTGATGCACTATATATTATATGATAACAATAATAATAATCTTCACATTTGATATAGAGCCTTCATGTCAGGAGCTCATCTCATAGTGCTTCACAGGATATACCGTAAAATGTAAATGACTGTATATGTTGTAGGCAAATGTGGCAGCCAATTTGTGATCAACATTGTCCCACAAACAGCCATCAAGTGAAAAGACCAATTTTATTCGGGGGATTGTTGGCCAGGACAGTGGGAAAAATTCCCTTCTCTTTTCGAATAGTACCATGGGATCTTTAACATTCAGCTGAACAGGCAGACGGGTCTTCGTTTTAAAGTAATAATAATCCTAGCATTTAATGTAGCACCTAATCACGTCTTCGAAATGTCTTAAAGTGCTTCACAGAATATGCTGTAAAGTGAATTGACGATATTTTGTGAGCGAAACTTGCACATCAGTGACCCACAAACAGTTGTGGATTGAGTGACCCAATTATTATTATTATTCATTTATGTTTGAAGGAATATTACCCCCAGATCTGCCAATCAACTTAACATCCGGGTTCCTATTTACTGATAGGTAAACAGAGGTGTATGGAATAAGGAAACTTGCCCAACATTTCGCCCTGCCTAGGAATCAAACTCGGGTCCTCTCGCTTGCAAGGAGAGTGCTCTAACCACTGAGGTCTCCGAAGGATGAGAAAATCTTTCATTTTTCAACAAACAATATTCATACTTTCTGTATTAACTTTACATGTATTTGTCATGGTAAGAATCAATTGTAAGAATAAACTTAAATTTGAAACATGTTGTATGGAAATTACAATCTATATGTCAGGCTGCAACATTTAATTTAGAGATTTCAAAATCCAACTCAAGAAATAAATATGTTGGAAAATATATAAGATCACAATTCCAGGGAGAAGGGAGAGTTGGTGTATTAGTGCTGGTCATGAAAATCTGGTGCATTAGGGCCACGATAATAATTCATATGGATGTAATTACAGCTGATTTTTTCATAAGCATCTAACTGGTTTACCATGTTAAATAGCTGCTCAATGCGATATTTTGCAATCCCCAATAATCCTGAATCATGTCAAGAACAGTATTGTGTGGAAATCAACCCATCTCTAATAAGATATGCAAAATGCAAGCTTTAACCTTCAAAGTGACACACGAATAACTGGAATTAAAAATACTTTAGATGCTGTATTAGTTGTTGATAGTTTGAGATTTCTATACACCCAATAATTGTGATGCACATCATTTTCCTTTTCCTAACCAGACAACCTCACACTGAAATCCATCATGGGCAATTCATTTCTCTTCCTGCGTTGTGCATGCACCAGTTTGTGCTGTGGTATGCACCAGAAGACAATAAATAGCTTCTGAATATGAACTGTGGTGTCTTAAGGGTCATTTAACCTAAGTGGAGTGCAAGATAATGATTTTTTTTCCCTGCAAGTACAGGATAGGTTGTGCAATCAGCAACTGTCAGCAAATGTCTTCTCTAGAAAGTTGGCTTTGAATAAACCTTAGAAAAGGAGATGAAGCTTTCTCCTCACTGATGGGATGCTATCCGGCATGAAGGACACTGCACAAATGCAAGTTGTTATTGTTGTTGTTGGTTGTTGTGCACACATCGAGTCTGATCATTCTTAATCTGATGATTTGGGGATACACACTATATAATATAGAATTGTATTAATTATTTCAGATGATCATCCCATTCTTTAATTGTGTTATTAATTTTAACTTCTGTTTGCCTTGTGACATAAAAGAAAATTAAGGGATGGTGGTACCATTTGTATTTCAGATACATGGAGTCTTTCTCCTGGTTAATTTATGTTCTCCTCCAAATCCAAATTTTCCCCTCAATTTCCAAATAAATTGCCTGATTTTTTTTAAAAATGGGATGTTGTTTGTGCATATTAGCTGCAGGGTTTGCATATATAACAACATTCACTCATTTCATATTGTCTGTATTTTGTAAAGCATTTCAAAACCTTTGTTTTTATGTGAAGGGCACTGTATAAGTGCAACAAGTTATTATCATGCATTAAAAACTTACCTCAGGTCAGAGACTGCACTCCATTTCTGAATCATGTAATGAATATAAAACTATGTAAGGCTTAGATTTTAGTTACATAGTTATATACATCGGTAAAGTAAAATAGATAGGCTGTGAAAGCAAACTGAGTTTCAAAATTAGATTTTTTTTTCCAAGTAGTTTCCTGGTGTAGTTAATGCAGTGTATCAGTATCTTCAGATCAGACAAGGAGATCAACAATATTTTAAGACTTTTGATCCAGGGGGTTTTAATAAGACATCACATATGACTGAAATAAAATACCTTCCTTGACAGTCATTTGTTTTTCTTTATTTATAAGTTTGATCTATTTCAAAATGCTGAACAAAATATTGCTTGTAAATTACATTGATTTATTATCTTGTAATTCATATACATATGAACTCAACTCTGCCCTCATCAGGAATCATTTCTACTGACTAGAAGATTGCACACTTTATTTTGTTTCATGTGATGGTGGTAATTCTTATAAAACTTGCTCTTTATTCTGGATTTGATTCTGCATAAAGATCTGACTGACTGTCACTCACATTATTTGAAATAATGAAGCCCTTGTCCATGCCTTTGTCTCTTCCATTCCAATGCCCTCCTCTCTGGTCTCCCCAGCTCCACAATACACAAAATCCAATTAATTCAAAACTCCACCACCTGGATACTCAACCACAAAAAACTCTGTGCCCCCATCACCCCACTCCTAGCCAGGCTTCACTGGCTCCAAATCCCCGAACGGATCGATTTCAAGATCCTCTCACTCGTTTTCAAATCCCTTTATGCTCTCGCACCTCCCTACCTATCCGATTTGCTTGCCCCCCACTCCAACACCTGCTGCTTCCGCTCGGCCTCTTGTTTGATGGTGTCCATGCATTCAGCCATTATGCACCAACCTCTGGAACTCTCTCCCTCAATCCCTCCGCCTTGTCTCCTCCCTCCCCACTTTCAAGTCCTGCCTAAAGTCCTTACTTTTTGATCGTGCTTATGATCACCTGCCTCCTCCCTCTCCCCCTAGCTCATTGTCAGACTCCGTCACTGTGAAGTGCTCCAGAATTCTACCTCGTCCTGAAGGGCACTATATAAATGCAAGTTGTTGGTGCATTTTTAAGTTGCAGAACCACAAAACAAAGTGACTCTACTTAAATTAGATTCTGTGAGTCTCGATTTAATTATTCTTTAAGTGTCCTTTTAACTTTGTTTTTATGCAAAAAATCATACCGTCACTTTCCTTGTCAAATGTACCACATTTTATTAATTGCTGGGTATCTATTGTACGCCTGATTATGACCTGTGAGTCAAGTACCTTACATTTTTAAATGTATGCTCTAATGAATTATTTATAAGAAATTATTCAATTAAGATGTCATGAGTTTTTATTTTAGATTAGCGAATGGACTAGAATGTTATTTGGAAAGAGCATTTTTATGTTTCTTGGAGTAAGAAGAAAGGAACAGTAGCATTAGGAAATAAAAACGTTAGCTTTATCTATTTGAAGTACAGATATTCCACTTACAAGATATGTAACCCTTTTGGGCAGTATACCACTAATGTATTCTGCATCTACAAAATTAAATTTTAAAAATAGAAACTAGTAAAATATTCTATTTTATATGTGCTTAATCTATTGGAACACTATCAACTTTTGATACATTCATTTGTTCTTGCCATGTTGTATCCCTTGATTTGCTATACAAATGTAATTTTGTTGTTGTTGTTGATTTGATCTCCTGCAGGTACCAACTTTTCCTATTATTTTGGAAAATAACCACCACATTGTAGATGTAATGTCCAGCAGTGTTCCAGCAACTGCTGGTGATGTTCACTAAAACAGTTCCTGGCCTCCTGTGCGCTAACTGGAAGTGATGTCAGCAGTGACCTGTGACTTCAATGCACTGAACAGCGGCCATTTTTGTAATGTGCTCTGTCCTAACTTGGGGTCTGATTTTATGGACTACTTTGTAAACGGGTTGGTTTGGGGCAGCCTCACAACGTGAAAGGTGCTATATGAATGTAAACTCCTTCATTGCTGTCATATACAGCGTGACCAAAAAGTGGTGAAGCTATGCTGTTATCTAAAACAAAATCCTCATTTCCTTAAGAGGTATTAGACATTGTAATGATATCACAAAATGTTGGTCACCCTGTAGTGTTCACAAAGATTTTTAGGAACTGTAGCATAAAATATTACTGTGGCAGTACTTAATGGTATTTGCATTATAAGTATTGGGGTGGTATAGCCTGATATTCAAGAGTTGTGTGAGGTTCATGGGAGAAGTTCAGTTTCACAGGCTTTTTTGCTGATGTTGGGTTAGCATCACTAAACAGCAGGCTCTCACAATTGTGTTTTGATGCTAGATTTTGCTCCCATTTCAAAGTATCAACATAGCATTAAAAATCCCTTGAGCCTGCTTTGCTATGCAAGGATTATTATTATTATATTATATTATTATTTTATTAGATTATGACAAATATTTTAGTCATATATGTCCACCTTTTCTCCACATGCCTTAATCCATTAGTTCCTAAGTGTTTTTTGATTTCCTTTTAAATATCTCAATCAATTCTACATTTAAGGATCTCTGAGAGTAGCTCCCAGTTCAGACCCCAGATTGTGTCAGAGACCTCACCTTGGACCCAAACTTTCAACATAGCTGAAGTCTCCTAATCCTGTATGACATACAAAGGAGAGTGCTATTTGTGTCATAAACATTTCTCCCAACCACTATGGAGCAGTTATGCTGTAAGAGTATCATCATATCGGAAGATGGGTCAAATTTGTGAGCTTGTCGTCTCATTTGTCCTGTTTATTTCTGCAACATAATGTTTCTAGTTTTGAATTTGTTAAATTGGGCGTAAAGCACTGAGTGCCCTGGTCTTCTTATGAAATGTTGATTAGCACCACAATAGAAATAAATGTCACATTACTCTCCTTTAGCCAGGTTTGCTATCCACGTAGTCTTGCAATACATGTTCTACTGATGTTAAATATAATAAAGGTTGGACCAATATGACCCCTATTGATGCTGTACTTTGTGAGCGGTTTCATGAGATTAGTTAGGAGCTTTGCTAAATTGGCTTATGCGCATGAATGGACATGATGGTTAAATCTGTTGAAAACCACTTTGAGAAGCTTGAACTTTGATTTTCCTGGTAGATTCCCAGTTGAAGGACAGAGATACAAAGGTGATGTATAATCAAACAAACTGAGCTACCAAGAGCTTCATAGCAACTGTTATAAGTGGGAATAGTGGTTACTTTGGCTTCTAAATCTTACGTGAAATGGAATGAATTTCTCATGTATTGCAGTACAGTATGTATCAATGACACATATGCTACAATATCATTGAAACATATCATTGACATCGTGGTTGATTTCATTTAGGCTTTCAGTACTTGTTCATAGAAACGATATTGGTAGAATGAATTGGATCATCTTTTCCAAAGTATGATTTGAACATAATTGAAATCAGACTATTATAAAATACTGAAATGAAGGAGTTAATTTTGTTCTATTTATACTTACCTTATCTATTTTAAGATAAGGTAAGTATAAATAGAACAAAATTTACTCTTTACTCTTTACTCTGTTTATTTAATGTAGCTGAAAGATATTTCCGGAATTTATGTAGATAATGGAGAAAATAAATTATTTAAGAAAGCCTGAAGCTAGAGTATTTTAGTATTCAATTTATATTTAATTTCTTACTGCCATTTCACTTTGTGTCAGATACCCAGTGAAATAATATACATTAATGCAATAGTATATATGCATTACAGTCTAAAAATGTATACCTGTAATGAGAATTAATATTAAGAAGCACCAAGTACACCAGAGAGATGGTAAATCTATTAAATGTCTATAATCATCCAATTGTTTTACTATTTTCTATAATTATTACCTGGTTGAAAAGATCTTATAATATTTTTTACTTATTCATTGTAGTTGTTACTTTAACAAGCAATTTTACAGTAATAATATCAAACCTCTCCTGCACCACAAATTACCATTATTATAGCAAAACTGTTCAAAGGGTTTTTTGCTACCAATTTTCTCATCTTGCTCTTGTCTCCTTATTAAGGGAGTAAAATCATGTCAGCATCAGGCATCTTCCAGTACCGTATTAACTGATCATTACAGCAATGTGCTGTACAGGATGAATCTTCAAGTTAAAGTATGACACAAATTCACACTCTAGCTAATATAGTTTAATATAGTGCAGCACAATCGTACCCAGGTGGCCAGTGTGACTACTTGTGCAGTTTTCAGAACAATTTCACGATGGCCTTTAATTGAGTATCAAGATTTCAATAGACTGAACCTTTCTCGTCCACAATCTACAGATGACCAAGAATTCCCTGCTTGTTTATATTATTAAAATAATAAGTAAGATATGTAGATCAACACTATATGCTACAAAATTCAGAACAATTAGAGTTTACAAACCACTGCAGAAAACTAGATTTGCAACATAGAAACATTTAGCCTATGTGTTTAATGTTTCCCCACTCAAGCTCCTAAGTTCCTCCATTCCATTATTATTCACAGTTAACTTTTATAGCCTAAATGTTTAATTAACATTACCTGACCACAAGGGTGTTTCTGATGTATTTCAATATCATAGAAAAGCAATGCAGTATTGGTCCTGTACAATTTCTTATTTCAATTTCATGAATATATAACCAGCCACATTGTCCAAACTATCTGAAGATTGAATCTCTCTTACAATATAATATGATGCAGGCAGGCCTCCTTAGTGTATATATTAATCTATTCAAACTCCTAGATTTACACTAAGTGTCAAAACTCATTATTATCACTTTGTTTGATGTATTGTTAACTCTTTACAGTTTCTTGCAAGTCTTTAGTGTTCTAACTGAGGGAACTTTAATCTCTCTCCATGATAAACAGTCACAATCTGTCTACAAAAAATGCTAGCAATACTGCCCAGCATTGATTGACTTATCGAAAATGAAATGCTTGATTCTTGATTCAAAAAAATCTCTTGGTATCCTGGCCAACAATCCCTCAGATAAAATTGGTCATTCACTTAATGGCTGTTTGCACCCAGAACATGAAAAGGTGGTCAGCTTTCTGTGCTGATTTTGAAATTTTGGGGTTCACATTTGTGGGGTAAGTAAATATTGGGATCTATTCCCCTATCAGTGAATCTGCATTATAACAATATTATTATAACAGGGTTGGGTTCTACTATACCTGTAACAAGGGAAGAAGAAAGAATAAAGGTTTTCTGCATATGTGTTTCTACTGCAAGATTAGACGTTTTACACATTCTTATGTTCAAAGTGTACTGCTTTATAATTTATAATTTGATATTTTGAAGTCTACCTGCTACAATTTCTTAATCTGTCTCTATCCCTTTGCAATGTTCTGCTTTCTCCTCAATTAACTACAACTGTGGGTCATTAGAAAACTTGAAAAACACTCTCCTCAATTCCAGATCTTTTACGTATTGCATGTAATTCCTTAAAATAAATTGTTCACTCAATCCACGACTGCTGTGGGCAATTGGCTGCACGTTTTGCAGCCAATTGCCCACAAAATATGCAGTCAATTCACTTTACATTATATTCTGTGAAGTGCTTTGAGACATCTTGAAGATGTGATAAGGCGTTATGTCAAATGCAAGGATTGTTATAATTATTAAGGCATGTCCCAACATGGTAACAACATATATCACTGCCCACCATCAAAGAATATCCCTTTCATTCCAAATGTCTGCCTTCTGGTTCTCAACTAATTCTTTATCATAATATTTCCTTCAATTATATGCACTCTTAATTTTAGCTACAAACCTCCTTATATTGCACCTTTTCAAATGCCTTCAGAAAATCTACATCCATCAATCTTCTATCTATCACCTCTGTGGTTTTGCCGAAGAATTTTATTGGGTTACTCAGACCTAATTTCCTCCCAAAATCAGATTGGTTCATATTTATCCTGATGCTTGGTTATATGCATTTGCACAGATACATTGTGACATTTGTTCAGAAAGTAAAAAGGAAATACTTTCAGGAAGAAGTACAGATTATCTGCAGGGCAACGCATTTCAAAGGTTTGTGCAATCTTTGTCCAGGGACAGAATAATTGAGAACCTGATCAATATTCATGTCTTGATGAGTATTTACTTCTTGTCAATTGTCTGGTATCTACAAAGCATGGTTTTCCACGTTGCCAATACCAGGCATCAGAAGAAGCTGTGGGTTAGTAAAGATTGATGAATAAAAAAAGAGAGCACATACCAAGAGCATTGAACACTGCCTGAACCAGAAATGGTTCTGTAGTTGTATCAGAACATCCATTAGTGAAGAAAATAGTGAAGACGACCAATAGCTCTTTTCCTCAAAATAACAAAGTCAGAAGATTCCAAGGCTGAAATAACCTATGGTGATCTTGCATTAAATTAGAGATGGTTCGGTACTTTGTGAAATGAGGGCATTCGTCTGTTTGAATTGCTTAAAGCAAAATAACATGTATTTCCATCACTGGATGACTTGATTTATAACACTTCTGCAGTGCCTGACATAATTTAAATCTTATTGGTATAAATTTGCTAACCAATAGCAAAAGCGTAACACAAGTTGCAACCAAATGGATTGAACCTCGAGGAGTACTCTGCTTACACCATTTGTCCACACACCTACCAAGAAATGATCATAGTTGCCTGCAGCTGACTTCACTAAAGTCAATAAATAGCAAAGATGACATTTTCAGATCTAGCAATAGTTTCACTTGGACAATTTAACCAAAGTAAAACAAACAAAAACAATGTGATAACTATAGGTGCTGGCACGATAAAAGCACTGCAGTTGCTCCACTGCTTTCTATGAATGAATGAATTCCTATATAAACATAATAGCATCATAAAACAGCATCAAAATCAATATTGATACTTTTCTCATTTCCTTTCCTGCCCCCCAAAAGACAGTATTGTAACCAGAACTATGTTACAGGATGCAGGGGAAATTAAATATATTTGCATGATTCAGCTGAGAATTGTTTGGTAGCAGTTATCAGACAAACCTAACTCACTCTTGAAAATGAATTACTACCTTCTTGCCTGCTGCAGTATATTATCGATATATTAGGATGCAGTCAATCTCACCTATTTGAAGATTCTGCGAGTGAATTTTTCTGTTGTGGTATTACATCTGTGGAAATGATATTTTTCTAAAGTAAGTTTAGTTGTGGCTTAAAAAAAATTTACTTTGCTGAAGGTCGTTTTTCAGAGTGACACTGCAGAAGAACTGAAAACTAAATAGCCAAAATGATTTGAGGTGTATATAATTCATATTTATTATCCAAATAGCAAGGTAATATTAATTCTGGAGTACATGTTCTATCTCTACATTGTTTCAGATGAAGGTTTTGCATTGTTTTTAGTGGTGATACTACAGTATTCTTAAAGGAAATGATTTTTAGAATTCCTGGATTNAAAAAAACTGTTATGCTTATTATAAACCTAATTTAAAACTAATCAGTCTGAGATGTTTTAGAACATTGGATTCATTTTAACCTGCAAAAAAACGGTCATTTTACCTTCCAGTATTTCCTGTGAAGCGCTTTAAGACATCCTCACAATGTAAAGCACTGTATATACCAAATGTATTATTATTAGTATTAAAGTTCAGAATGTAAATATTCAGAAATATTTTCAGTCTATGTCTGCTTTTTACAAATACAGTGATGTAACAAAGAACATATTTTTATTGGAGGCTTTGTATGTTACTGAACAACAGAAAGTGTGGGTGATTATGTATTCCTGTCTATGGATAGTGGCATCTGCAGAAAACAGTGGGATGGATATTCTGAGTGTGTATCCATCCTGAATTATCAGTGTGAGATTTGTGACAGCATATGGTTATTCTAAAATGGGAAATAATACTAATGTTTTAACAGTGCCTAAACATATGACTCAATTGTGGCACTGTACAAATGACAGATTGCAAACATGAGTAACAAGTATATTTATGCACAAAGTTTAGTTTAAGACTATTTTGAGGTCTCAGGTATTAGGCTGGGTTGATGTGTTTTAAATTACATATGATTTACCAAAGTTAAGATTTTACTTGGAAACAGTTCAGTGGTCAGGGGCATATATATGCAAATTAGCAGCAATGGGTTAATTGATAGATTGTGTTGCAATGAACCTTCTTCCAGTGTTTAAATAGCAAATATTGTTTTTTTTTTCTGACTTAATAGATACCCAGCATTTTGCAGAAATAAATAAATTAAACTCTTCTATTTTCATTTTAAGCTTCTGCAAACAAATAACAAAAAGACTGCTAATGACCTTGCTCCACAGATACTCTCAGTAACTGCAGAACAGTTCCCTTTGACACTTGTTTTAAATCCATTTAAACAAAATGGAAGAGATTAGATCTTACTAGGATTTAGTAACTGGTGCGATAATTTGTTCATTAATGGGGTACAATCTTAATGAAATTGTCAACATTTGTGTTTATATTAAGAAGACTTCACACAATGACAGAAACCAACAACAACTTGCATTTATATAGCGCCATTCACGCGGTGTAGTGTTCAGTTGACAGTGGCGGAGTCTGACACCGAGCCAGAGGGAGAGGCAGGAGAGAGGTGACCGTAAGCATGATCAAAAAGGAAGGTCTTTAGGCTGGACATGAAAGTGAGGTCAAGGCAGAGGGATTGAGGGAGAGAGTTCCAGAGTTTTGGGGCATAGTGGCTGAAGGCACGTCCACCGATGGTGGTTCCACCGATGGGTGGTTCCACCGATGGGTGGTTCCACCGATGGGTGGTTCCACCGATGGGTGGTTCCACCGATGGGTGGTTCCACCGATGGGTGGTTCCACCGATGGTGGAAGGCATGAGGGACAATCAGGAGGCCAGAGCCAGTCGAGTAGAGGCAACGAGTGGTGGAGTGGAGGGAAAACAAATTGGACAGGTAGGGAGGTGCGAGGGCATGAAGGGATTTGAAAACGAGTGAGAGGATCTTGAAATCAATCCGTTCGGTAATTGGGAGCCAGTGGAGCCTGGCAAAGACTGATGTGATGGGGTACAGAATTTTGTGCAAATAAGTATCTGGGTGGCGGAATTTTGAATTAATTGTATTGCGTGTATGGTGGAGCTGGGAAGACCAGCGAGGAGGACATTGGAATAGGCCAGCTAGGAAATGATGAAGGTTGCATTGGTTGTGAGGTACGGATAGAGGTGGGCAATGTAGCAGAGTTGGAAAAAAGCTGTCCTGGTCAGGGAACTGATGTAGGATAGAAAGGAAAGCTGGGGATTGAACCTAACACCTAAGTTGAGCACGGATTTGGTGAGTCTGAGGGAGAGCCCGGGGAGGTTGAGAAGTTCATACCCGCAAGAGAGAAGATGTTGATGGGATAACAGCGTCAAGATGAGAGTAATTTATAATTTCTCTGCCTTCTCTTCTCCCAAAGAGAAAAATATTTGCCAATCTCTTGCTTTATGATTCTTGTGCCAATTATAATGGTTATTTGTGGAACAGCTTAATTTAGAAAAAAAAATCCTTGCGTTTGATAAAGTGCCTTTCACATCAGAAGGACATCTAAACCTTCAGTTCATTTTTTTGTAAAGTGCAGTGACTGTATTTTGTATGCGAACACAGCAACCAATTTGCGCACAGCAGGGTCCCACAATCAGACATGAAATGAATGGTTACATTTTTGTGGAGGATTGTTGGCCAGGATACTGGAACAACTCCCTTCTCCTTTTGAAAAATATAATTAGATCTTTAATGTCCACCCAAACAGGCAGATATGGGGCTTGAACCCACAACCTTCTGACTCAGAGGGGATAGTGCTACTACCACTAAGCCAGGCTTCAACAACAACTTGCATTTATATAGCGCCCTTCACTCGGGGTAGTATCTCAGATGCAATAGTGAGTTAGAAGCCTCTTCATCTCTATGTGAAATGATTCCGTTTCTAAGATCACATGCGCAGCACAAAGCTGTCCTTAATTTGGCATTAATTGACAATTTCAATTGGAGAGCATAAGAAAGGAAGTCTGGAGCCATATGGAGGCTATGTTCACCCTATGTTGCTATACGTGATCTAGATTCTGATCTTCTGAGTGTAATAAATGTTCCGTTCCTCAGCAAAATGGCAACAATTTCTTTCCCTCCCCTATACCAATACCACACAAAATATAAGCTCTTGGAGTCAGCACTAAGGGCACGCAATCAACGTGACTGTGACTAAAGCGGAGGGAAGGTTTTCAATGATGATTATGGATAGGAAGAGACTGAAACAAGTGATGTATTGAGATTAATGTCAAGCCTTGGTGAATATGTCCCTGAGAATTGCTTAAGTGCTAAACTGCAATCCACAAGTATTTCAAAGAAAAAATATTCCTTGTGATTAGAACATGATACAATGTCATCACTATGAAATGTACAAGATATTTCTTGAATTTAGTTTGCTTCTCAGAGCTATCCATTCATTAGTCGAAAGAAATGATCTAACTTTGTATAGATCACTGATGCTGCCATATTTGAGCAAGTTTCCTTATTCCACACGCCTGGTAATAATCCCTCAAAAAAAAACAATAATAAATTGGTCACTCCAATCCACAAGTGTTTGTGCGACACTGTTGTGCACAATTGGCTGCTGCATTTCACCCACAAATATACAGTCAATTCACTTTACAGTATATTCTGTGAAGCGCTTTGAGACATCTAGAAGATGTGAAAATAGCTATTCTAAATGCAAGGATTATTATTATTATATTTGGAACACAAGGTATGGTTTACATAGAGCTCCAAGCAAAGATGAAAATAATCCGTCAAATGTAATGATTCTTTGGAGGAGGGGGGGCAGAGGATAGCTAACACTTGGCTATGGAAGAATATTTGGAGAATATCCAGAGATTTTGCTATATCTCTATGAGAATCTATGTAGAATAAAACAAATACAATATGTACCATGTGTCTGTTAACAGAATCATTGATAAAATCATTGAGCCTGTTTATAGGTGTGTACATCATCATAGCATTAGAATAGATGGTTGGTGAGAATGCCTACAGATTTTATAGGTAGTTTGGTATTGGCATTGATTTGATTTGATTATACTTGGGAATATTTATGTCATGGAACTGTTAAAATTTTATTTATTTAATTGGATTTTCCTGTTGTTCTTTTCATTAAAAATGATGGTGTTATCTCACAGCATGTTTATGCCAATACGAAATTGAATGATGCCAATTTACTTAGTGCTACTGGGAGCTGAAAAATATCTGGCAGAGGACAACGATGGAAGTCTGAAACAAAACATTGGGGTCCAATTTCCTTGATTGGAAAAGGATTTGAAACTGGAAAATCCTGTTGGTGCCCAAAAGTATCTCAGGTCAATCCTGCGACCAAAGAAACCTCCAAGAGTAAATTTCCTAGCAGATTCCCAGTACGTCCCAGCATTGGACATCTCAGGCTTTGTTAGTTACAAGTCTTTTTGCTAATTTCACTAAATTACATCCCAAACATTGCTAGTATTGTTTATGGTGAACAGTTATGAAGAGATACAATACAACAAAAAATTACATTTGTAGAGCGCCTTTCACATCGGGAGGACGTCCCAGGGTGCTGGACAGTCAGGGATTTGGGGGGGGGGGGGGGGAGGGGGGTAAGGGAGGGTGGAGGGCAGGGAAGGTAGGAGGGTGGCCGAAGGCACAGTCGAAGAGTAGGGTCTTGAGACATGCCTTGAAGGAGGCAAGGGAAGGAATGAGGAGAAAGGAATGTGGGATGGAATTCCAATGGGTAGGGCTGAAGGCCCAACCGCCTTTAGTGGGGCGGGGGACGTGGGGCAGAAGGGAGCCTGCTGGGCGAAGGGAGCGGACAGCTTGATAAGGAATTAGCAGGTCACTGAGATATAAAGGGGCAAGGCCATGGAGGTCCTTGAAGGCAAGGACGAGGATTTTGAACTCTATCCTCTGAGGGATGGGGAGCCAGTGGAGTCCGGTTGGGGTGATGGGGTCACAGATGTGGGGAGAAAAGACAGTTGAGGGTCAAACAAAAGGCCTAGGTTCCTTACTGCTCAGTGAGATAGCGTATGCATCCTTGGATGGTGTTGCTGCCAGTGCCTGAAGTATGGCGGCGCTGATGGGAGCTAATCAGGAGAGCCTCGGTCTTGTTGATGTTTAACTGTAGAAAGTTAGCTCTCATTCAGGACTTGATGTCTGACAGACACTCTGTCAGCACAGCAGTGGTCCTGGAGTCTAGGGTGGAGGCAGCGAGGTAGAGTTGGGTGTAATCCGCATATATGTAGAAGTTGACCCCATGTCTGCGGATAATGTCACCAAGAGGGAGCACGTACGGGATGAAAGGAGAGAAACAAGGACAGAGCCCTGAGGAACACCACACAAGATGGTGTGGGGGCTGGAGGAGAAGCTGCTTGGAGAGACAAAGTGGAGATGGTGTAAGAGGGAGGATCTGAAACATTCAAGGATAGAACTATGAAGGTAGAGGTGAGAGGAGAGGTGGTATAAGAGGATAGAGTGGTCAACGGTATCAAAGGCAGAAGAGAGGTCAAGGAGGATGAGGAGACGGAGGGACTCCTGGTCACAGACGAACAGAATGTCATTTGTCACTTTGACCAGTGGTGTTTCTGTGCTGTGGGCAGCAAGGAAACCCAATTGGAGGGGTTTGTATAGGCAGTGGCGGGAGAGAAGGAATGAAGCTGGGAAGCAATGACTCATTCCAGGACCTTGGAAAGGAAAGGGAGGTTGGAGATAGGGTGGTAATATGAGAGCAGGGATGGGTTTAGGCGGTTTATTAAGGATAGAGGTAATGATGGCCGTTTTTTTAAGGGAGTGGGAAAGGTGCCGGTGAACAAGGACAGGTTGATGAGGTAGTACCACTCATGCGGATCAGATAGTCTTATTTATATTATTTAAATACATTTTCTATTTATATATTCTGTACATTGTTACTTGGTGGAAAGTATATAATGGAAAGCTTATCTAGTTTGGAATCTGGAAAAGCCACAAAAGTGATATTGAAGCCCAGACTTCTGACAGTGTGAATCAAATTGACATGAAGGAAACTCATCTTTGATTCTTAAAAAAGATTTTTTTTAAAGTAATTGAATTTTTATCTCATTTACTTCACCTCATATTCTTCTTTCTACAGCCAAGAGCAGAGTGGTTCAGATTGTGGGTAACCCCACAGCCAGCATTAATGCTGATCTGCAATTGATAAGCGTACCTCTGCCAGTGAGGACTGATTTAGCGACTTTATCCTAAATCCTTATATGAAAATCTGTGCTGAGAGCAAAACAACATCCAAAAGCTGAGGCTTTCAATTATAAGAGTTGGTTTCTTGTTAAAAAGCCTTACTTCTGCTCTGCTAGATTCATTGGCAATAATAAGTGCACATAGCTTAAAGGCAAGCAAAATCTAATCATTGTTTTAAATTTGGTACTTGAAAAACAAAGTTGTAGAAAGCGAGCAAACTATTTTAATTTTAGCTTGCCCTGAAGTGTGTGGAAATCTGAGTAATTAAATGCACTGTGGATTTCACTGAGATGATAATCTGTTCAACTATGAATTCTTAATGCTTGTGTTTTCAAGTTATGAATAATTTGTAATGATTAAGAAATTCCATTGCTAAAATCTACTGTTTCTGCCTTTCTAGGAAATAGGAAGTTCCAGCCCTCCACAAAGAAACTGGAAAGGGATAGCCATTGCATTGCTGGTGATCCTTGCTGTCTGCTCTCTCATCACCATCTCAGTCATCCTTTTAACTCCAGGTAAACAAAATATGCATTTATATAGTTGCAAACACTAAACAGATAATATACCTCTTTTTAATTCCGCTAGTAAAATCTCAATATTTAACAGGACTAAACAAAAGACATAGATACTCTGCTATGTTTGCTGAACCCTCCCTCAATCCCTGCACCTTGCCCCCTCTCTCCCCACTTTCAAATCCCGCCTAAAGACCTTCCTTTTTGATCGTGCTTACGGTCACCTCCCTCTCCCTCTCCCACTGACTCGGGGTCAGACTCCACTACTGTCAAGTGCTCCAGGACGCTACTCTGTGTGAAGGGCGCTATATAAATGTAAGTTGTTATTATTGCTGTACCGCCTTGGTAGCTTCTTGTGACAATGGATTCCATTTACCACGTGTAACACGATGTATACCTAACAGGAAGCTGAACTCATCTAAAAAAAAGCCCAAATACTTCTCTAATGTATTACATACTTATCGTACATACCCATGCCCCACATCTGTGATTTTTCACAGTAGGGAACATTATAGAATGCATGGCAGTGTAACTACTTGGGTACTATTATGGATTATACTTGTTACTGGAGTGCAATCCCCTGAGGCTGCACCATTAGCTGTGCCATATCACTCACAGATCCCTATATGGCTTTGTCACTATTTTTTGCAATGAATGACTATTGTTTTGCTGCACTGCAAACAGTTGAGTCACAAAATTTGGTACAGACTATTTCAGCCACTAGTTTATCGTTCCCTGTAGCTACTTTTATCGATTCTGAGACGCTCTGTATTCGTTAATTCTTTCCCTGTACAAACCACTGGGATTAAATAAACTTACTCCTGTTTCAATTGATCTATATTCAGGCAATCAATAAGAATTCTCTGCAGTTCAAATGCAAATTGACAACTTCTTCGTTTCCATTTCACCATTGAGACCATTTTAAACTCTGCACCCAAAGTTAATCAGGTCTGGGATCAAATCCACCTAATGAAATACAATTGGATGGGCTTAGATTTTGGATCCAGCTTTAAATGAGTTAAAAATTAACTCTGATCACACTGAGTAAAAATATATTTTACTTTGTAGTTAACATTGGCACAAAAACTGATGCAAGTGGTAACAGATAATTCAATTCTACATTCAAGTTCATTTTATTAATTTTTCATGTGTCACAGATTATGATAAAATGAATATACAACCAACTGACCCAGGATGACATCTAAACTAGCTGCTTAACACCTGCACTTTTAAAATAAATATGCAATTAAAATAATTATATAATATTTATTTAAATACTGTATAATATTTCATAATTAGCATATTTTGAATGGCCAAAAAAAGTGCAGGTGTCAGCATGGTTCAGTTGGTTGCACTCTCACCTACAAGTGAGAAGATTGTAGGTTCAAACCTCATATCAAGACTTTGAACTCACAAAGTCTAGGTTGATACTTCAATGTGATAATTTGTCTACAAAATACTGTACTTTCAAATTACAATAAATCTATTGAAATGCTTTAAGACATCCTCCTGAAGTGAAAGGCAAATGCAATCATCAATTCCTTTCTCTAATTAAGAAAATGGTTTTAATAATGAGTTAAAATGAGCCAATACCAATGGAATCTTTGTTTCATGGGGATTCAGACTTTGACCTTCTGCCTCCTGGTCAAATTTTTCCTTTTTAAAAAAAATGAATGCTGTAGATTTACTGTTAGATTATGTCAGGAGATTTGTGGCATAGGGCAGTGACCCATGTAACACTGAAAAAGCTTTTGCAATTCCATTGCTGCTGCTTCAGGCATCACATAAATGTACTTTTTCATGTCCTTGCCCTTCCACAGTGATGTAGAAATCTCTGTTGTCAACAGGAGAATTAAAATACAACAATGCACAGCATTGTAGATTCTGCCCCTCAACACTATTCAACATTCAGAAACCAGGATCAAACGTATCTCTAATGTATCAGAATCAGAGATTATAATAATAATAATAATAATCCTTGCATCTGATATAGAATCTTATCACATTGTCAAGATATCTCAAAGTGCTTCACGGGATATACTGTAAAATGAAGTGACTATGTGTATTTGTAGGTGAACGCAGCAGGCTAGTTGATTTTAGACATTATCTTAATCTGGAATAATTGAATCACATTTTATAGTGAACCTTATTCCAGTTTGGGATGCACATAATCAAAAAATAAGTATAAGCTTGGAAAAGAGTATGAAAGCATCTTACATGTCTGGGCTTTGATTGTATCAATGGATGGGGAAGCAAACATCCTTTGGATCAACAAGTGTTTGAACAAGTAGCTGATCACTATTGATCTGACTCACACTTTCCATCCAGTATATCCTGGGGGTAAAGACTTTAATTCACTTTAAATAATACTTAAAATGTGTTCAAATTATTCACTGACCAAACTATTATCAAAAAGCTCATTGTGTTAATAGATCATTGTTAACCCCAACCCCCAGCTCGGGTCCACAACTCTGTCTGTCCAGCGCCTTGGAATGGCCTCCCGACGTAAAAGACGCTTTACAAATGTCATTTTGTTGTTGTTGTTATTCAATAAAGAAGTCAAGTTCCCATGTTGAGCCAGTTAGTCATTGGTATACCTAGTGCACCATGATCATACAGATGAGAAAGTCATAGGTTTGAATTACAGTCTGCACTGAATTAGCTGATATCCACAAGGGATTACCCTATCATTAGATAGGGACACTGACATTTCGCTCAGCGACCCTACGTTGGACAATGAATTGGGAGAGGATTGAGCTCAGCTGTGATGCCCTGCAGTTGTACAGCTTGCTGATACACATTCACAAATGGAGAATGAATGAAGCAAGTGGTGCCCTTTGGAACTGAAGCTGGAAATGTCCAGTAAGTTAGTCAGGTCTGAAAGCAAAAGATCAATTCCATCTTACCGTTTTTGGACTTCCTCATCAGAGAACTGAATCTTGGAAGTATAAAAAGGAAATCACCTTTTAATAAATATATATATATATGTACCACTTTCTTTTCTCAATTTAAAGACAGATGAGATCTCAAAATTAAATTAAATTAGCTAATACTGCAGTGGACTCAGACAAGGTCACTTACATCATGTTGTATCTTGCGTTGCTTCAGAGGAGGATGTCATCTGCATGTCCACCTGATGAGTTTATCCTCAGAGGAGATAGCTGATGAATGATTTCAAGCTCCTAGAAACTCTAAAATAATCATGGATGCAATCCGTTAGAAATGGCACAGGCAATTTAACCAAGCTGCTTCTCGTGTTCATTCTGATACTTTAACACAAAACACTTCTGTTGGCACCATGCCCTCACTCTACCCATTGGTTTGCATTCTCCTTGATATTTCTTTAATAGCACTGAGCACATTTCCTTTGAATACCAGACTTCCAGTTGACCTTTTATTGTCAGACCTAGTCTCTCCAGTTCTCAATTAAAGTGACTAATAGCGTACAGCTCAGGTTCACCAATTTAACGCTCAATCCTTCATTCTTTAGTTGAACAGATTTACCTTCACAGACCTTGTGATACTACCCAAGTCTTCTTGTGAACCTCTCTCACATATTAATTGTTTTCATATATAAGAATGCAAAATGATTTAAAAGGGGCTTCACAGAGCAAATCTGTTGACCTAATTGAGTTTTCTTTTGTATATTGGGCATGGGTTAGAGACCAGAATAACACATCGTTATTATTTCATTCTGTTTATGGCCAGTGCATGATAACATTTGTGAGTCATTAGCTGGTTTGTAAAGGTTGATGACACTCCTCATTATTTACTCCTTTTAAAGCATTATATATTTGTGACTGATTGGTCTAGCTGGCCCTGTGTATATAGATGTCCGTGATAGAAGAAACTATCACTTATCATACCTGTACATAAATGCTGCTTCTCTTTCATAGTGTAGTGCTGACCATTTTCATTTCACCCATTATTCTATGTCTCATAAGAAAGGCTCTAGGATGGAATCCACACAAATCCTAGTTTTAACATAAGTAAAAAGGTATTGCAGAACAGTTATGTAAATGTGCAGTGGTGGTTACCAGGTACTATGCTCAGTGCATGTGTTATTGCCTTTAGAGATAGGACAGAGGTTGTGCTTGCGATTTAGCATAATGAGAGCTTCTAACTGTTGTCATATTGTCAAGGGGAGATGCTAGGAAAACACTGAGCATTTAAGCGGGAAAGAAGGAGGAACAGGAAAAATTAGGGAGGGAAGGAAGAAGGCCCCTAGGGCAACTCTTCACACCTCCTACTGGCCAGTCTAAGAATGGCATCAGCAATGCCAGAAGAATAGTTATGGATCCGCCAGCCTTGTCAGCCAAGGAATGTCCATAGTGCTGTGCAAGATAAAGACCAAGAGAATATTTGGGGAATTGGGAAGGAAACATTTGCAGAAATAATTGTTCTATTCCAAACACATTCAGATCCTTCCACATAGAAATATGCAGCACAGAAAACCACCATTTGGCCCTTTATATCTCTGCCATTTCTACTTCTATTTTTTAAGTCACCTTTTTATTATTGACATTTTATTCCTCTTTTCCCTTACCCATTAAAATTTTTACTACTCAAGTTCTTATCCAGTTCCCTTTTGAATATTTTATTAATCCAGCCTCAATAGCTACTTGCAATGATTAATTCAACACTTGAGCTCGGAGTGAAGAAATTCCTTCAAACATCCTTCAAGATTCTTCTGCTATCAGTCCTGAAATGATGCCCTTTGTCACCAATTCCCCAACTAAAGGAAATGTACTTCCCAATTTTACCTTATCATGGCCCCTAAAACCTATGGTTAGAATTATGTTACCCTATTAGACTGGAAGAAAACCTCCATTCAATGATTAATTCATATTAGATTAATTCTCATTTCTAACTTACACCATTCTGCAACCTAGGCTTAGTTATTATGTATCATGCAATAGGATTGTACCTAAATCTGAAGAAATTAAAATTTTGTAATTTTTAGATCTTCCGAGTTGGATTTTGCTGAAAGGGAAGCCTTTTCCAATTCTACAGTAAATTGAAATTACATTAATACTTTGCCTCAACTCTACCTGTACATTTAGGAAAATTGAGTCATGAACAGACAACGTAACACCTGTATTTGTCAGCCATAAAATAATTCACAACGTTCTGTGAATTAAATGCATACAAAGGTACCGAGTGATTTCTCGTTGCAGATTTGTGTTACAGCTGATAAGGCAAGCAAACCATCCTGATGGAATCATCCCTCAACAATACTGAGAAAGAGAACATTTTTAATCAATACGTTCAATATATAATTTAAACAGGAAAATAAAAACGCTGAAGAAATTAAAGGAAAAAATAAGAATTTGTGTCGAAAGCAGATCAGAAAGGAAGGTTAAACACAAACACATTACCACCTTTGATAGTCAATTACGGGTTAATTTACATATTTTAGGGATAAAGCACCCTGTATTCAGACATTGGGTATTGAGGCAGTTTGTACATTATCGCTGAACTGAAAAAAATGATTTCTCTTATCATTGTTTCTTACTTAATTGCTCGCAACAAGGTAAATCGCCCAGTGGTAAATTCACTAAAATTATCTGAAATTCAGCCACTTGACCTAAACAAATGAGTCTTTCCACTAAATTAGTGGAAAGTTCTGTAACTAATGCATTTAATTCTATGATTGCTTGAATTACGAGTTGCTCTCATGAGAAATTTACTATTCTGCATTAAGATTTCTAACTGATCCCTTATAAAATCAGTTAGAAATAATCTAAAGTTCACTGGAACTGAAGAAAGATTTGCTTTTAACAATTAAATTCTGTTAGGATTTTTATTCTAAATTAATAAATGCAGGGATTATTAGTCTTTTTTTGGCTTAATTGACTAATTGTTTACTCCTGTTTGAAACTACTGTTTATCTTTTTCTTCATGATTTTTGTGTCATATTTCAGATGATACTTCGAAAACAGCAGATGCACGTCTGTCCCTGGATGACCTGTTCAGGATGGAGTTCGCTGTTCATGACCCAGAAGTGAAATGGATCAATGGTACGTGTAAATTTAAAGCTTGAATTTTAACGTCTAAATATCAAATATATGATTGAAGAAAAATGGCTAAGGATATATATTAAACAAAAATAATTATTTGGTTTCATTGAAAGAACATGCTGTAAAAATGGAATGGTAGAGAATTTGGTTACAAAAGTAGCAAGTTTTTAACTCTTTTTGGTCAGCCAGGTATATCACACATGTGGAAATCCAAACCAGTGCTTAAGGGTATGCAAACCAGACAGTTTGTTCCATATCTGCATGCCACCTACACATCGAAATTTCTCTTTGTCTCCAATGGAGTTTCCATTTTCTCCCCAAGGGATGCACCTTGCTTATCTAATTCCATAAAGAAGGAAGTGCAAGTTGGTAGGAGCTGAGTATTGGAACCCTAGCCTTGGGGTGTAAGGGAAATTAGCCAGCTAGAACCGCATAGCTTGCCATTACAATTAGTGTCTGGCACACTTCTTGCCATTGCAATCGGGTTAACAAACTGAGTCGAAGAATCCTCCACTCCCCCAACCTACCAATGAGTCAGGTTAGCTGGTTTATCATCAAAAGTACCTCGGAGTCCTGTAGATGAGCTGGACTCAGGAAATGTGCAACTGAGACCGCCACAAGCGATTAACTTGATTCTAATGTTTATTACAAGGGACATCACCTTGCTATTCACAAGGTTTAATTTTAAACTGGTTGCATTCTTTTTCTGAAGCAAAGAGAAAAGTATATGCCAAGTCTTGGTCCTGAAGCAAAAAGGCGTTCACTGTCATGTCAAGAGCTAATCTTACTGCTATATCAATATGTTTCCATGTTAGCTATAGAAACTACTTGGCTTTCAATTTCAGCACAACGTCTCTCTTATTGCCATGCCATAAAAAAAGCAAATGGAATTCCAGATTTTATATGGGGACACTAAATACAAGAGCAAGGAGGTTGAAGGGAAATCTAATAGAGTTTTGGACATTTTGTTTTGCAGTTATGTCTTGGCACCTCTATTTTTTATCTGCTTCTGTATAAGCTTGTACTCTGAACAATGGTCCCCCTTCTCCCTATAAGCTTTGTAAATCTTCTTTACCTCCCTTTGAATTTTCGTGTTGATCCACCTCAGAGCTTTTTTTTCAATGAAAGTTCTCCTGCTGCACTTCGATATGTATTTGTCTTGTAAGCTCTGCATAATTTTTTGGAAGTGTACAATTTATTCTCAAACAGTTTATCCTTGAGCAGTTTTTTTAACCCAAGTCTACTCTAGTCCTGATGGGCAGTTTGCCCACCCACAGCTGTTTAGTTAGATTTAAAATGGAGTCCTGTAGCTCTAGTGGTTAGAGCACATGCCTTGCAAGCGAGAGGGCCTGGGTTCGATTCCCAGGCAGGTCGAAACGCTGGGCAAGTTTCCTTACTCCACATGCCTCTGTTTACCTAGTAGTAAGTAGAAACGCGCTTGTCATTCGATTGGTGGATTGCTTTTCTGGGGGTAATAATCCCTTCATAAATAAAATAAATAATGTAATAATAATAATCCTTGCATTTGACATAGCGCCTTATCACGGCTTCAAGATGTTTCAAAGAGCTTCACAGAATATACTGTAAAGTGAATTGACTCTATACTTGTGGGCGAAACATGGCAGCCAATTACGCACAGTAGTGTCCCACAAACAGTAGTGGATTGAAGTCACCAATTTTATTATTATTTTTTTTCTTGAGGGATTATTATCAGGCATGTGGAGTAAGGACTGTGCGCTAACCACTGAGCTACAGGACTCCTGTAAATAAATGCTAATAATAATTTGATCACTCAGTCCACGACTGTTTGTGGGGCACTGCTGCTCAATTGGCTGTCACATACCGCCCACAAAATATACAGTCAATTCACATTAAAGTATATTCTGTGAAGCACTTTGAAACATCTCAAAGATGTGGTAAGTCGCTATATTAAATGTAAAGAGTATTATTATTATTTGCTTACATGCTAGTTTGTAGCCAATATAAACTAAAAGGTGCAAAATGAACTTGGTTCCTTCAATCCGATTTTTCCATTTAAAGCACAAACAAGAACAAACAAACATCTCAATGGATCGGAGACCAAACATTGCCTTTCTGAGATGCCTCATATGCAATCCTTTAGGGGAGGTGACATCTTCTGGGCAGTTAGTCATAGTCAGTAAAATCAGTTTGCTGTGGATTATAATCATTATAATTGCTGAGGTAAGTAAATAGACAGGAAGCATCTTGTGAGATCAGTGGTTATGTGCATGAGTTCTATTCATTTAAGTAGCAAAACACTATTTATTGTATTCCACTGACATTCTGACAGTAGATGAGGCTTCTTCTAATGATATCATCAAATAAATAATACAAACCATTGTTTGGGTCAATAATGATTAAAATGAAAGTAATTGTAATTGTGCAATATTGAGCATATTGCATAAATACAGCTGATCTGCCACTCTCAGTATTTCAAATGGACGAACCATTTGCTTGCTCAAGGATTAATGAATGATTAGCTCAATGATAAATGAACCACTTTCCCCAATTGTTTGGAATCTGTTTCTCAACAATGGTTTCAACTGATGGAATCACCTAGTCTGTGACATAATAAATATCATTCATTCATTCATTCATTAATATGTCATTATTCAGGCACCTAGCATTGTTTTCACCTTACTGGGTCCCTCATCTAATAAATTAGATTAATTGATCGATTTAATATGTCATCCAGTATGGACATAACAATTAATACAGATTTGTTTTCATTGGTTGAGCATCACACACCCACACATATGTTCTTGGTGAATTTGTTTCTATATTTAAGTCTGTCAGTTGATCCTGCTCATTTGGCTGGGCGAGGGCATAATCAACCTTTACAACATAAAACATCCAGTTTCTGCCCCATAATTATAATCTTCCATGCAGCATCTCACCATGTTATTTGTTGTTGAATGTAACCAGTCTGCTCTGGTTTGTATTCAGCAGTGACTATTTGCAAGACTATTTGGGCATTTCTCAGCCGTGAAACATTCTGAAAGCAAAATACCAGTCCTGATTTATGTCTTTGCATGTGTTCAGCCAAGATGTATGCCCTATTGCTCTTTCTTTATCAGATTTTGTGGCATTTTCAACAAAAGAACCACATGAATGTAATGACAGTACAGTAAAACAGGTAGAAAATAAATTCTAGTCACAAAGCTTGCATTTCTCAAGATGAAGGTATCTTTTCATTATCTGTTTTGAGTGAATTATGATTTCAATTAATTCTACTTGTAACAAATTAGTTATTATTGTCTTTAATTTGAAGTTTATTGGTGTGGACATTTATTGCTTTGGAGGCTTAATATGCAATCTTTACTGTGCCTTTTAGAAAGAGGATCAAATGTTTAAATAGGTCAAATCTGTGGCAACTTAATATCCAAGAGACAATAGTTTTGACTTCCCATGAATGACATCTTTAGGTGGTATCTTGCTTGTTTTGTTATGAGAAATCTTGGTGAAGGGCTATAGTGCAAAACACAACAAAGATTGAGATGATTTAAGTAGTGATGGTGCACACATCTTACATATATACTGAAACTAGTAAGAGGATAAGATCTACTTCGCCTTCCACCTTCCTGCCGGTCGCATGCCAGATGTACCAAACTACCTATGTGCTATATCCCATAATGCTATTTCCTAAAAGAAAACTATCTAATCTGTGTTTGAAGGAATCAACACTTCCTGCTTCAACCGTTTCCCTGGGGAGCCTGTTGCACACCCTCCCCGACCCCATCCCAACATCTAGTTTGCTTTACTCACTGCCACAGAGCATTGTTGTGAGAACTTCAATTTATTGTCAATCAGGACCCAGACGTCCTTTTCATTTTCCATACATATTACTTTTCTTCTGTTCAAATAATAGTCCTTTCCTGGATTTTTTGTCCCCATGTGAAGTACTTTACATTTCTCCAAATTGAATTTATCTGCCACTGATCTGCCCGATTCCCAAGTATGTTTAAATCCTCCTGTAACCTATCTTGTTCAGCTTTGCAATCTATGACCTTCATTAGCTTGGTGTCATCTGCAAATTTAGCCAGATGACATTAAGCTAACTGTGCTTGCAACTCCTAGTTCCAGTTCATTTATAAAAATATTAAACCAAAGAGATCCTAATAGCAACAGAGATATTTCATTTCACTGACGACACGTTTGTATCACTGAAAAGGTCCATTATCTCTTGCAGTACTTTCACAGTATTCAGCAGACTTGTAAAATCATTTCACAGATTAAAGATTTAAAATTTCCATGAAAAGGTCAAAATTTAAAACATAAATTGTATTTTATACAAAAAGTAGCAAAACAGGCTCCGTGAAATGGTTATATTGAACACTTTATTCTTTGCTCTGTTAGCACATTATCAGAAAGATTTCACCCGATCTTCTGATGTGCTCTGCGGCATGAGGATCCTGCCATACTAGACCACATCTGACACTTATAAAGAAGATGCACTTCAGGCACCCCAGGGAGATTTGCAAGTAGTGTAAGTGGGTTATGTTTGAAATGATGAACTGCTGTTCCAAATAAAAGTAGAAAGTATTATGATGTTTTAATCTAATATTAGATTTAGATACAGGTCTGATGTCCCCCTCACCCTGCACCAGCACAATTCGACGTGCAAAGTGACAGACACAAACTAATATATATTTATACACAAACCTCCCTCCTGCACAAACACCCCCTTCATGAACAGCACAATACATAATGCAATTTGTTAGTGTTGAAGAGATATGTCTGCATAAGCATAAAACGATTTCTCCCGAGGTCCAGACTCACAATCTTATATTTTATAAATGAAAAATGTCCTATAAGCTGTGCAGATTTCTAGTTTCATTATTTATCCAGGTTATAGAACATCCTGTGCAAATGCTGATGACTACTCCAACATTATCACTTACAGTAATTATGACTTGGCTATACCTCTTCCAAATAGAGTAAAAGCTCTGCCCTCCACACTGACTATCAAGCTAGTGAAGGACAAGGGCCCACACACTGAATTCATGCAGCATATTTCTAATTGAGTTGAGGTAATACTGTACTCAACAAGTGAATGGCAGAAACGCTGCTACATTGCTTGAAAGTGATTTTTTAAGTTAAGGTGGTGAAGCTCATTAATAAAGAATCATCTATCCCTGAACTTTACTTCTAATCCCACAAGAGTGTAAAAATTGGGCAATACACTGAATCTCTTGGTTTGAATGATGATAAAATCTAGCTGCTGTGGTGGTTTACTTCCAACTAGAATCATTCTTTATCTCTGCCTATGTTCAGAGTTCTTTCAACTTCAGAGTTGAACTTCATTGCTAATGCGGCAAATTTAAATC
Organism: Callorhinchus milii; assembly: GCF_018977255.1. NCBI lineage: Eukaryota > Metazoa > Chordata > Chondrichthyes > Chimaeriformes > Callorhinchidae > Callorhinchus > Callorhinchus milii. The sequence goes on from NW_024704747.1 coordinate 9,684,045, forward strand.
CTCATTTAATACATTTTTCTGAACCTTGTTTCCTTTAGAATAATGCAAGTCCTGTGGAGTCCTGTAGCTCAGTGGTTGGAGCACTCTCTTTGCAAGCGAGAGACCGGAGTTCAATCCCAGGCAGGTCAGGGCGAAACCTTGGGCAAGTTTCCTTACTCCACACGCCTAACAATAATCCCTCCAAAACCAAAAACAATAATAAAAATTGGTCATTTTCAATCTACGACTGTTTGTGGGACATTGCTGTGCGCAATTGGCTGCCGCGTTCGCCCACAAATATACAGTCAATTCACTTTACAGTGTGTTCTGTGAAGCGCTTTGGGACGTTCTCCCGACATGAAAAGCGCTATATCAAATGCAAGGATTATTATTATTATTATAAGTTGAGTCTTGGACACCCAATTTTAGGAACGATTTGTAGAGTGCCAAAGACAATTCATTAGATTAACATCTGGGTTAAAGGGTTTTAGGCATGATGAGGGGTTGGGTAGACTGGGATTCAAATGTTCATCAGAGCAAAGAAGTTTAAGGAGTAATTTGACTGAGATATTTAAAATAATAAAAGGAATTGACAGGTTACTGTGACATTTATTCATTTTCCCCTGTCTTGAGGCCTTTCGCGTAAGATTGCCAGTTACAGTCAAATTCAGGGCAACTCTCTGCTTTCAACCAAAACCCAACAGGAGCTGCATAAAGAACAGCCAAGTTTATTTTCTATGGGAAAGGAAGATCAACTCAATCATACTAAGAATTTTTTTTAATCAGGGGAACATTTTCAATATTCAATCCACTTATAATAATATATAATAATCCTTGCATTTGATATAGCGCTTTTCATGTCTTCTCGACGTCTCAAAGCACTTCACAGAATATGCTGTCAAGTGAATTGACTGTATATTTGTGGGCGAAACGCGGCAGCCAATTGCGCACAGCAGTGTCCCACAAACAGTTGTGGATTGAAAATGACCAATTTATTATTGTTTTTGGTTTTGGAGGGATTATTATTAGGCGTGTGGAGTAAGGAAACTTGCCCAAGGTTTCGCCCTGCCTAGAATTGAACCCAGGTGTCTCTCTTGCAAGGCGCGTGTGCTCACCGCTGAGCTACAGGACTACTTGCTAGATATAAGCAAGTAAAATAAAAACTGCCTAAACATGCTTTATAATTAAAAATGTTTTTGGTGTTCAAGAAAATGTCTTTCATTCTATTCGAACAGTTATTTTTAAGAAATCATTATTTCACAATGAGGAAGCTGTGCATTTAGAACAGACAATGGTTTCTCAAATCAGCCTCTTGTAGTTTTAGTCTGTCAAGGCTTCATTATGTGTAATTTTATGGTCTTAAAGTACTGGTAATAAAATTCAACAGAACGCTCCATTCACACGTGCAATATATAAATAGACTAACTTGTCACGTTGGAAAGCCAAGTATTTTGTGTTTTTTTGGACTGAAATTACTTTGTATAGCAACTGTTACCTACAGGTTTCTTGCCAAATCTGGAGCAACCTTAGCTCTGAACACAATGAAATCAGCTAATTAAACTACTGTAGAAAGACGAGGTGGATCAAAAACACTTTTTTTAAAAAAAGACAGGTTTCCTATTCACATGTACAAGGTGTTCACAAAGTCATGTTGCACCATGTTTTTTTTCTACAGTGCACTGTGAAAGAATGATGATAATTGTATTTAGAAGTACTTAATTATATTCAGTACAAGTGTTTAACTGTATTTAGACTTCCAGAGGATCGGTGTGAGCACCATAATTTTCTTGACAGATAATGATCCGTTGCCATGTTCAGTGCAACATCTTCCATAACATTGATGGAGTGATGAGGAAGTTGCTGGTATCAGACACAATTACACATGACTCATCTGCAACAGAAAATAAAAATTAATTGTAAGAAAAAAAGGGGTAACAGGACTTTACGAACACCCTGTAGAAGCTAAGATTTCTAAATCATTTACTGAGTTTACTCAGTTTGACGCATGCTGAAAGCTCATTTTGTTTCTTGCTTTTCCATGTCAGTGAAAGGCAAGATTACCAGAAAGATCTAAGCTTTCGTTTAATAATTATTTATGATCTGGTTTGGTCAGTAGAATTCCAAAGACTGTTTGTAAAAGGGTTTGTTATGGTTTACTCATTCTCTCATTCCACCGGAATTGTTTTCTCAGGAAATAAATGCTTAGAGAAGGTTCCTGCAATAATGGTTCCATATAAATGCAAGTTGTTGTTCTTGTGGCCAAAGTATTCCTAATGGGTAACAAAGTTTCATTGTAGTTTAGACACTTTATATGTAGTAACTCCATTTGGTTCTGAGTACAGTTATGGCTCAAAAAGACTTCTCATTCTGAAATCAGATTTTAAATAGAAAATTAAGATTATTGTTTAACCTCTGGTGATTTTGAAGTGTTAAAATATCATGATTCTATACATGACTGTTCTAGCAAGCTTCCGGCTCAGACACATGGAAAATAATGTTTTGTTATTCTGAATCATTGAAATGACAGCACAGAAGGAAGCCAGCCATTCTGACCATGCAGGGTATGCTGATGCCAGCTGCTCCACTGTAATTAACTACACTCTCCCCAGTTCCAAACTCTCTTCCATACTCTTTTATGAAAAAAAGAGTTCCTCAAAATGTTTTTCCGATTCCATTTTATATCTTGTATCGGTATCAGCTTCAATAGATACTTATAGCAATATATACAATATTCCAACCACCATCTGTATAAAAAGGTTTCTTGTAATCTCTTCCTTTACTTAACTTACCCCATTTATATTATTTTTACTGATATGGGGTGGTTTATTTTAGAAATACTGAAAAGGTGAGTCTTTAAATGTCAAGGCCTATGATTAATGAAAGACGAGAAATGATTGTCCTTCTCTGTCTCCACTAAAAGCCTTGGTTTACAGAATAAATGAATAGTGATGAATGAAACACCACACTCTTTCATCACCTTTCCACTGGCTTAGAAGCTCACCTTCTTGTGTTAACCATACTGTGACGTTTCAAACAGAGTATCTTGACAGCAGACATATGTCACAATATCAGAAATATTATTCTTTCAGATGTTCATGAAAATAACTTTGAAACATTCTATAAGCAGCAAAAATTGAAAGTGACTGTGTGTGTCTTTTACTGATGAACTTTTGTTTTGCATTTATATCCATCATTAACATTGCCTACCAAATCTCAGAGTATTCCCAAATAAAATGCCAGATTGATGAAAGAAAACTGAAAATATCATTTTATTTACCAATATTTCCCAGGGCTGACAAAGTGCTTGTGTGCGAATTACAAACTCAGTGTTTATTGGAAAAGATTAAGCTAATAGAAATTTCTTTTGCAATTTGTTTTATTTTAATTATTGCAGAAGATTTAGCAAATGTAAATAATTATATGCTTCTAGTATTACCTTAATATGATTTGATTGATTGTGAAAAAAAGCACATGAAGCAATATGTTAAAAACCGGACTGAGTGCTGTAATCAGAAATAATAGCAGAAACTGCTGGAAATGCACAGCTTCATCTTTTCCAATAGACACTAAGAATGTGATTCACACACAATCATTTTCTGAGTGCTGGTAAATCCAGTATCTGAAACAGAAAGAAGAATTAATGCTTCAAACAGAGACAACTGGTGTTACAAAATATCCCTTCTTGGCACGAAGGACCTGACTGAGTAAACAAAGACCTTAGGAATTATTCAAAAGTCAAGTACACTAACTGCATTAATCTAGAGGGAAATGTTGGAAAGAGGAGTGAAAATGTTAAAAAGTAATTTTAGGTGGGAGTCAGATGTTCACGCATATGTAAGATGAAGATATATGTGTGAGTAAGACAGCAAGACAATGACACGTCTGCGGAATTGGGTGAAAAATGGGGAAGACAGCTAAGATTAGACATTATTAAAGTCCATGCGCAATCCAGTGTCTAAAGAGTGCCCAAGAGGTTAGTAAGGTTTTTATTTGTGTTGAGCTGCATTGGAGCAGTGTAAGAGCTAATGATAGAAAGATAAGAGTAAAAAGGAAGGTAAAATTGAACTGAGGTCAAATCAATCATACAACAGAAATGAGAAGTTCATCACAACAGTAGCCCAGTTTTTGTTTGGTTTCACTAACAGAGAGGGCAATTCTCCATAAGCAGTGAATATGATGTACAATAAGGAATGAGGTAAATGGACATTTCTGCCAATTGGAGAGATTGTTTCAGTTCATTGCATGTAGTGGGAGAAGCAACTGAGTGTGGAGAATGCAAGGATTATTATTATAAACTGAGATTGTGTTGTAGATATCCAAGAAGGTGTGGATGGAAGGTGTAGAACTGTTCTCTTGATGGGCAAGCAAAGGAGAGAAATGGGATGGATGCAATCTGAGGATGAGCCCAAACTATACCAAAGGGAAAAGGAGAGCTTAGCAAACTTAATTATGGAAAATGAGGTAATCAATGATAATAATAATAATAATAATCCTTGCATTTGATATAGCGCTTTTCACATCGGGAGGACGTCCCAAAGCGCTTCACAGAACACACTGTAAAGTGAAATGACTGTATATTTGTGGGCGAACGCGGCAGCCAATTGCACACAGCAATGTCCCACAAACAGTCGTAGATTGAAAATGACCAATTTATTATTGTTTTTGGTTTTGGAGGGATTATTATTACGCGTGTGGAGTAAGGAAACGTGCTCAAGGTTTCGCCCTCTGCCTGGAATTGAACTCAGGTCTCTCGCTTGCAAAGCGAGTGCTCTAACCACTGAGCTACAGGACTCCATGATGCCGTATTTTCAATCAGCTTGGCCATTTCTATTTCAAACTGAGGTGAGTTGCCAGTTGACAATTTTAGCTAGCAATAATATTCCCAAGTTTTGTTTTGCAAGGAGAGCTAGACCATGAACTTGCATTATCATGGAAGAGTCCTCTGATTAGCGGACTATAGTCTATGAAGTAACAGAACGCCTGAGAGGCATGCCAGTTCTGAGAGAAGCAAGTTAGGTTAGAAGTGGAACCAGACAGGATGATGAACAAGATCAGAGGGAGGAAAACATCAGAAACAAATCCTCCAGAAGCAATGACTGCATGTGTCAGTATTTCCATTTCTCCAGACAACTCCCGAGTATAGCTATCGATCAAGATTATACAAAATGCATGTTTTTGATATAGCTCCTTGTCACATCATCCAAATGTTTCAAAACGCTTCACAGGATTTTACTGTAAAGTGAAGTGACTGTATTTATCATAGAATCATAGAATTATATAGCACAGAAGGAGGCCATTCAGCTCATCGTGTCTGTGCCGGCTCTTTTAAAAGAGCTAACCAAATCAATCCCACTCCGCTACTCTCTCCCCATAGCCCTGCAAACTTGTCCTCCCCAAATAATTATCTACTTCAATCTTAAAAGTTGTTATCAAATCGGCTTCCACCACCCTTTCAGGCAATGCATTCCAGATCCAAACAACTCGTTGAATGAAAAATTCCTCCTCACCTCCCCTCTGTTTCTTTTAACTACTATTTTAAATCGGTATCCTCGGATTACCGACCCACCCGCCAATGGAAATAGTGTCTCCTTATTCACCCTATCGAATCCCCTCATAATTTTGAAAACTTCTATTAAGTCTCCTCTTTACCTTTACTGCTCCAAGGAGAATAATCCCAGCTTCTCTAGCTTCTCTTGATAACTGAAGTCCCTCCTTCCTGGTACCATCCTGGTAAATCTTCTTTTCACCCTCTCCAAAGCCTTGACATCCTTCCTAAAGTGTGGTGCCCAGAACTGAACACAGAACTCTAGATGAGGCCTAACTAGATTCATCATAACTTCCTGACTTTAGTATTCTATTCCCCTATTTATAAAGCCTAGTAGCCCGGCTCCGCCACTGTCTCACACCGCAGGTCATCAAAACCCTCATACACGCTTTCATTACATCGAGGCTTGACTATGCAAACTCACTGCTTGTCGGTCTCCACAACTCCTCCCTCCACAGGCTGCAGATCATCCAGAACTCTGCAGCCCGTGTCCTCTCCCACACTAGGCTCCGTGACCCTATCACCCCACATCGTCGCCCAACTCCAGTGGCTTCCCATCACACAGAGGATACAGTTCAAGATCCTGGTCCTCACATTCAAAGCCCCCCCTATGCGACCTCCTAACCCCCTACCTTCCTGTTCACTCCCTCTGCTCAGACGGCTCCGGCCTGCTTCACGTCCCCCACCTCACTTGCCCCACTATTGGTTGGCAGGCCTTCCACTACTCTGCCCCCACCCTCTGGAACTCCATCCCACAGTTCCTCCGCCTCACCCTCTGCCTTGCCACTTTCAAGATCTGTCTCAAGAACCTCCTCTTCGACTGTACTTTCGATCTCCCTGCTTCCCCCCCTGCCCTCCACCCCTCCCCACCCCGACCCCCAGCTCCGGTCCATAACTGTCTGTCCATTATCTTGGGACGTCCTCCCGATGTGAAAGGCACTTTACAAATGTAATTTTGTTGCTGTTGTTGTATCCCGTATGCTTTTTTAAACAGCTTTATCTACCTGTCCCGCCACCTTCAAAGATTTACTTATACGAAACCCCCAGGTCTCTCTCTTCCTTCACTCCCTTTAAGATTCTACCATTATAGGCTGCCAATTTGCACATGGTCCCACAAACAGCAAGATGTGAATGAATTTTTATCTGGGAGTTTGTTGGTGAGGACATCGGGAGAAACTCCCTAATATTCAAAGTTGAATCCTCAAGATGAGAGTATGGGGTGTTGCCTTTGCCAGAATATATTTTATTATTGTCTATTATTGTTTCTTAACACAAAATGATTAGTTTACTTTTACAAATACTGTACATTTAGTAAATCTCCTTTCCCTCCTTCCCCATTTGATTTGTCAGCGTTCAAAACATTATGAGCCGGGCCAATGGAAAATTGTGGAAATATTTGCCCAATATTGCAGGGAAGTTTGAAAAATTTTGCGGAAAAGTGCATGAAGATTGATTAATTTTGTGGAAAATTGCAGGTTGGGGGAGTTTGTTGGTGCTATTGAGTGGTACATTTTACTGCCAACCTACATTTTTGCACTTTATTGATAAAAACTAAACATTAATAAATAACACATTAATAACACATTGTTGCAAAAAAAACAAATTTATGTTTTCTTTAACGAAAACTGGGTGGCTCATTCAGGGTGGGGAATACATCAGCACAGGCCTGAAAGGCCAAATGTCCAGGGTCCTGACTGTGGGGCTTCGGGAGGTCACCACCTCCTGCCTCTCACCACAAATAGACAAAGAGAGAGAGACACATACAGACACGCATTCACAGACACACACAGAGACACAAACTCTCACAGACACACTCACAGATACAAATCCTCACAAACACACAGACACACTCACAGACACACACAGAGGCACATACTCACAGACAACAACAACAACAAGATTACATTTGTATGGTGCCTTTCACATCGGGAGGACGTTCCAAGGCTCTGGACAGTGTACAGCATTTCAGATACACACAGACACGCACACTCACAGACTCACAGAGAGATACACACTCACAGACACACAAAAACACACTCACAGACACACAGAGACACACACACTCACAGACAGAGACACACACACTCAGACACAAACAGACACACACTCACAGACACACACAGAGACACGCACACTCAGACACACAGAGACACACATACACTTACAAACACAGACACATACACTAACAGACACATACACAGACTCACACACTCAGAGATACACACACACTCACAGCCACACAGAGATACACACACTCACAGACACACAAAAAACACACACACTCACAAACACACTCACAGACACACACAAAGACACGCACACTCTGACAGATCCAGACACTCACAGACACACACAGAGACACACACATACACTCGCAGACAGACACAGAGACACACACACTCACAGAGACACACAGACACAGAGAGACACACAAACATAGAAAGACACAGATAGAGAGACACACAAACACAGGGAGACACACACTCAGACACACACAGAGACATGTATTCTCACAGACACACACACACTCACAGACAAACAGACACACTCACAGACACCCAGACATACACTAACACAGACAGACACATACAGTAACAGACACACAGGGACACACAAACTCACAGACACACACACACTCACAGACACACTTACAGACACACACAGAGACACAAACTCAGACACACACACACTCACAGACTCACACAGCCACACAGAGACACACACACTTACAAACACACAGGTACATACACTAACAGACACACAGAGACATACAAACTCATAGACACGCAGAGACATACACACTCACAAACACACACAGAGACACACACATACACTCACAGATAGACACAGAGATGCACACAGAGACACAGACACAGATAGAAACACACTCACAAAAGACACAAAGAGAGACACACAAACACAGAGAGACACACACTCACAAACACATNAAAACATACTAACAGACACACAGAGACACACAAACTCACAGACACACACAGAGACACACACACTCACAAACACACACAGACACAAACTCAGAGAGAGATACAGACAAAGAGATACACACAAACACAGAGAGACACACACCCACAGACAGATACAGAGACACACACACTCACAGACAGACACAGAGATGCACACGGAGACACAGAGAGACACACACTCACAGACACACACAGAGACACATACACTCACAGACACACAACACACACAGACACACACAGAGACACAAACTCACAGAGACAAACACACACTCACAGACTCACACAAAAACACACACACTTACAAACACACAAGAAACATACACTCACAGACACACAGAGACACACAAACTCATAGACACGCAGAGACATACACACTCAGACACAGAGACACATACAGACACACAGACACACACACAGATACACTCACAGACACACAGAGACACACACACACTCACAGAAACACACACTCACAGACACACAGAGACACATACAGAAACATACACTCACAGACACACACAGAGACACACACTCACTCACAGACCCACAGAGACACACACACACTCACAGACAGATACAGAGACACACACACTCACAGACACACAGAGACACACACACTCAGACAGACACAAGGAGACGCACACAGAGACACAGACACAGAGAGTCACACATTCACAGAGAGATACAGACACAGAGAGACACACGAATAGAGAGACACACAGAGAGATGCACACAGACACACGTACTCAGACACAGAGAGACGCAAACAGAGAGACATGTGACAGACATAGAGAGACACACACTCACAAACACACACACACACAGACACTCACAGACAAACAAACACTCACCCACAGGCACTCACACACACATAGACACGCTCACACACACAGACACTCACATACGAGCCACTCACAGACACACATACTCATAGACACATGCACACAAACATTCACACACACACACATAGACCCACAGATACTCACACACACACACAGACGCTCACACACAAACATACACACACACTCATACACACACTCACACACACAGAGACACACTCAGACACTCACATTCACACACACAGACACTCACACACACAAAAACCCTCACACACAGACACTCACACACAAACACACACACACAGACGCTCAAACACACACATACACACACACACACACAGACAATCACACACAGACACTCACACATTCACAGACACACACATTCACACACACACACTCACACACAGACACTTACATTCACACACACACACACATTCACACACAGACAATCACACACAGACACTCACACATTAACACAGACACACACACTCACATTCACACATACACTTACATTCACACACACACACAGACGCTCACATACACATAGACACACACACAGACACTCACACACAGACACACAGACACTCACACACACAGACACTCACACACACACACACACACAGACACTCACACACACAGAGACACACTCAGACACTCACATTCACACACACAGACACTCACACACACAAAAACCCTCACACACAGACACTCACACACAAACACACACACACAGACGCTCAAACACACACATACACACACACACACACAGACAATCACACACAGACACTCACACATTCACAGACACACACATTCACACACACACACTCACACACAGACACTTACATTCACACACACACACACATTCACACACAGACAATCACACACAGACACTCACACATTCACACAGACACACACACTCACATTCACACATACACTTACATTCACACACACACACAGACGCTCACATACACATAGACACACACACAGACACTCATACATACAGACACTCACACACACTCACAGACACTCACATTCACACAGACACACAGACACTCACACACACACAGACACTCACACACACACACACAGACACTCATACTCACACAGCCAGACACTCACACACTCACACAGACACACACACTCACATTCACACACACACACATAGACACACACACAGACACTCACACACACAGACACTCACACACACAGACATTCACACACAGACACTCACACAAACAGACACACAGACACTTACACACACAGAGAGACGCTCACAAACACACACACTCACAGACACACACACACACACTCACAGACAAACAGACACACTCACAGACACCCAGACATACACTAACACAGACAGACACATACAGTAACAGACACACAGGGACACACAAACTCACAGAC